>NC_035107.1:156507307-156820413 GCF_002204515.2 Aedes aegypti | reverse complement strand
GTAAAATTGAAACATCCATAATCTTAAAAAAAAACAATACTACTGCTGCTTTAAATTAATACCAGCGCATGTTGATTTTCATACAAAATGCTCAACTTTGGCGTGATCTAGTGTTGATATCTTTCATGCAATCGAGCTGAAATTTTCTCACACTTTCTACAAATATGATTAATTTTGTATTCACAAAATTTGAAATTTGACTGAGCGCTTACCGGAAAGTGAGATATTGTGTATTTTTTCCGAAAGAATATTAGTTTGAAATTTTACTACGTTTGTTACCTAATTAGGTGAAGGTTTTTCAAATAGTAAAAGATATAAAATTAAAGAACTCAATGTTAACCAGAAATTCAAATTTTTAAAACTGATATTTATTCAAACATTTTCACCTAGTACATATCTTACTTTTCAGGGGCTCAGAAAAAATTAAAATTGTGTGGTTTCAAAATTCAGCTCGATTGTTTGAAAAACTAGAGCACGCTAAACTTGAGCATTATGTATGAAAATCGTCATGCTTAGCTTTTATTCAGAACAGCACTGTACTTGAATTTTTGCTATGAACATTTATAAACTAAATTTAAAAATGCATACATACCATGTGTTTTTACGCGATATTTTATTTTACATTATCAGAAATTAAGTTGAAAGTGAAAACACGAAACAATTGTAACGTTTGGCCAACATGATTTTTTGCATATTTATCGATTAGTTGTTGGGTTACATTTATTCATTGACAGTCCAGTCGAGATAGTATGTAGGATTCGAGCAACTCGCGACTTTATAACCGGAAGATGGTAAATTTGATGGGGCCCCTCTTGCAGTTTGTGGGAGTACATTGAGAGCAACCGTAAACGATGCAGCTGGAGGCTATGTCGGATACATGAGACGGAGTCGATGGAATGATTGTTGCGATGAAGACTAATTTCTGAATTTGCAGGAATATGCGGCGTAGTGGGAATAGTGTGGTCAGAACCCGTCAGAACATGGAACGTTATAGACACTAAAGAAAAAACTGTAAACCCGCCTCTGAGCGTGAAGTAATCGGACGGTGGAAGCAGTGCTTCGATGCACTCCTGGATGATAGAGAAAGTGCAAACAATCAGGGTCAAAGTCAAGACAATGAAGGGTGGAAATCTTGATTTTAGTGATGTTAAGGATGTCATTCAACAGTGCAAGAACAAAGCAACTATGGAAAATCATTAACGATTTCTCGCGAAGCTTACAAAATTGAATTGTTTTTAGTAGTTATAAGTGCATCATGAATAAAACTTGTTTATAAGTAACCCGGAAGTTGATTCAGGAAATACTATTAAAAAATTTATTTTTGTTGTAAATGGTTTGATGTTTAAATGTACGCACATAACATGTATCAAACGTACAAATCGAAGTTGAAATGGCGAAAAGAAACCACGTGCTCCAGTGGACTCGAACCCACGACAATGTGTTTTTGTTTTTTTCAATTTGTTATGTCAACCACTCGAATAACATGTTCTGTGCGGTGAAATGCACCTTCTGTCTAAAAAGGATTAGGGCAAACGCTCCCTTAATGGAGGTAGCTCCAATAGTGGTGGTAGTGTGTTGTGGCATGTTACGCAGTAATAAATGATTATATGATATTTTTCTGTGATGTACGATGCAAAAATGATATAATTAATCGAATAATATTCATGAAATTCAACCGTAAAACTATTTAAAACAATTATTTTGCTTAAAATTTTTGCTCCCTTGCACCTATAGTGGTGCATCAGTACCCATAGTGGAGGGTCCCATAAGAAATCAATGGATTGCGCCACTAAAGGAACCATTCTTAAAACATACCTCCACTAAAGGAACAGTGTTCTTATTATTGGTGCAAGACTTTTTGCAGGAAAATTTGAAATGAGTCGTGGTTTTTATACATTTGAATGATAGAAGGATTTGAAATCTATCGACTGATACGTTAAAATCATATATTTTATGATTTTTTCACCGTGTTTTAGCAGTTTTCCCTTAGATGCACCACTAATGGTACATTTGCCCTACAGTGAAAACGGCCCGGGTAATCCCGAAGTGAAACTACATCCAACTCTCCATAACTCGATACTGTTATGGACCATCTAGTTAGGGAGGTATCGAGTTACAGAACACAAAACCAGTACAACTACAATCCAAGGGACCCATCGAGGTAGCCGTGAGAACCAACTTTTACTATGGTTCTCTAACTCAATATCGGAATACGAAATATCGAGTAAGGGAGGGTTAACCGTAAATACTATAAACTATAAATTCAGTATGGCTCAAATATCTACAACAGTTCCTAATTCTCTCTTTATTTGAAAGATTGAAACTGTTTTTTATTCAATTTCTGTTTAAAAAATACAAATCTATTTTAATTGTACTGCTAACTAATTGTGTATCTTAAATCCAAACAATAGCATTTCGTCATGTAACGCGGAAAAATTGGCACATAGTTCTAGAACATTATCTGGGTATTTAATTAATGTTATAACTTGGGTATGGTATTCGCATACAAATGACCATTTTTAATAGGTGTTCGATCCAAAGTTTCACTTGACATCAAACGTTCTTCAGACGCAGTCTCTGCAGCTGGTCGAATATTTGGAAAATTGCCATTAATTAATTCGTACAGTTCATCAATCGACGTTTGACTACCGTGGGTTGAGCTATCATCGTCTATATCACTAAAATTGTAATTGAGATCGTCTTTCTCTGGTTGAGGCGCATAATAGTCTTGACTCCGAAGGCTCACTTCAGAGTTTTGATACTTGAAATCACTAAACATTGTTGGACTACAAAATAGCGTGTGTCTATGAGCACCGTCTTGAACTGTGTGCTCTGAAAGATCTTTCGATTCGTTTACACTGGACTTCAGTTCAGCGATGGGAGTATTGTCCGGGTTGTAGGGCAAGTTTTGATCTGAGTTTGTCGATAGTAATGATCCCGACAGTTCGCACATGCTAAGCGGAGGCAAACATGGACCACTGTCATGAGTGCGATTTAAAATATTTTTTGGAAGAGTTTTAGCTCCATTGATGTGTCCAAAAGTGGAAGTCGATACACAACGCGGATCTGTTTTGCTCCGCAATATTTCCGGCGCACATTGAGAAAGATACTCTAAAGATTTGGATTTATTTTTTCTTGATTCTTTAGTTTTGGTTGAACTACATTGATTCGTGTCTTCATGGACTATTGTATGTGCATTTACGTTGAGCTCAACTGTTGCAAATTGTAAATTATTTTCGTAGATAGGACACGGTATGCATTCGTTTAAATTGTTTATCAAGGTATCATCAAGTTTGTTTATTTCCTCTTCTTTATTCGGTATGTTAGTGTAAAGGTTAGTATCCTTACCAACTTCGGGGTTATTTGGCAGCTTTATAAAGCGAACATTCAGTGTGCTGTTTATGTCGACAAGAGCATCACTTTCATTGCAACTATCCGAAAGTAAATTAGGATAGTAGCATATTTTGTTGTTTGCAAGTATTTGTTCCTTGTGGAGAGTAAGTTCATTCATATTGGTTCTCTGTGGGACAGGCTCTGTATGAGCTGCCTGTATAAAATAGAACTGAGAAGAATCGTCGGATTGATCAGGCCTTCCGAAAGATTCAGTTTTACCTAGATCGAAATTCCGCTGACGAGCCAACCTTTTTTGCTTGCGAAAGAATTTCCGTGCAACATTACTTTGATTGGCATTGAAAAATACCTCAACGTGAGGCGCATGATAAATCGATGCGGTATTGGTTTCTTTTTTGTAATAGACCGTAGTGGCGCTTTGAATAACTGTTCCGACTGGTTTAACTGCATTTAGTTCACTATAAATGCGTGTAGGGTTTTTTGAGCAATGATAAAATGTGCCAGTATTGGTATTGCTACTGTGATTGGGCAATGTTGATTGTCTGATGGATAGCCACATGAGTTTAAAATCACTGCGTGCGAAACAATAGAAGTAAAGTATAGCTAAAGCAAGGAGAGACGCTAATGTACCGTATATAATGCTAAATAGTTTTTCATGTTGCCTTTTGTTTCTAGTAGTCATATATGAGGTAGTGGCAGCTGCTAACCATGTTAAAATAATCAATACAAGTAAAGCTAGATTTACTTTCAATTGTGATAAATATTCTATATGTTCAGCACGGGTGCTGCAAGTTGAAAATGAACAACTGTCCATATAGAGACTACCTTCAGTGGTTGCTGGATTCACTCTGCTTGGCTGCTGCTGACAATCACGTGTAACTTCCGAAAATGAAGTGCTGTTTGTGTAAACGTACTTCGATTTTATGGTACACATTACTGCCAGGAACAATACAACCAGGAAAGTTATGAGTATTATCGTCGGAAAAATTACCGAATTAAGAGCAGGAGTTTCCGTAATAAAACAGATATTATACGATGAATAGTCCTGAAGATTAACCGCTCCAATTGTTCCAATTAGCAAAGATATTCCATATCCTACCAAGTATAAACCCAACAATGGTTTACTTTTTTTCGTTGCTTCGTTTGTGCTAGCGATGGAAGAGGCAACGGTGTCGAGCTCCTGAGTCGTAGTTCTCCGCCGGGAAATAGTTTTGTAAAAGTTACACAAAAGAGTGGTGTACCAAAGCAAGGTGGCCAAGGTAAAATAGTGCATTAATAAACCCACAATTTCACAAACCTTGAAATCCTCCGTCAGATGGATCCCAAACGCATACAGGAATGCCAAGGCCGACAAACTCAACCAGAGATTGATCAGACAATGTCGTTTACGTACATTCATTCGAATATTCGAAGCAAATGTCGTGTAAAGTATAATGTTGAAAAAACACGCTACAAACAAAGCCACACTGCCAACGTAAATTCCGACTTCGCTATATCTAAAACTCGCCCCGGCTTCTTCGTTGTCCAGGAAATCGTTGAGAAATTTAACGTTCTGCATAATGGCATAAACGCCAAATTTTTTGCAAGAGAATATGAGTGCTCGGTTAAATAAATGGTTTTGAAAGCAAAACTTCCTACTCCATCCACCAATGCCGTCGTTCATCTGATTATCCCAAATAACTGGAATAGGTTTGCTAATGTCATCATGATAAAGAGCAGTTTTCAACACAAGAATAATATCGGTATTCTCAGTGGTGTTCTGAGAGAAGTCCAATCCTATATGAATAGGTTCTAGTAAAATCACCTTGGAAGTGATTCGATATTCCGGATCGTAGTTTGGAAACATCAAACTGCTATCGAATACCGATACCATAATGCGGGTCGATGCGTATTGATTAACGAATGGTTTTGAAAACGAGGTGAATAGTGAAACCTCTACGTTTCTCTCGTTGAAAGTGTATTGCGGAAGTTTTGAAATTATGCTACATTTGAGCGGACTCATTTTTGAATTATGATTGATACCAGAACAGGAGAAGCCATTTGTACTTCCCTGGAAGGAAATGTCAAACAGTTCAACCTGTATATTCTCCTTGTTCAACACTGTTACTGGTAAGTTAAGGACGATAGATTTGAATGATTCAAAAAGTTTCTTACATGACCGATCTTCTTTTTGTGCTTCGATAAATGAAGCAGCATTTGAATTAAACTTTAAAAGTTGCGCGAATATATCCATCAATACAAACCCTAATTCTTTATCGTGATCTGTTTCCTTTGCAAAATTTTCTATGGTGCGAGTCAAGTACACTAAATCTAGCGCGTTCACATGTTTTGCCAGCAAGGAATATGAATAATTTCTCAAATATCGTGCGCTTTCCAAAATATTCCCAGAGAGATTAGTTTTAGAGAATTGTTCCAAAACGCGAGTGCTTTCCAATACGTATGCGCAGCTAGATGCGTTTAAATTGTTCCACGTTCCGTTTGTTGTACACGTGTAATATGCATAGGACGCAATTATGCCTGCATCATTTGTACACGGTAGATATACAGTTCTTCCGGTGATCGTTTTGGGCCAAGAGTATGACCCCTTGCTACCGTGAGTATATGTCTCCGGGCAAAAGCGCGTTTCATTCGATATAACTATTACTGAAATTCTTTTGGAATAGCTCGCCGAATTGGTTACCAGTCGACAATCCCACGTACCACTGTGGTTAGCTTTTACCTGAGGTATAATTAGGGTTGAATCCAGTATTCCAATATCGGAAAGAGGTCGCGTGCTTATTGTAGTCGATGGAAACAGTTTTAGCGGCTCATGAAACACAATATCTTGAAGAGTGTCCTCGGTGCTTTTCGTACTTGACCAACCCCAAAATATGTGCGACCGTATGTGTATGTCCTCCGAGTCCCTGACACTTCCCACGGCCAAACGAGGTGCTCTACATCGAAGTCGCAATGGATCGCCTTGGAACAATACCTGGTCAACGCTAGGAATCAACTGCAATATTGGAGCTTCTCCTGCCGAGGCGCAATGTAAATCCACTCCTACCCGGAGCTTCTTGAGCAGCATATTTTTAAACGGGGTGCCACATTTAGGAGCTGGTTGTAACTTTACGGATGCGTTTACAGACCATGGCACTAGCCAGAGTAGATCACAATTACACGCCAATGGATTGGATGAAAGATCTCTGCAGAAAGGATTTTTTTTAACCAACACTTAAATTACATAGCAATTTATACAATACTTACAATATTTTAAGATTTGGCAAGTTGTCGAATGCGCCTTGTTCAATGGAAACGATCTGGTTTTGGGAAAGGTTGAGCTTTTTCATTCCTACAAGATTGCTTAGTACGCCAGAATCTATTCGTCGAATAGCGTTATTTGATAGATCTAGGGATCTCAAACGTGTCATGTTGTGGAAAATTTTGCCATCCAAGGAGGAAATTTTATTCCTGCTAAGGTCTCTGAAACAGATAACAAAATAATTAGTTCAAAACAAATCTAAAGAGTTTTATATGCAATTTATTGTATGGAGCTTGTATAATTGTTTTACTGGGGTTTAGCCATTATGGTCATTCGCCCAAAGTATTAACTATAGTGATGGCTACGCCCTTAACCACCACGTAAAAATCGAGCGGTCAGTGCCGTATCATCGAATAAAGCATGATATATAGCATGTAGGTGGTAGGTAGATTGGGGCCCAGATAGCCGTAGCGGTAAACGCGCAGCTATTCAGCATGACCATGCTGAGGGTCAAACTAAAAAAATGGAAAAACTGGTCAAATTAATTCGAATGTCATTAATGCAGGGTTGTTACGAGAAGTCAAATATATTTTTCGCAATAACTTCGCGGTGATAAAATAAAATCCGCATTGGATTAATAAATAATAAATTTGAAATTATTTCAATACCATCAGGCTCTTCTTCTGTGATAGGCTGATTGTAGAAAAATATTAAAGATATGATTTTTTATATTACACGTTAAATTAACCCCAGGCATTTGTAGGTTATATAAAAATACAATTTTCAAACATTTTTCAAAAATACAAAAAAGTTTCAAAAGTCATAAAAAACCTTCTCTTATTATTATTATCTCTTATGATTTTTATATTACACGTTAAATTAACCCCAGGCATTTGTAGGTTATATAAAAATACAACTTTTAAACATTTTTTAAAAATACAAAAAAGTTTCAAAAGTCATAAAAACCTTCTGTTATGAGCCAAGGTTTAAGCCAAAAATAAATTCATTTTGATTTCCGAGCTACGAAAAAATACACAAAATTGCAAAGTGTACCCCGTCTAAAGGCGGGGTTGGGTATTAGAGGGTTAATAAATAAACAGGCCTGTTTTTTTTTGACAAACAAAACAGGCGCTTTTATTATTTAGCTCGACTGTTATCCAATGTACCTAATCCTGGAACTGTTTTTCTTTACTTGAACAAAATTTGTAGAGACAGCAAGTTATCGTACATATTTGCTAACAATATATACAAATAGGGGTACACTAGGTAAAGCTGAAAGAAAGAAAAATATCTTCAAATACAAACCTATTGTAAAATGTTTAGCGTTTAATGCAATGATTATGATGCGGAATCTCAAATCGGTTGAAAATCGTCAACTAAATTTTATTAAAACTAATCTGGAGGCAAAATTGAAAGCAGTACTACGAAAAATCGGCTTTAATCATCTTATTTAGTGGCATAGTGACATATAACTACCGTAAAGTACCCGTATTTCGCGCACGCTCCTAATTTCGCTCACATACTTCATTTTTCGAGGTCCTGTGAATGATCGCGGGACATTGTTCATATTTCCCTATAGGGGTGCCCCGCTAGCTTTATGACTACCAAATATAAGCTATTTTAAAACCTCGTTTCGGAACAAAATGTTTTTTTTTTTCACATATTTATGCAATAACGTTAATCAAATGCTCATGTCTTCCAAAATGCTGCACTTAAAAAATAGTCTAATAATTGTTAATTAAATTAATTGTTAGCATTCGAATAAAGATAAATAAAACATTGCTCACTTTACCGACACCTTCTCTAGCTGGAATACAACGAAACGGAAGGACATGATGTTTGAGAAACACTGGATCTTCGTAAACACAAGCCCGCAGATTCTTGCTCATTAAGTTTGACTAGGAGTGTGAAAATTCGTTACTTACATGTGGGTCAACTGCTCAGAGAAATCCGCTAATTCGATTTCCTTCAAATCATATATTTGGCTCTGACATTGTACCTAAAAATGATTGAATTATTGGACTTTAGTTCAAAGTTGCTGATGGTCTTTGTTTACAAACCTTCAACCCATCGGTTCCTTCGGTACATTCGCATTTCGATGGGCAACCGAAATCACAAGCTATCAGTTGCGTCAGGCAAATAAAAACTATAATGCGCAAAATCATCTGCGGCATTTTTTCAATGATTTAATTTCGAAATTAATGCAATTTTTGCTAAGAAAAAGCTTCCAAATAAACACGAGCAACAACCTAATCCATTTCCAGCGTCCTTTTCTGCCTTTTCTCGCATCTGTCACGCACGATGATGACAATGATGACAGTTCTCGAATTAACGATGCGGTACAGTGGTACACTGAACCGAAACATCGTTCCTAGATTCAGTGATCCAGGTAATGGGTTTTGAGTTTGCCGATGAGGACACACCAGAACTTTGGGGAATGGTCACTTGTGGTAAGGGTTTTAAATAAAGGTGTTGATAGGTTGAGGTTTTAGCCAAGACTGACTCATGGTTGTATTTTCGATTATCTATGGCAGATCAACCGATCGACTGCCGAATACATCGTATTCCGTTAAACGGTTTTTGCTCGGTATTTCGCCCATTCGCTTACACTCTAAATGTGTACACCACAGCTCTTCTCCCTTAGAAAGAACCTTTATGTCTCTACTTTTCATTATTATAGATTTAAATTAATGCTCCAATAATTCACAACTTACAAATTCAGATCGTGATTCATAATCCTAGTGATTATCAGTATACAAAATCTTTATCAATCTTAACTTTTTTAATTCTCTTCGAACGCCGCGGAGCGCACTCCTGCGACAACTCTTCTTCTGTCGTCGAATTTTCGACTGCATGTTTACGCTTTCTCCCTATCCTTGTGTCACTTTCAGG
The DNA here is from genome assembly GCF_002204515.2 of Aedes aegypti. Taxonomy (NCBI): domain Eukaryota; kingdom Metazoa; phylum Arthropoda; class Insecta; order Diptera; family Culicidae; genus Aedes; species Aedes aegypti. The sequence goes on along the minus strand of NC_035107.1, from coordinate 156,810,932 downwards.
AAGGCCGTGGTACTCTTCACTGGTCGCTCTAGATGCTGTCTGCGGCTGTTGCCGATCCCAACGTATAATCGGTTTGGTATAATCGTTCTGGCTCTTACTCAAACGAAGCTGCCCTCGGTGCGCCACTGTTGGCACGTTTCCAATTTGAATCTGGAAAGTATTACGAGAAATTCTTTTAATAAAATTTGCTCTGAGCCATTTAGCTGTATTGTGGGGATTATGGTTTTTGTACCATAAGTCGTCCCCTTCTATCCGATTTTCAAAAGGATCTAACATTTCTTCCAAGATAGCCTGGTCACCTTTTGAGTTAACATCATCATACATGGGGACTGTTTGTGCATTATTAGTGATTGCCTTGTCTCGTGTTGTTTGCTTTAAAACTATTTGATCTAGATGATTTTTATTTTGCGATTTAGGGTTGAGAAGATCCAAAATAGTTTTTGGTTTATAAGACAACATCATTTGTGATGGGAAGTTATCCTCAATCGATAAACAATTATTTCTGTAGTTAATGAGAAACAAATTGATCTGGTCTTCCAGGTCAAGGTGGCAAAACTCCGGATCCAACAGGAACTTTTTCAGCACATCCTTCACCGTTCTAACAAACCTTTCTGCCTGACCATTGCTGGAAGGATTGTACGGCGGGCTTTTCAGAACATTTATTCCCTGTTTTTTTTAAAAATGCAACAAAGGCCAGAGCATTGAAAGGAGGACCCCCGTCAGACACCAAAACATCAGGTAATCCAAATCTTGCAAATATAGCAACCAACTTCTTCAAGACCTTTCCGCAATCCGTTCCGTTTTTCATCCAATCAAGCTCTACCCATTTGGAAAAACTATCCACTGTTAGCAAGAATGTATGATGTGCAAAGTAAAAAAAAATCAATGTGAATCCTGCTAAAAGGTCTTGTAGTTGGTATCCATTTGGAATCTTTTTTATTTTTCCGAACCACCATCATGCTGTTGCACTCCTCACAATTTGCCACATACTTTTCTATGTCTGAATTTATACCAAACCAATAAACACTTTGCCTTGCCAGACGCTTCATTTTAACTATACCAGCATGATTAGCATGCAATAGCTTCAAAATATGTTTCTTCATCAACATCGGTATGATAACTCTATTCTGATATAACAAACATCCATCAATCATCTCTAAATCAATTCAATTAGCGAAAACGTCAATAAACTGTCTATTCACCCTAGTAGGCCAGCCGTTTTGCATAAAACATAACACCGACTGCAAAAATATATCATCTTTGGTTTTAGCTGCAACCTCCAAGCAATCTATAGGAAATTCCTTACTAAAGTTAATACTTTTAATCAGTTCTTTATCGAATTCATCAGGGACGGGTATATTCAAAGGAAAACGCGAACAAAAATCTGCGTTTCCCATTTTGTGTGAGGGTCTATAATGAATTTCAAATTCGTAAATTGATAACTCAAGCATAAAACGTTGTACACGGAGAAAACTGAAAATACTAGTTAGTGTACGATATATTACTTTTTCAATATTATGCTCTTTTAAACTTTGAGACGCTTACAAATTATACACCGAATTATTATATTTTATACTTCACCATGCTTATGCGCGATTAATTTTTTGCCGTGCTTATGTAGTGAACAACGCTACTCTTGGGACTTGTTCAAAATAAAATGCAATTTTGTTCAGTTCGGTTTTATCATTGCATCGTGTTGTTCAATATTTTCCGCAGAATCGTGTTTTAAAAAATTTCGGAAGTAGCTTATCATTGCCACAATGCCGGTCTTTTCACAATTGTGCAGTGTTTGGCTCGCATCGGAAACAGCATCCTCGAAAGGTATTTCCCCAGGAAAGCTACCACAGGAAGTGGCCCAGAACTCAGCAATTGGAATTGAAATATGGATCCGATAATTTCGAGAATTAAGGTAAGTTTGATTAACGTATTCATTTTGGAAATCCGTCATCATTTTGTCACACTTTTTCCAGTTTATTTTATGGAAGTCCTCATCCATTCCGGTCGACTTGAGCAAGATGAAAGCAACTGCGGGAAATATGCGGAAAATGGAATTTGATCGAATCGAATACGTAGCAGCAACAGACAGAACATTAATATAGAAATAAATGAGTTACTTGTAAAAATTCATATTATTCCATTGTTTGGCTTTTGTTTACTGACATTAAAAATATGGCTAATTTTATTCATATCACAGGATTTTATGACATTAAGCATCAAACGCATAATTTCCTAATAATCATTTACCAATATAAATTTCGTTTATACTAGCCAAGCTTAATTCGTTAAAATGCATCGCAATGAGTGAATAGACCGAATATGGTTTTAGAATGGTATTTAAGCCATCTAGTATAATATTTTCTTAGCGTGTAGTCTGGTTGCATAAATACAGGCCCATGACAACCATATATCGATACACAGTGTTCTTCGTAGCCAGGATGTCCCGGGCGATAAGTGAATATCGCCCACTGTCAGTTGTAAGAACTGTGAAAATAAAGACCATTGTTTTGTTTAATTGTTTGCTATGGTTTGATTATCAATTTTTGATATTGTTAAATCAGCTAATAATGTGCCAAAAAGTTGAAGTACATTCAACATTTCGATGGTTTTGGAAGGAGAGCAAACATTAAAAGGCATCCTGCAAGCCTCCAAGCAAGCAATCAGTGATTTGATTGTGAATCTTGCTCGATTATGGATCACAAACATTAAACAAAACTTCGCATTCTAATTGCACTCTCGATTCAAATTACCCGAAAATGGGTAAACACATGGAGATGTTGACTACGCTAAAAGTCGTTCCGTGCCATGGGCCTGCATAAATAGCATTATTACCGCTTTTCCCAAATATTCCCACTAAGGGTTTGTGATCGGTGTAAATTAAAAACTTTTTCGCAAACAAAAATTCCTGACATTTATTTACTGTACACAACAAGGCAAGTGCTTCTAAATGAAGAATAGGATAATTCTTTTGCGCTGAATTCAACGAAAATGACGTAAAATATATTGGTTTCTCAATCCCCTCAATAATATGTGCCATTACACCTCCTAGTCCATATCCGGATGCATCAGAAACTATCACTATCGGCTTATTTGGGTCGTAAAATTCTAGAAATTGAGTTTGTAATAAGGCGCTCTTACTTTCCTCGAAGGCTTTACTGCAATTTTCATCCCAAGTATATTTAACATCTGATTTCAACATATTATACAAAAAATACAACTTTGTAGACAATCTTGGTGTAAACTTATGGTAGTAGTTGATTAAACCCAAGAATGATTTTAATTCCGTCACATTACGTGGAGCAACAGCTTTTTGTATGGTGTTAATTTTGTCAGGGCATGGTTTCAATCCCTTTTCACTAATTATGTGACCCAAAAATCCTAATTCTGGAACAAAAAACTTGCATTTCTCCCAGTTCACCTTAATATTCGCATTTTTCAATCTCTCAAGAACTAAAATCAATTTTTCTTTGCAATCACTGAAATTCAAGCCTGCAATTGGGTTGTTTAGTAAGGAAGAATTCACAGTTTTTTGTAGCTTGATCGAAAGAGCACATTTTTCTAAATATAACACGATTTTATTGCACTTCAATATCTTAATGTTGATATTATAAACGATTAAAAAAGATTCCATTCCGTCGACTCAGTGACATTTCATTTTACATAATGACAGTTCGTCCCGAAGTAAAATTTGCCGAGGGGTGATTCAGAAGGGATTTCCATATTAATTTCAAACGTGTTTTAAAAATGGTTCCAGATCACGAAAAAATATGAAACTTTGGATTCTAGTTCATTTTTTAACGTAGATTCTGAATATGTAAGAAACTGGATACCCCTAAACAAGCCAATTAAGACATCATCCAGATAAACTGAAACAAATTCAATTCCATGTAAAACTTGCTCCATTACTTGCTGAAAAATGGCAGCACTTGAAGATGCACCTTGCGGCAATCTGTTGTACCTATACAATCCCTTAATGGTATTTATCACCATGAATTCTTTTGATCTGTCAGATAATAATAACTGCGTATATGCACCTTCAAGGTCTAATGAGCAAAACACTGTACAATTGGCCAAACATCCTGTGCAGTCGGTAATGGATATGTATTGGGAATGATAAATTTGTTCAAAGACACCTTGCAATCTATTACTAATCTGATTTCGTTATTCTTTTTCATGATCACAATCACTGGAGACGCCCACTCACATGTCTTTATAGGAGTTATAACTTTTTCATTTTCCAATTTCGTCAAATAATCTAAAACTTTGTCCTTTAAACGATACGGAACTCCATACGCCTTTTTAAATATGGGCACGTCTGATTTCAGCACTAAATCTGCTTCAAAGCCACGAATTGGTGATGAAAAATCTTTTATGAAAACATTTTTGTATTTAAATTTAATTTCATCAACTGTTTCCTGATTAGTCATCATGTTAGCTGAAACAGAATTAATAAAAAAAAATTCTCCAATCTGGAAAAAATACGTCAGTCCATGTTCTTCCTAATAGAGGTATAAATTTATTATTGCAATCAATTACAAGAAGTGTTAACCTTCGTTTAGTTCCCTTAAATTCGACCAAAACTTCTACTTCTCCCTCGACAGCAAGACTAGATCCATTTACAACAATTAATCTCTTTTGAGATCTCGTCAACTGCTTCGAAAAATGTTCAAAATATTGATTTTTACTTATAACACTCACAGACGGCCCACAATCCACCTCCATATTAAACGATACATTGTCAATTTCCACATTAACCAGACATGGTTCACTTATCTTCCCAATGGAAGCAATGTGCATACACTCAAGAAGAATTGTCTCACCCTCAACTTCGTTCTCGCTATCCGATTCCGTCCGCATCCTGTTGACCAAATCGCTTAAGTACTCGTCCTCCTGGTTTTGGTTCGATCCGCTAGCTTCCACCATGTTCACTGCATCCCTCTGCATGTTTTTAAGTTTGAAGCACTTTCGTTTAATATGACCCTTCAATCCGCAAAAATTACACGTCATTTGGGAATAATCAGGACGATTCCAGGAACGGTTCGCTTCCTCATTGCCTCGTCCTTGATTCTGCCATTGCTTTACTTGAGTTGATTTACTTTGCCATTGTCGATTACGCCATTGCTCTTTCTGGTATGGAGAGTACCCCAATCTGTTCTTTACTGGTCCTCTATCGCGCTCCATTCCTCCATTTAGCTTATCCGCCATTTCAAATGTGGAAACTGGATACCCCTTGGTTGCTAATTTCTTAAATCTTGAACTAGATGAGCCCCCCATACTTTTCAATGCTGAGATATGCTCCAAACAGCTACCCCCAGCGCAATCCATATTTTTTGCATTATTTCTAGCAATTTCCCATGTCGCAATCATTTTTTCAGCGCCATCTAAAGTTCATTTCTCCTCGTTCAAAAGTCTTTATTGAAGAACTTTGTCACGGATTCCCGCTACAATCCGATCTCTTATAGCCATTTCTTTAAATGTCTCAAAATTACAAAATTCGGCTTGAAGTTTAACCGAAAGTACAAAATCTTCCAAAGATTCGTCTGGCTGTTGCACCCTAATATTGAATTTCAAACGTTGCACCAGATCAGACTCCGTCTTATCTAGGCGTGCTTTCAACTTTTTTACCATTTCATCATATGAAACTTGTTCGAGCCCAGCAGGGTGGGTCGAAAGGCAGCGGACTGTAAAACACTTTATCGGGGGAAACACGATGGAACAACCCACTTCGCGGCGGAAGGATCACTTTCGCGGGGATGATTGGCAATGGCCAACTTTTCTTGGGATGCGAAGGAATCGAACACGCACGGCTACGCTAGAACTACTTTTACTTTTATTTCTCTACATTAAGTTTGAAAGTTTTACTGTTGTTATGCAAACGATGCGTTCTCGGCGTCGGTTGGTAATGAACTGATGCATTGTCGATTACGCCATTGCTCTTTCTGGTATGGAGAGTACCCCAATCTGTTCTTTACTGGTCCTCTATCGCGCTCCATTCCTCCATTTAGCTTATCCGCCATTTCAAATGTGGAAACTGGATACCCCTTGGTTGCTAATTTCTTAAATCTTGAACTAGATGAGCCCCCCATACTTTTCAATGCTTAGATATGCTCCAAACAGCTACCCCCAGCGCAATCCATATTTTTTGCATTATTTCTAGCAATTTCCCATGTCGCAATCATTTTTTCAGCGCCATCTAAAGTTCATTTCTCCTCGTTCAAAAGTCTTTATTGAAGAACTTTGTCACGGATTCCCGCTACAATCCGATCTCTTATAGCCATTTCTTTAAATGTCTCAAAATTACAAAATTCGGCTTGAAGTTTAACCGAAAGTACAAAATCTTCCAAAGATTCGTCTGGCTGTTGCACCCTAATATTGAATTTCAAACGTTGCACCAGATCAGACTCCGTCTTATCTAGGCGTGCTTTCAACTTTTTTACCATTTCATCATATGAAACTTGTTCGAGCCCAGCAGGGTGGGTCGAAAGGCAGCGGACTGTAAAACACTTTATCGGGGGAAACACGATGGAACAACCCACTTCGCGGCGGAAGGATCACTTTCGCGGGGATGATTGGCAATGGCCAACTTTTCTTGGGATGCGAAGGAATCGAACACGCACGGCTACGCTAGAACTACTTTTACTTTTATTTCTCTACATTAAGTTTGAAAGTTTTACTGTTGTTATGCAAACGATGCGTTCTCGGCGTCGGTTGGTAATGAACTGATGCAGCCGTTGAGACTGCAGTTGGCTTGAGCTGGGTTTGAAAATAGGGTGGTGATGGGTGTGCATGGAAAATAGGGTGGTGCATGATTTGCGCTTCCGTCGGGAGACGGAACATACACCCCCCGTTGAGGGTACTCAACAATCCTCACGAATCGGTTGGTCGGAACCAGGCTGGTTGTCCTCGATGGGTAGCACCGACAGCTTGTTGATTGGACGGCGGAAGGTAGACCCACCGCTGTAGACGTCGACAGCTCGGACTAAGCCATCGTCACCAGGGTAGACCGCTGTAACACGGCCCATTTTCCAGTAGAGCGGAGGTTGATTTCGATCGTGGAGAAGAACTACCATGCCCTTTCTGATGTTGGGCACAGTTCGGAGATTCTTCTTCCTTGGCTGTAGCGTGTTAAGGTATTCCCGGCTCCATGCGCGCCAGAAATGTTCTCGCATTAGCTGGAGATGCTGCCATCGAGTCAAGCGGGTTGCGTTGACATTCTCTAGGGAAGGCTCGGCCATGGCGGTGAGCGGACGGCCGATAAGATAGTGGGCCGGTGTAATCATCAGCGGGTCCGCAGGGTCGTTAGAGATGGTGAACAGTGGTCGAGAGTTGAGTACCGCCTCGATCTCAACCAAGACGGTAGTTAGCTCCTCAAACGTTAGCTTGACGTTGCCGACGATGCGCTTGAGATGGGTCTTCGCAGATTTTACTGCGGCCTCCCAGAGACCGCCGAACTCCGGTGCATCCGGCGGGATGAAATGCCACTCAATCTCACGGGAGCGACAGAAGTCTTCGATGGTCGTCACTGACTGTTGGTCTTGAAACTGTCGGTAGAGCTCGTTCAGCTCATGATGGGCTCCTCGGAAATTGGTGGCGTTATCCGAGTGGAGCTGCTGAACCATGCCTCGTCGTCCAATGAAACGCTTCAGAGACGCCAGGAAAGCATCGGTGCTCAAGTCCGACACTGCTTCCAGGTGGATGGCCTTGGTAGTCATGCACACGTAGACGGAGACGTATGCCTTGATCAATGCTGGCCGACGCGCTCCTTGTTTGATGATGAACGGGCCGGCGTAATCCACGCCGGTGACGGCGAATGGAGGTGATGGTACAACTCTGGCAGCCGGCAAGTTGCCCATTAGCTGGCTGGTGTTGCTTGGGTTGACTCGGAAGCATTTCACGCATGTACGGGTGATCGAACGAATGGTGGAACGAGCATTCAGGAGCCAGTAACGTTGGCGCAGGGCGTTCATCAGGCCGGTCTGCCCGACGTGAAGCAGTTCGATGTGCATCTGTTGCACCAACAGGCGTACAACCGGATCCTTATCCGGCAAGATGATGGGATGACGATTCTCGAAGGGTAGCAGCGAGCGATCCAAACGGCCGCCCACTCTCAATAGGCCATCAGAGTAAATCGGACGAAGGTTGGCGAGTCTCTTACAGGGTTCGTTGGCATTCACTCGCTTAATCTCGTCCGCCAAATGAACGAGTTGGATTACGTGGAGGATGGCTTCAGTTGACCGACGAAGTTCACCAACGGTCAGATGCCGGCTTGATACGCGCTGATTGCGAGAGTTTCGGCAGTTGTTGACGAATCGCAGCACGTACCCCATGATACGTTGAATAGTTCGGAAGCTACTGAACCTGGAGAAAAATGGAAACGGTTCGATACTTACAGCCGGACTGGCTATCACTCCTTTGAGTTCGGGCAACTGATCGTCTGGAACGGACTGGGGCAAGTCGATGTCGTATTCCACCTTTTGGAGGAAGTCCGGGCCATTCCACCAAAGCTGGTTGTTCTTCAGTGCTTCTGGTAGTTGGCCTCGGGAAACGATGTCAGCGGGGTTTCGCAGGGACCGGACGTACTCCCATCTGTAGTCTCCGGTATTCTCTTGGATTACAGCGATTCGATTTCGTACGAACAACTGTAGTTGGTTGAGCGGCTTTCGTATTTAATTGACATAAATGACTTATGTGATAAACGTAACCGCATAAGTGACATAAGCGCCAATTTCTTATGTTTGGTTTCATAAAAATGTGATCTCTTCTAGAAATTGTTGGGGATTGCTAAATTTTATATCAGCAAAAATTACTTGCAATTAATTGATGCCATGAGTGGCCCAAACGCCAAACGATCAAAGTTTATTTTCCAAACTATCACAAATAAAATAAAAAAAATCACTTTCGTAAAAAATCTGTTATATCAAGTTTATGAGGAGGTATTTTTTAGCGAATAGCAATAATCTTGACATTGCATTTGATGATATTTCGTCACATTTTTTTTGTTTTCAAGAAATTATAGAATCAAAGTGTGCGGCATATATTCTGTCAAATCCTTGTGACTTTTGAAACCAAATAGTTATGTCTATATCAATCAAAATGCAAACTCTTTCAACCTATGAGCGATGTTAATCAAACAATAAAAGCAGTCGATCTCGCAATGAAGTGCGTGAGTGCCAAAGATACCATTTTCAGCGTTATGAATTATGTAAATGAATCTAATGACAAGAAAGTAAATTTTCCCGGACAAATTCAAAGCAGAGCAATGAAGGTTATTGTAAACAAATCAAAATATTTAACCATTTTAACGAAACTATTCAGTTATACCATGCTTAGGGTCGTGGGTTCTAATCTCACCAATTGAGGGCCTTTCCGAGTTGAAAATTTCCTTCAAAAATGCATGAATGCAAATGCAAAGATGATTAATTGGCAAAAAAGCTCTCAATTTATTAAAGTGGAAATAGGTATAAGAACACTAAGATGAGAAAAAGGCTTTGTTCCAATTTGAACGTAACGCTAAAAGGAAGAAATTCAGAAGTATTTGTAATTAAAAGTGCTTCTAATGCAGAAATGATCAATTGGCACAAAAACTCTCAATTAATAACAATAGAAATGCTTATTAGAACACTGTTGGAAAACAGGCTCTGTTCCAGTTGGGGCGTAACGCCAAAAAGAAGGCGTTCACTGCATCTATAATAAAAAGTGCTTCCTCCGCCCTTGTTCAAATTGCATAGAAAGCTAAGCTGATGATTATTGTGTTTCAATAGATCAGCATTGCACATGTGTTAAAAAATCCCGGTTATTTATCGCAAGACCATCATCCACAAAATCTAAGATAGCAATCGAAAGAGCAGACGGGAGCAGCTGGAATCATTCTCAGTGTTTAGAAGGCATCCTAAATAAGAACTGATGCAAAAATCAGAGAGGTGTTTTGAGGTGATTTTTTGTTTTAGCTGTTTGAAGTTTTGCTAGTTATTTTGTTCTATGTGAAATATAAACTATATGGGAGCTTTAGATCTCACAGAACTCCTGTATGAAAAAAATCATAATTATTTACAGCGTTATATACAGAACTTATTTAGTTTGATGCTTACCATTTCGATTGTCACTTAAGAAATTATCATAGAACAACATAAATCGTTATAGAAGATAAATTGTACTTCGCGCAAATTTACAAAATCTACGCCATTCAATCAAATTGTTCAACAACTTGGGTTGGCCTGGTCTCATAAATAATTAAGCACATGATCTTTTGCTACTCATTTAACACATATCAAATATATGTAAACAAAGTAGCATACTTGGTTTAGTGCAATAAAATAGTTGATTTTTCCACTTTTGTCCAAGGGACGCAGCACTGTGCGTCATGTCCAGGGCTGGTAAAACCTTCTGTACCAACCGGGTGAGCAGGAGCGCGGCGCACAACTCTTTCCGAGGAATGGAAAGGTCATGCAGAGGAGCCAACTTGGACTTACTGGTGAGGAGTCGTAGTTTCGCCGAACCGTCGGCAAACAAGCTTCGCAGGTAGACACAGGCCCTGTACGCCACGGCTGAGGCATCGGAGAACCCGTGCAGCTCATATGCAATCACTTCATTGAAGGTTACGCATCTCGGGATATCGATTTGGTGCAAATTTGACAACGATGTTTGCAATTCTTGCCACTCTTGCGCCGTTGCTTCGTCGACTGGATCGTCCCAGCCGATCTTGAGCTGCCACAGTCGCTGAGCCAGGAGCTTCGCCAATACTATGACCGGTGCCACCAGGCCCAGGGGATCGAAGAATTTGGCGATCTCCGAATACATCATTCTCTTCGTCACGCGTTGCTGGTCGGCCGCTGTTGTGGCCTTCGGATGGTTGGCGATGAACAAGGTATCAGCACTCGGGTCCCAGAGCAAACCGAGCACCTTGATGGCTTCGTTCACTCCTCGTTCTTCCAATGGCATTTTTCGCTCACGATCTTCTTCGGGGATGTGCTCGAGAAACTCTTCGGAGTTCGAGCACCCCTTGTGGATGGGGAATCCTCCTTGCTCCAGGAGTTGCTTCAGTTGTCGTTGGGCCTCGATGGCCTCTTCCACCGAGTCTGCGCCGGATAGCACATCGTCCATATATGTTTCTTCCTTCACGATTCGAGAAGCGATTGGGAAGGCATCGCCGTCTTCTTCCACCAGCTGCACCAAGCACCTAGTAGCTAGGAATGGTGCCGATGCGGTGCCGTAGGTAACGGTAGACAACTCCAGGACCCGCAGCGGATGCGACGGGTGAGGTCTCCAAAAGATTCGCAGTAAACGATGGTCTTGCTTCGCATGCAGTACCTGGCGATACATTTTGGATACGTCTCCGGAGAACGCTATCTTGAACTTCCGGAAGCGCAGGACGATGAAATGCAGATCGTTTTGAACTACAGGTCCTACCTGCAGCACTTCGTTCAGGGACAGCTCGGATGGTGAAGACTTGGCGCTGGCGTCGAACACGACACGACATTTCGTGCTCGAGCTGGAAGGTCGTAACACCGCGTGATGCGGCATGTAGTACGCTAGCTGATTTGGAGGGTCGTCGGTTTCTCGGATTTCGTGGCAGTGTCCAAGAGCTTCGTACTCCCGGAGGAACTCCACGTACTGCGCCTGCAGTTCAGGGTTGCGGACGAGTCTCTTCTCCAGCATCAGGAACCTCTTGAGTGCTAGAGCGCGGCAGTCGTCTAGCTGGTTGATGTTCTGCTTGAACGGTAGCTTCACGATGAATCGTCCATCTTCATCTCGCTGATAGGTGGACAAGAAGTGGGCTTCGCAGGCGAACTCCTCGGACGAAAGCTTGGGAACGTCTGGCACTTCCTCGATTTGCCAGAACTGCTGCATCATTCGCTCGACATCTTCAACGGTTGCGTGGTTGGATTGCTGGACGGAAACGTTGGTGACTTGAGGCTCGACAATGACGCCGGAAACGATCCACCCAAAGTGAGTGTCTCGCAACATCGGAAGGTTGTCCGCTAGATTGAGCTGACTCGGTTTCAAAATGTCGAAGAATAGTTCCGCGCCGATTAGTAGATCCACCTTGTTGGGTGTGTGGAACTCAGGATCGGCCAGAACCACTCCGTCAGGAATGTCCCAGTGGTTGATGTTGATCTTGGACGATGGAATCGTGCCCGTCACTTTCGGTGTCACTAGGCACTCCAAGATGGCTTGAAAGCTGGACACTCGGGATTGAATTCTCAGGGTTACCTTGTCGCGAGCGAGGGTGCGCAAGGCGTTGATACCAGTTATCGGGACGTTTGCTGGCTTCTTTGGCAAACCTAGGCGATTTGCAAACTCTTCGGTCACAAAATTTACCTGAGAGCCGCTGTCCAGTAGGACACGGCATGGGAACGGATGATTTCGCTTGTCAAACACCTGCACCACTGCGGTAAGCAGCAGTACCGTCTTGGACGACTGGGCGAAGTTCGACGAACAGGTAATGGACACAGGCTGGTCCACAGGAGGATTCATCTGCCCCGACTTCGGTTGAACCGGAGCAGCCGGAACCGGTGGTAGGTTTACCACGGACTCCGCAGGAAGGGAAACGTTCGACTTCGTCATTTGGATGGGTGCCCCATCATCATGGAGCAGCGTGTGGTGCCGGCGTTGGCACTTGCGGCACGACTTATCGGATGGACACTCTCGGGAGCGGTGCCCTTTACGCAGGCAGTTGAAACAAACTCCTGCAGCTCGAACCTTTTCTTGCTTCTGGGAGGCACTCAGCTTGTCCAATGCGGTGCACTGGATGTTTCGATGATCGCCACCACAAATCTCGCACGCTTGCGAAATAGTAGTGGAAACTGCATGGCTCTTCTGGGGTTGCTTCGGAAGTTGCTGGAATTGCCTCGGCTTCACTGTGGGGTTCGTCGTTGGAAACGCTGCATCGCAGTTTTCCAGGATCTGACACCTGGACTTCAGGAAATCGATGGTCTGCGAGTACTTGGGAAGCTGTCCTTTCTTCTGGGTACTTTCCCAGGCCTTCCGGGTTGACTTGTCCAGTGCTGAGATGATCAGGTACACGATTATGTGTTCCGATATTCCAGTCATTTCCTGCTCGAGATAGCGGAGGCTTTCGACATGACGGGTGGCTTCATTCAGAAGCGCTCGAAGCTCTTTGTGGGTCTCCGAGGTCATCTTTTTGAGGGACAACAACCCACGGATGTGAGTTTTCACAATCACGCGTTCATTCTCGAAGCGGTCCGTCAAAATGTCCCAAGCTTGGTCGTAATCACCTTCACTGAGGACCTTGGTATCCAGGACACCTGCTGCCTCGCCGATGAGCGCCTTGTCGAGGTGATAGAGTTTGATTGCGTCACTATCCCCCGAGTTCTCCATCAAGTCTTGGAAGATGGCCTTGAACTTAGGCCAGGCGGCATAGCTCCCATCGAACGTCGGAATCGGTGCCTTCAATGGTTGCTGTTGGATGACCACTTGAGGTGTTGCGCTGGCTGGAGGGATAGCAGCTGGCTTTGCTGCCAAAATCAGCGCTTCGACGACGTTGGACGCGGCATAGTGCATCTCCTCGTAATCCGCGTATTCCTGTTCTTGCTCCTCCATCGCTTCGTCTGGCACCAGCCCCACTATGTTGGTATGGAGTTGACTGAACTCGGCGTAGATTGCGGAAAGTCCTTTGGATAGCACATTCAGTTGCGCCAATCCAATTTCTTGATTGCTGGCCAGCGTCCGGTTAATCCTCACCAGCTTCATTCTCACTTGGTTGCGCTGCCTTACGGCCTTCTCAAATTCCTTCTTGGTTTCTGGATCTATTTCTGCTTCCCACTCGGCGAATCCGTAAAACGATCCGGAAGTATCGGCAGCGGATACCGAATCGTGGTTCTCCACTTCTTGGTTGGCGTTCTTATTTACAGCTTGCTTCGACCGCGCCACAGGCGGCATTTAGCACTGTTTTTCTTCCCGCTCTTCTTATTCAGGATCACGCACAGTTCCAACACTTTCGGACGCGTTTCGAAATTTAACTCGTCACGAAAACACTTTTACGCAGCGCACCAATTTGTGCGCACTTTTTCTCGAACGCGCGAAAACTTTTCGTTCGAAACTCGCGATGCAATTTTTCGGTCAAAGTTTTTGCTCGGGCACTCACAGCAGCGGGAGCAAACTTGTTTTGGTTCGCTTTCCACTTTGTTCCACACTAGCGTAGCTCGTCTCGAACAAGCACGTTCGGACACGCACAGCGTGTGTAGGGTTACCAGACGTACTCTTTTTAGAGTACAAGTACTCTGTTTTGCTCTAAAAAAATGTGTACTATTCTTTTTCGCTAAATGGGCTCAAGTGTACTCTTTTTCATATATTACTGACGATTGCCGAACAATTCAAATAACCTGTTGAAGAAACTATCTCAACACACATTTTTGTTGAGTACGCGTCGAAAAAAATACTCGCAAGCATGTTTCATTTGATTGAACTGCTTCTGAAGTTATTAATGTTTAATGGGAAATTAACCTCTTTTCGATGATTTTGTTGTTAAGGCGATGCAATTGTTTAATTTCAAAATATAGTATTGAAAATACTATGAAATCAATTAAAATTATATCTTCATTAACATTTTGACAAGTTCTTAATAGAACTTAAATAGACAAGGCTTGTTTTTTTTCTTCAGAGCCAAGATTTTAAAATTTACTTTACTGGTTCCTTTACAAACATATATTGTATTACATACTGTAAAGAACATCTTTGTTAAATACTGTAATAAAAATGTAGGAAAAGTGGTAATGATCATGAATCTGACAATAGTTTGCATTTAGGCAAAAAAAAGTCGTAATTGTCAATATTTTCATTTATATTGGATTCCATCTTTTGGTTGTCAATAGGGTTAATGCGACCAATGGCTTTAGAATTAAGAAAAAAAAGTAAAATGATCAACACATTAAAATTAAGACAATTACATTAGTAAAAGGTGATTTTTTTTTCAGGATAGGCTTTGTCTACTCTTTAGTACTCTTTTGTCGAGTTGAAAAAATGTACTCTTTTTGGTAGGAGCAAATATGGTAACCCTAAGCGTGTGCAAACTTTTTCCACTTTTTCACGCCGACGACGCGGGCGGTCGACGGCTCGATCCGGCTGGATCGTCACAAACTTTTTCTTCGCTTGCGCCACTCAGGCGGCGGCACAATGCAGGAGGGATTTTCTGAGTGTTTTCTTCTCCGGATCCACCACTCGGCCGGCGGTCAAATCCGGCAGAATCTTCACGGGAAATCACTACACGGCACTAGTGATCCGGTTCGGAACGGACCAGATGTTCGAGCCCAGCAGGGTGGGTCGAAAGGCAGCGGACTGTAAAACACTTTATCGGGGGAAACACGATGGAACAACCCACTTCGCGGCGGAAGGATCACTTTCGCGGGGATGATTGGCAAGGGCCAACTTTTCTTGGGATGCGAAGGAATCGAACACGCACGGCTACGCTAGAACTACTTTTACTTTTATTTCTCTACATTAAGTTTGAAAGTTTTACTGTTGTTATGCAAACGATGCGTTCTCGGCGTCGGTTGGTAATGAACTGATGCAGCCGTTGAGACTGCAGTTGGCTTGAGCTGGGTTTGAAAATGGACCAGTGCACGAGTTCATTATTTGACGTTTGAGCGGTGCCGTGTTATTTATGTGACCATGGCCAGAGTCTATGAATGGAGAGTTGCGCGAAGAGGCTTCTTTGAATGGTTGTTCTTCTTCGTCTTCGAAAATAGCCCCTATCTGTTTTGCTGGCCTGCTCGATAGGTAGACGGTTTGACAGTTCGATAGGTAGATTTGGTTTCACTCTTCGCGCAACTCTCCATTCATAGACTCTGACCATGGCAACATTCACTAGCACCGCTCAAACGTCAAATTAGTGAACTCGTGCATCGGTCCATAGGGTGGTGATGGGTGTGCATGGAAAATAGGGTGGTGCATGATTTGCGCTTCCGTCGGGAGACGGAACAAAACTTTTTCTAAGTCAGTATTAGGGTACAACAATTTCAATTCTTTGAAAATAACTGGTCCACTCAATGTAATGAAATGGTCCCTTT
Organism: Aedes aegypti; assembly: GCF_002204515.2. Classification (NCBI taxonomy): domain Eukaryota; kingdom Metazoa; phylum Arthropoda; class Insecta; order Diptera; family Culicidae; genus Aedes; species Aedes aegypti. Next base: position 156,794,910 of record NC_035107.1, on the reverse strand, counting down.
TAGCATCATCCGCAATTTTATTTGTTCCCGAAGGGAAACCAAAATTTTCGGCAGCGGCTGATTGGTTTTCAGCAACGCTTAAAACTGAAATTTATTTGTATTCAATAGTAACAATTATCTAATTTAACTAATCTAATACTCACAAGAAGTGGTTTCCTTTTCCACAATTTCTTATTGACTTCCCAGAGTTGAATATGGGTACCACTACCCTACTAACTGACTATTAGGCATTTCACGACGAAATGCTCTCTCTTTCGCACTTCAACAAAACTTGAAAACAATGGTGCCAGTACCTGTCAACTTTGACAGGTACTGGCACCGTTGTTTTCAGATTTCTCGAAGGAGGGAAAGAGAACGATTTTCTGATGACGTCACCGTGCAATGGGCAATACGTGGATCTATATGTACACAATATTTCTCGATTACTTTTTCAAATCGACGTAAGTAACTTCCATACGGTTTTGAGAAAATTAATTCAGAAGATTCACAACCTGTCTTCTAAAACTGTTTTAAAATGAATCACTTTTTTAACATTTTTTCAACGTGTACATTGCTTAAATTTTGCAAACAATGAGCTCGCGATCAAAAACTATGGAGCTCCTATTATTTCACACAAAAATTTTATGACAAAATGATAAGCCGTTTCATTCAGTTACTTGCGACGTTTTTCTACCAGTGTAAAATCAGCTCAAGTAGTGTTTTGTTTTGATTCGTGGTTAAGTCACTTTGTCTCTTCATACAGCGGGGCGGCGAAAGTAGTGGTTAGGTTGCGAAAGTTGAAAATCTTACTTTCGTCGTTTTGTAAATCCGAAGATTTAACGTTCTAAAAGTGAAAAATCGAGTTGATTCAGAGCAAAACGTGTAGAATTTCGTCTGCGAAACACGTAGGATCGATAGAGTAAGTTTGTATACTTTTTTTGACTTGAGTCTATATGAATAAGTTTTCGAGATTTATGATTATCAGGTAAGTATTTCTGGTTTCTCTACATGCATCTACTTACAATCAATTCTACCGGATAGGTAGGTATGTTTTTCCGTTTTCCTTCACAGGAATTCCCCAGGTGTTTGGAAGAAATTCACCGTAGCTGAAGGAATGTTTAAATAAATATCAAATTAGGTATTCACATATGTTGAACCTTATTTTCACTCTTGATCTTTCACAAGCTTACCTAAGATTAGAGATCTCACTACAGAACGAATCTATCTAACTTGTACACTTCAATCCCCTTATATTAAGCTAAAACGTTTACTAAATTCAATTGGGATCTTATTTCTGTGTTTTCCCGCAATGGCGATATGCTTCACGAATCTATATCACCTCTGTTTATTTACTTTCTAGCTGTTTACCTACTACTTCGCTATCTCGCTACGCTAACTTTTATTGCTACTACTACCATCACACACGCGAGCTGTCATGCTGCATTTATGCTTCATGGCTAGACCTGTTCACAGGTTAGGCCTGTTCAAGTGGCGTCGCAACACCCCAGCCCGTAACATCCGGCATTTCCGGATTTACCTTGCCTTCATCGTCACTGAACTCACCATCTCGTTGTTGCACCTTCCTGTCATCAGTCCTCAAAGGCGCTTGTCGGTCTCGACCCTGAATTTCAGCTTCTGCGATACCTCGCCTCCATGACTTCCGATTCCATTCATCGCCCAAAAAACTCTGGTAGATTGGACCGTTCCTTTCTAACATCTCTGCCGGTCTACCCAGCTGGAACTTCCAGCTGCTTGTACGCTTACTCCTTTCATCGGGAAATCTGTCCAGTTGTGCCTGATTATTCTGCCGCTCTTTTGTCGCAGCTCGCGTAATTACTATCAACATTCTCCTTCTCTTTTGTCGGCAGTTGACAACAAAGCGCACAATGCTTGCTTCCTTCCACAATAATATTGTCCAGCGTGAAATCCGGCCGACATCGATCACTTGGTGCCGCATAACGAAACTCCTAGCTGCTTCCTTCGTTTGCTCGATCGTCGAACTTTGTGTTGGCCACATGGTTTGCGGCCGGTACGGAAGCAACGTTTCGTCTAACGATCCTACTTCGACTTTCAACGGCGGACCTTGCCTCCACTTTATCGGCACGTCTGCTACGTTCCACTTGGTTGGAAACCATCGCCAATTCTGTTTCGAACGGCTCCGGTGCTGTCTGACAATTCTGCCTCGGATGGTAAACGTTGACTTTACTCGGGGCATCAGTACTCGTGGACGAAAGCTTCGTTTGACGCAGCTTCTGACGAACGTTTTCGCCGGCCGTTTGAATTCGTGCCGGTATGGCTTCAACTTCTCGTATCCCATCTTGGTAAATGCACACTGGTTCATGTCTGGATCCCTGATGACACCAACAGCTGTAACTGACGTTTGCTCATCGCGATTGAAATTTTCCGGCACCGCCGGCCTTTCCTTTTCCACATTTCGCAGCAAACCGGTCTCGGAGTGATCGCAAACGACGCGTTTCTCTTCCGATTCAGGTACTACCATCACCGATTCTTCCAGCGCGTACTGGCTTTGGAGTAACTGCTGCAAGTTTCCGTCGGTAACCTGCTGATGGTAGCCTAGATAATTACTCGCGGCTACCGTCGTCGACTGTCTTGGCCCGTACACTGTCCATCCTAAATTAGTACGGACGGCGATCGGTTCCATCGGGTTGCCCACTCTTGCTTCCATCGGAACAAATGAATGAATGTTGTTCGCACCGATGAGTAATTGGGGCTGTCCATCGTAAGAATCGATCGTCAATCCCCGCATGTGAGGGTACTGCGCGGCGATTTCCTCGAAGTCCAACTTCTGATGCGGTAGCATCAACTTGCCGACAGTGTGGACAGTGTGCAGCAACATTTTGTCGCCGACGTTAGTCCGTCTACCTGACACCCACAGACTCATTCTCCTCGTATCTTCCACGCGCGAAACATTTCCCGTCCATCTGATGGTCAGTCGCTCTTGTACTCCAACCGCGCCCAGGCGATCGGCGAGCCTTTTCTCCACCAGCGTGACAGACGCACCTTCGTCCAGGAAAGCTAGCACGGTAGCTGATTTTTCACCACAGTGTAGCTGCACTGGAACAATCCGGAAAAGAACCGTGCAGTTTGTCCGGATGTGAGCACTGAGCCCGAACGCATTGCCTACAGGATGCATTAGCGGATTGTGGAATTCCTTACATTCACCGATATCACACCGGATATTGAATTTACACTGGCCACCGTGTTCGTTGAGACACACGTGACACAGCTTCTCGCGGTTCACCAGCCTCAGCCGATCAGCATACCGCATCTTCTTGAATTCGCTGCAGTGCCGCAGCCGATGGTCCGTCCTCCGACATTGGTTTCATGGTTTCAGAATTTTTTCACCTGTGTTAGCGGGTGAACTGCTGATTTCCCTGTGGCAATAAAGTCCACCTCTCTCCATTGGCATACTTCTTCCGGATTGCGAACTTCTTGTGGGTGGCTTGAACTCTACGTCGACGTTGGCTTCGCAGGCATCTTCCACTATTTCCATGAGGAAGTCCGTCAGCGTCCGCAGCGTTGTTTCACTGCGATGTCTGCGGTAGTGAACCCACTCGCGCTTCTCTCGATCCGGCAGCTTGGCGACCAGCGACTTAATTAGCAGCGGGTTGACGAGATGTTGCTGTAGATCAGCGGCCTCCAAGTGACCGCAGAGCTGCTCCACCGTATTTCCGAATGGAACGAAGCTCTTTAAATTGTCCGGTTGTGGAGGATCCAGCTGGTTGACCTTCTCCAGCAGACTTTCCAACAGCTGCTCTGGGCGGCCGTAATGACGACGCAACTTCTCGAGGACCCTTGGGATGGTTTCGGGAAGAAGAAGCTGACCACATACCAACTCGAGTGCATCTCCTTCCAGCGCTTCTTGCAGTCGCATCAGGTTCTCGTGGTTCATGTAGCCACAGGCATCGTTGGACGCTTTGTAGGCCGCGTAGAACAAAGGCCACTGTGCTGGATTGCCCGAGAATTTGGGGAGCTTATAGGTAAGTCCTTTTCGTGCAGCCAGCTGTGCCTTCGTCGGTCCGGTCTGCTGTTGACCCTGCCCGTCTTGGCTCACACTGTCGACCTTCTTCCTGATAACTCGCGAAGCGTTGTTGCTGACCTTCCTCTCCATGGACGAATCGGAACTCTGGCTTCGCAGATCCGAATTTTTGGAGTACTCGTCGGCATCGTCTTCCTCCTCGGTGCTTTCGTCGTCTTCTACGAACTTCTGGAGGTTCCCCTTCATCAGCTTCAACGCGTTTCGGTTGATTTTGCTGAAAGGCTCCACTCGTAAAACGCCCGTATCTATTTTCGACGCCGGCTTTGGCACCTTAAGGTTCGACAATCCTGCTAACTCCTTGTCCATGGATGCCAACCGCTCCTCGAACGACTCCTGGTTCGCCTTCATACGCTCGATCTGCTCCGTCTTCTTCCGAAGCATCTCCGCTTGCCAAGCCAATTCTTCTTCTTCTTCCTCTGCACGTATCTGCAGCTCCCTCTCCATTATCTTCTTCTCGTACGCACGCTGCAGCTCCCTTTCCTTCTTCCGCAGCTGCATCTCCATTCCAGCTCTTCCGTCTGCCGCTTCTGGCGTTCTTCTAGCGCTCTGACTTTCACATTCACACTAGACGCACCCAAGCGGGAGTTGACGCTGGATTTGTCAGACTCGTCTGTTTGCTTCCGACTACGAGTCTGCATCTTCCGCTTCTGGTACTCCTGGGCCTTCGCCTGACAGGCTTTACTTTGGCAGTACCAACTTTTGGGCATCTCTCCTTCTTTGATACCCACGCAACGGGTGTGGAACCATCCCGAACATCCATCACAGCCGACCATTGCTTCATCGCGTGTCGACGGGCCGCAGATTTCACACGGGTTTTCCGTGAAATTTAGGACGGTTTTGTCCTTCACGGATTCGGAATCGGAAGTCATTTTGTGAGCCGAATTATCACTGGGACACTTTATTAGTGTCACTTCTTTTTTAAGAATGTTCCCGAAGGGAAACCAAAATTTTCGGCAGCGGCTGATTGGTTTTCAGCAACGCTTAAAACTGAAATTTATTTGTATTCAATAGTAACAATTATCTAATTTAACTAATCTAATACTCACAAGAAGTGGTTTCCTTTTCCACAATTTCTTATTGACTTCCCAGAGTTGAATATGGGTACCACTACCCTACTAACTGACTATACGTGGATCTATATGTACACAATATTTATGATTATCAGGTAAGTATTTCTGGTTTCTCTACATGCATCTACTTACAATCAATTCTACCGGATAGGTAGGTATGTTTTTCCGTTTTCCTTCACAGGAATTCCCCAGGTGTTTGGAAGAAATTCACCGTAGCTGAGGGAATGTTTAAATAAATATCAAATTAGGTATTCACATATGTTGAACCTTATTTTCACTCTTGGTCTTTCACAAGCTTACCTAAGATTAGAGATCTCACTACAGAACGAATCTATCTAACTTGTACACTTCAATCCCCTTATATTAAGCTAAAACGTTTACTAAATTCAATTGGGATCTTATTTCTGTGTTTTCCCGCAATGGCGATATGCTTCACGAATCTATATCACCTCTGTTTATTTACTTTCTAGCTGTTTACCTACTACTTCGCTATCTCGCTACGCTAACTTTTATTGCTACTACTACCATCACACACGCGAGCTGTCATGCTGCATTTATGCTTCATGGCTAGACCTGTTCACAGGTTAGGCCTGTTCAAGTGGCGTCGCAACATTATTCATATGGAAGAAAAATCGAAGTCTATCAACCCAATCCGTAAACGAACCCCTACGATAGGGCTCCAAAGTAGTCGTGAAATTTGATTGGGCCATTTTGTATGAAATTAAAACAAGAAGTTTCTTGATTGCACAATACTCAGTAGTGTTCACTGAAAATTTCAACTTATGCTCACAATCACGTCCCAAAAGAAAATGAAAATGCAAACTCACCAGAACCGTCCTTTCAGCCTTTGCCGACCTCTGTTAATACTCGCAGCTATGCCCGTTGGCAACCTCACGACTTGCGCTATCGAACTAACCAGATGTGGATACGGAATATCCGGCAATCCCCGGTCAAGCAGCAAAACTAATCCGTCCAGCAATGACACAATGTCTACAGTCGAAAACCACCTTGGGAAAAAGAAAGGAACTCTCTTAATCAATTGTATAGAAATTGTTTCAATTCTCCTTCGTCTTTCTTTTTAGTTTCTTGTCCTATTATTTCATCTAGAGAAAAGAAATCACGTACAATAAAATCTTGCAGCGTCCAAAATGGCGCCAGACAAAATGTATGATGCGCAATATTTCTGCCGATTGGCGTGATCGTTAATCAGCAGTAAGTGCTAAATATAAGCCAATAATTTTAACGAATCACGATGAACAACCTCGCAGAATTTGTACTGAAGCTTTACCGATGCAATGAAACGCCAACCAAAAACTGCGTCTTTCTACAGCTTTTCGCACTTTTAGCAGCACGTGACCTTCACTCGTGCGGTCTTCTCCAACTCGTCCTACTCAATGTAGAGATATTTTCACCAACCACTGCACTTTCAGGCCGAAATCTTGATATCACTATAATATTCTGTATTATATTGATATTTCGGTATAGTTTACAATATTAAACACCAATCTTTATTACTCCACAACACACCGTATATTCAACACTTCCTTCGTATTTCTCTCCCACAATCTAACTAACTCTCAAGCCCATGGCTTCCTACGTTAACGCGATACTACATTCCCCCTTTACTTAGTAATCAGAACAATCATTTTCATCTACATGAGTTACATAATGTTTAAGATACTGTGGAATCTTCACTTCACGCCGACTGCGCCGAGCTGTTGTTTCTTCATCTATTGCAGCGCTTGACTCAACTTGCTTGCCGATCACTTCAACGGTTTCTCCGACTTTATTTGCTTCTGCTTCTACAGCCTCGTCCCCTTCAACTTGCTCTCCTTGAACAAAACGTTTCAGATGACCCACATTACGGCGATATATCTTTCCCGACTCCTTCGATCGGATTTCCGCTTCTGCACCTTTTCTGGCTAGTATGTCGAACAGCTCTGATCCATAATTCGTAGACAATTTATTGTCTTTGATGATCCGCTTAGCTACCACCACATCTCCTTCTTTCAAGTCATTCCTTGTAGCATGTCTCTGAGCATCAGAAACGCCTGATGCTTTCAGTTTCTTCTCCCAGTCACGGTCCCGGATTCCTTCTGGAATAATACCAGAAGAAACATTGATGCTCGGCAGCTTATCTCTCAATACTCTTCCAAACATCAAAGCTGATGGAGCAATTCCGGTTATGGAATGCGGTGTCGAGTTGTACATCAACAAGAAACTTCTTAGATCCCACTTCCAGTGCTTACACTTCTCTTCTTGACTGATTCGTAGACGTTTCAAAATAGTGCTATTCATTCGCTCTACCTCACCATTGGCCTGTGGCCAGTAAGGAGTTGTCTTCTGATGCGTGATTCCGTATTCTTCACAAAAATTCTTGAAAGGTTCGCTGATAAACTGTGGTCCATTATCCGACCTCAATGTTTCTGGAATTCCAAATCTACTGAACGTTTCAAAAAGAGCGTTGACGGTAAGTTCTGCTGTTATTTGCTTCATTACAATCACTTCTGTAAATCGGCTAAAATAATCAACCAACACTAATAAATAATGTCCCGAAGGTAACGGTCCTAAAAAATCGATAGCTACATCCGTCCACGGTTTTTCAGGCATTTTAGTGCGAAGCATTGGTTCTGGGGGTCCCACAGCTGAAACTAATGTGCATGCCCCACAGCTTTTGACGAATTTTTCAACCATGCCGTCCATCTTTGGCCACCAAACCTTCTGCCGCAATCGTCGCTTCATTAGACTCATTCCTGGATGACCATCATGAGAACATTGTAGAACTTGTTGTTGAAGTGATTCTGGGATTATCAATCGATCTCCTCTCATCAAGACACCGTTAGCACTATGAATTTCTGACTTGAAGTGTTTGAAATCTTTCAAGTTGTTCGTCCAATAGCCAATCAGCAGCGCATTAATGAGTTCCTGCAAAACTTGATCTTGTTTTGTAGCCTCAATCACTCTGATAAGTGTGACTGCATTTGGTACGGCGTGTTCCAAAAGATGATTAACATACTGATCCGCTGATCTATCGAAATACTGGGCCTTGTTAATTGATAGACGAGATAAAGCGTCTGCTAAGTTGGTGGAACCCGGTTCAAACTTAATCACATAGTTGTATGACTGGATTCTTAGGACCCATCGTTCGATTCTGGGGCAAGGTCGTGATCGTGGTTTGAACAAAAATTTCAAAGCTTTGCAATCGGTGATAAGCTCAAATTTGGCTCCCAGAAGATACAAACTAAACTTCTCTACTCCCCAAACTATAGCCAAGGCTTCACGCTCCGTTTGAAAATACTTTCTCTCTAAATCTGTCAGTGACTTACTCGCAAAAGAAATAATTCTGTTCTGACCTTCCTTGCTTTCCTGAAGAAGAACTGCTCCTAACCCATCAGGACTCGCATCAACGATCAATTTAGTCTTATCGTTTCGATCGAAAAATCCCAAATATTTGGTATTACCAACAGCCTGCTTTATAACATCGAATGCATCTTGTTGTTCTTTCTTCCATTGGAAACATGATCCAACTTGAAGTAATCTTCTCAACGGCTCTGTCTTTTCTGCTAAGTTAGGAATAAATCGACCAATGTACGTAATTAACCCAAGAAAACTCCGCAATTCTCCAATCGTTTTCGGTTCCCTAAAGCTCTTCACTGCTGCGATGCGACTCTCGGTAGGTCGAATACCATATTCATTCATCACGTGACCTAAGAACTCAAGTTCTTTTACACCGAAAATACATTTGTTCTGATTCAATAGAATTTCATACTCCTTCATGCGCTCCAGTAGAGCCTCTACTCTTCTATCATGCTCTTCTTTAGTCGAACCGTAAACTACTACATCGTCTAAATACACGATAACTCCCTCAAGGCCTAATAATATCGCTTCCATAGTTTTTTGAAAAATTTCGGGAGCACAGCTAACTCCAAACATAAGTCGTTTGTATCTAATATTGACAAACATACGTTCATGAAGACAAAACAAAAGAAAATCAGTTTTATTTAAATTTACATGGCATTAAAGTACAAGATTACCTGTAGAGACCCGTTTTCGTTATGAAAGTTGTTATAGGCCGAGATCTCTCCGATATTTCCACCTGATGATACGCATCCTTGATATCCACCTTGGAAAAATATTTTGCACCATTCATTGAGCCCAGAATTTCGTCCACTAACGGTAACGGATGAGTTTCCCGAATCACAGCTTGATTTGCTTGACGCATATCCACGCACAGCCGCACATCACCCGAATCCTTCAGAACTGGTACAATCGGTGATACCCAAGGAGACGGACCTTTCACTTTTTCGATGATTCCTTGCTGAAGCAACATACGCAGTTTTTCGTCTATTTTCTCCTCCAAGGCATACGGAACACGCCGGTAGGGCTGTTGTACGGGTTGTATCTGGTTGTCGACAGGAATTTCAACTGTCACACCTTTGAATTTTGGAAATTCTGATCCAGAACTTTGAGAAACATGCGCAATATCGAATCCAACCCTCAGTACTTGAAGTAATTTCGCAGACTGATCACCAAGCAAACACTGTTGGCCTTCTTTCGCAACGTAGAACTTTGCATCGATTTTCTTTCCTCCACCCTCAACTTCTGCCACAAAACTGCCCGTAATCTCCATCGGTTTCTTGGACGCATAACAAATGAAATTCCGATCTATAGCCGTTGACATCTGCCACACTTGCACCTTCAGCTGTTTCATTTGCTCCCAAACTTTCTGGCTTATGATGTTCGCTGCTGCACCGGAATCGATAACCATGGGAATTTCCACACCTCCAACTTTGAATAGGAAAGTATTTTTCCCCATGGCATAAAAGATGTATTCGTCATCATTGTCCGCTTCTAACTCTTCACAAACCGCTCGAATCCGCTTCGGTGGTACAACTGCTCTCTCTTCGTTATTCACTCTCTTCAAACATTGCTTCGCGAAATGTCCGGTACCTCCACATTTCAGACAGGATTTGTCTCTTGCCGCACAAATATCAGCACCCTTAACGTGCCCTCTTTTTCCACAAGAAAAACAAACAGGAACCGAACCGCTTTTTTGATAAAAATTTGAATCTCTCCGCCCCGGTTGGAAACGGGTTGCCCCGCTCTGACGAACTTTCCTCATCGCATCGTATTTTCCATACGGCAGCTTTTTCGCCACACTATGAACTGAGTCACTGTTAATCGCATTTCCGAATTCCTTTAATTTCCGTACTGTTTCTTCCAAGCTAGTGCCTAGTCCTTCTACTTCACTCAAGAGCATATCTTTCTTCAACATTTTCTCTTTGAGCTTAGTAGATGAGCATTTTTCGACAATCTGATCCAGAATCATTTCTTCCGGCTTGTCGTATTCGCAACGTTTGACTTGTGTCCTCAAACGCAATACGAAATCTGCAAAACGTTCCGAAGCTCCTTGGGATATTTGCCGAAAGAGATGTCGTTCGTACGTACGTCGACGATACGGCTCAAAATGAGCATCCAACTTGGCGATCGCAACGTCGTAATAAGGTGGATCCTGCAAAACATGTGCTACATTTTCGACTTCTGGAAGATTGTCGTAAATGTCCCTTAGATCAGAGCCGCCAAGGTACAAAAGTTTGGACCGTTTATCGTATTGAGAACAGATTTTCTCTGATTCAAAATAGCACTCCAAGTCTCGTTTCCATTTGGACCACGCCAAAGGCAGCTGAGAAGAATCCAAATTCGTTTGGAAAACTTTAATTCGAAGTTCGCCACTGGTCCTATTTTAAAACGACCAGCCATTAAAAAGAACAATACAACTATAAGTTATTTCATTTTATTTTATTATTAAGTTGTTCATAAAACGCTTTTGCTCACACATCATTCCTTTAATATACATTTCCCATGATTATTTCTTATATTTTGCTTTTATGTATTTCAGCGAACCCACTTTTGTCAATTCCACCATTTAAGTATTAAGCAAAACATGTTTTTGGCGATTCCGCCATCTAAGAATTTAGCGAACCCGCTTTGATGATTTCGTTATTTATGTGTTTAGCGAACCCGCTTTTGGCGATTTCGGAATTTATGAGTTTAGCGAACCCGCTTTTGACGAATCCGCCACTTATGAGTTTAGCGAACCCGCTTTAGACGATTCCGTAATTTAAGTGTGAAGCGAACCCGCTTTTGGCGATTCCGCCACTTATGAGTTTAGCGAACCCGCTTTAGGTGATTCCGTCACTTACGAATTTAGCGAACCCGCTTTTGACGATTCCGCAATTAAAGTGTGTAGCAAACCCGCTTTTGGCGATTCCGCCGCTTATGAGTTTAGCAAACTCAATTTTGGCGATTCCGTCACTTGAGACTATAGCGAACCCGCTTTTAATAATTCAAAATCACTATCAATACTTTTGACGATCCCGCCAAGTTTCATTTATCGCAATCTGTGTCTGACGTTTCTGATGTAACAAATCATTTTGTTATATGACGAACCTTCCTATATCTACCTTCAGAGTTGTATTTAATCAACATGTTCATTCACATATTTTCAAAAACATGCACTTGATGTTGTTCAACCTTGTTCCAATACTATATTTATCAGCACTTACCTTGATGATATTATTCATTTCTTATATCAAATTTTGTCAATTTTTCCTCAGATCCTATTCCACAAATTACATTTTAAATTAATTATTTATTTGTTATTCAACCACCAGCTTCCTTATTGGATTTATTTATCAATATACCATTGAAAACACTTCTCCAGATTGTTTGTTTATCATTCACTGATTTCATTTTTGACAGTTGTTTTGTTTTCGATACAAGCTGTTTTCTTTGCGTTACAAACCGTTTCAATCGGATCTATCATGTAAACTTTATCCCAAGCTTTATCCAAAACTTTGATGTGCAACATTTCAACAAACGAACTAAAGCTTTTTGAAACGTTTCACCATGGTTGCCATGGTGAATTTTCACTTTCGAATCGGCCGGTTTGAAACAAAATTTTCAGATTGCATTTCACAGAATGATGTGTGGCATTGTCGTTTTTATGAAATTACAGTAGAATGAACTGAATACTCACATTTTCTCCTCGTCGCCAATATAATATTCTGTATTATATTGATATTTCGGTATAGTTTACAATATTAAACACCAATCTTTATTACTCCACAACACACCGTATATTCAACACTTCCTTCGTATTTCTCTCCCACAATCTAACTAACTCTCAAGCCCATGGCTTCCTACGTTAACGCGATACTACAATCACTATGTGAATTTTTATCGCTCGTCGCCACTTTTTGAGTTTGCCGATGAGGACACACCAGAACTTCGAGGAATGGTCACTTGTGGTAAGGGTTTTAAATAAAGGTGTTGATAGGTTGAGGTTTTAGCCAAGACTGACTCATGGTTGTATTTTCGATTAATATATCTATGGCAGATCAACCGATCGACTGCCGAATACATCGTATTCCGTTAAACGCTGAAGTTCACCGAATTTTTGACTGCCGAAGTGTGCTTGCCGTATATCACTGAAATAAATTGAACAGGTTATTCTATCAGAAATTTCATATAAGCTATAGTTTCTGCGCTACACGTACATTCCAAAAACACTCCTATACTCATCACTCGTTAAGCTATTAGAATACAACAAGGGTCAAATAAACATTGAAGATGCTGGGTTCATATATGTATCATATGCTGCAAGCATTTACCTGGTATATGCTTCGCATTTAAATTTTCCAAACAGACTGCCTCGTTAAATGTTATATGCTGGTATGCGCTGTCAAAAATATGGTCGAAATGTCAGTAGGAAAAATGGAGCGTTTGTACAAAGTTTGTACGTGAAGTTGTGTCATACATTCTTGAGACAATTAATATTTAGAAATCTATTTTCTAGATTCGTACCTTTTTCTAAACTGGTACAAACGACATAGAACATCAAATCCAGTAGAAGTATTTTCAAAGGTAAATATTTTATCAGTAATATAGACGGAATTGGGTCCTGAAATATTTAATGAATTCTCGTTTTTATTCAATAATACGAAAGAGCATGTTCTTGCAACTACTTTAGCAAGTTTTCCCGCTCAAATAACGGCTATATCAACCTTGACACTTGTGATCTTGTTTGACATTCACTTTTTCGACAAAAATGCCACAGGGTATATAGTTTTAACACTGGGGTTGTTCCTATCTGACATTTCGGAAGAGACACGGAAAACAAAATATACCCAAAATTCGAGTTTAAACCAAGGGGTGTGACAAAATCTCAAAAATCATAAAAAAAATGTTTTTTGTACTTAAACCAATGAAAATCATTTAAAAATTGAGTAAACATGTGTTTCTGCCCTAAACTTAAGCGTTTGGTAATAAAATTGAGACAGGGCTTTAGGACCCTATTCTAAGAAAACACATTTTATTCCTCCACGATAGATTCGAGATTTTTCTTCCGGTCGGCAAAGCCAATTGAACATCACACTGGTTTCCTTGGAAAAGATTTACCATATCAGCGAAAGTGTCTCCCATGTCAAGCTATGGTAAAACATCTTCTTCTCCTTGGCATTGCGTCCTCACTAGGACAGAACCTGCTTCTCAGCTTAGTGTTCTAATGAGTACATTCATAGTTAATAACTGAGAGTATATCGTGTAGCAGGAACGATGATACTCTATGCCCCAGGGACGTCAAGGAAATTTCCATTACGAAGAGATCCTGGACTGACCGGGAATCGCATTGCTTTGCTTTGTAGCCGCGGACTCTAACCACTCGGCTAAGGAAGGTCCCATGGCAAAACATGCTTTTTATTACACGGTCGTTTGCGAATACCCTTTAATGGGTAAAAAAATACTCATTTTGGAATAGCACCCATATCTGTCAGAAAGCGGGTAAATTCAGAAATTTAAAAAGGGTAAATATATACCCATTACAGTAAAGCAACTGTAGTTTAAAAATGGGTGTTTAAAAACCCATTTATGGGTGAAAAATAGTTGGAAATCATGTACAGTAATTTGAAGCAGCTGTGCGACGCAGTATACGAATTGAAAATGGTAGTTTATTGTTTGTAGGTTTTACTTTTAGTATACAACGCGTTTACCGATGAAAGCACTTCACTAGTAAGTTGTGAACTTAACCAGCTTTATACAGATTAACAGATGAAAATCTTGAAACACGCATAATTTTCAGGTTGTCTCGTTGTTTCTGCCACCTTGCCTGTAGCTGACATGTCGCTGGTCGAAAGGAAGTAGCTGTTGGTGCAGAAACAAAATATCTTTATATATTAATACATTTATCAAGCGTATTGTATTAATGCAATTAATTGTGTTATTAAAAACTAATATTTCGATTCATATATTTATTTATTTCATGAGTTATGATTTGAGGTTATAATTATTTATATCTATTAATCGCAAAAAGGGTAAATTTTTACCCTTTTTTTTGACAAAAAGGGTAAATTTTTACCCTTTTTATGCCGTGAGCTACACGGAGACGGAATTCAACTCAATTTTGGGTTGTTCCAACGCAATTCCGTAGTTGAGCCCAATAACTCAATTTTGGCTAAATTTCCAAGGTCCCCACTAGGTAGTTTGGCTTTAATTCCATTAGAAAAATATACTCAATTTTGGGTTGATTTAACGCAAAATTGAGTTCTTTCCACCCAAACATAAGAAAAGTTGCATTTACCCAAATTTGGCTTATTGGGCCAAAGTACCCCCATTGGGTAGATGCAGCTCTATTTTTGACAACATTCGTGTGAGAGAAAGAGAAAACCGATAGATTTTGGGTTGAAACTATAATCGATATACTTAATTTTGGGTAAAGTAAACTCAAAAATTAGGTAAAAATATTTCTCCGTGTAGTTTTACAAAAAGGGTAAAAAAATACCCATTCATTGACAGAAATCGCTTTTACCCGTTAAAGAGTAAACCGTGTTTACTCTTTAAATGTGGAGAGGCACTTCTAGCGGAAATGGGTAAATTTTTACCCATTAAAGGGTATTCGCAAACGACCGTGTATATAATTATATATGTATATAAAATTGGTGTGAATATTGGAATAAAAATAATAAAACTTGAATATGTAGTAAAAACACCTTGTTATTAATGTTCGAAACATACATTTGAATTATTTGTTACATTAATAAAACAAATTGCATTTGCATATAATCAATCCGCCAGGCTTCATTTGAATATATTGCGGTTTCATATAAAACCTGTACACACCTTTCTTCTGCAGATATTAAATGATTGGCATATAATACTATCATGCTCCTTCCAGCACCTCATCATATGCGTTGCATATAACTTGAAGTTACCTCTTCCGCCCTCAAGTTAATACTATATGAAAATCCAATAGTGCAAAAATATATGCGTAACATATAGTGTTTACTATAAGAGTTAGCTCAGTGTATAAGTAATACCGTGAACGCGATCCAAATGTGTGTGCATGAAAATCAATTCTTTTGACAAGTTTTCGTTTACAGTGTATTTCAGCCTGAAATTTTCAGGCAGCGTCGCGTCACCTTTCTCGGTATTTTCTTGATGAAAAATATTTTGCTGGAAAAAATTGGCGTCGGATGCTTTTGCATATCCTATTTTTCATAATTGTGTGATGAAAACGAGTGTTACAGCGAGAAATGCATATAAAACAGGTACGTCTCAATCAGTGTTGACCAAAGCTAGCGAAATCATATCGATTTAATGTGCAATTGCAGGTGATCATACAAGGCTTCAAAAGTTACCGTGAGCAAACAGTGGTGGAGCCATTTGACAAACGGCATAATGTTGTGGTTGGCCGCAATGGATCGGGGAAGAGCAATTTCTTCTACGGTATGTATTGGCAGAGATTTTGTTATTTTAATTCGTGTATATTATACGCAGTGGCGCGAGAGGTTGGCCGGACATGTCCTACGCACCAAAATACTATATAAATAGAATAGTCCTACCCATAATTTTTATGACTACACAAAAGTTGTGGGCAATATTTTATTTATCTATAGATTATTTTTGTATGTTTATTTTTGACGACAACCTATTAGTTTTAAAGATTTTACAAGGTCAAGGAAGCTGATTTTCAAATTTACATGTAAGATTTGCAAATAGAACATACAAACTAGTAATGAATTGTATACTGCATGACTTCCTAAAATCAGCTTCCTTCCAGTTTAAAACTAATAGGTTATCGTCAAAAATAAACATACAAAATTTGTATGTTCAGGACTAACGTCATTCGTCATACGACATCGCTGAGTTGGAAACAGAACTTGCTCGATGTAGGGAAAGTGTACCAGTTATGGCCATAGTGGTTCCCTATTTGGCCATACGGGAAATTTCGATAACTTTCACATTTTAAATCTTTTTGAATGTGTAAACATCAAGATATATCTTAAACATTACTACTATATTACAAAAAAATCTTTCAAAATGTGAAAACATTCCAGTAATCCCGTATGGCGAAATAGGGAACCACTATGTCCATAACTGGTAAACCTACCCTAGTAGCTACTGAAGTAAAGCTACTTTTTCTCAAAGTTATTGGGCAACAAGAAACTGCTTTGTGCCTTCTCTACTTTGTGAAAGGAAGTGCTAAACTAGTAGATCTGCAAAAGGTAATAGTAGTTTACGGAACAAGTTGCAGAATGATGATTTGTACAGCACGAGTCGTAAATTTATCCCACGAGGCTTGCCGAGTAGGATAATTACGACGAGTGCTGTAAAAATCGAGTTCTGCAACGAGTTACGTACAACATTTTTTGCAATTTCGTAGAAGACCACTTAAGGGTATCAGAAATAATATCGGAATGCATTCATCATCATTTTACAATTTCTGAAAAACGGTTTTGTAATGATTTATTACGCAACTCAAAACAGTTGCGTAATGAGAGAGCGTTGCGTAATGAACCATTACAGCACTGGTTTCAGTTGCGTAATGACTATTCTCGCACTGCATACTTCAGTGCAGGAAAGTAGGCCGTTTCATGACAGATTGGCGTGATGAAAATCAGCCTATTACGAAATTGCAAAAAAGCAGTTTTCAACACCGACGTGAAATGGCGCTACTATGAAAGAAGACCCACAGATACTGTATACGATACATTGTTGTCAACGTTTTGGTCACGGAATGAGGAATTGTAATCTCCCTCATCTGTGTGTACGTACCGTGTGGTGAGAAATATCAATCGACTGAATGCAAACCTTCCCGAAAAAAAAACAAAAATCATCTGGTCATGCTAGCTGATCGTTCACGGAAAAATCAGTTTACCTATTTTTTTAGTTGACTTTACCCAAAATTAAGTATATCGATTATTCTCTCAACCCAAAATCTCTCGGTATTCTCTCTCTTCCCCACCAATGTTGTCAAAAACAAAGAGAGCTGCACCTACTCAATGGGGGTAGTTTGGCCCAATAAGTCAAATTTAGGTAAAATGCATTATTCTCAAGCTTGGGTTAAATGAACTTAATTTTGCGTTAAATCAAACTAAATTTAAGTAAATTTTTCTTATGGCTTTAAAGGCAAAGTACCTAATGGAGGCCTTGGAAATTTAGCCAAATTTGGGTTATTGGGCTCAACTACGGTTTTGCGTTGAAACAACTCAGATTTGAGTAGATCCGCGTTGCCGTGTAAATTCACCACGAAACCATAGGGAAAAAAGGGGTCTGCACTTTTTCGAGGTGAAACAAATTGTAGGGGACCGAGGGGTGAACTAAAGTGCCGCAAGTTTTTCATTGTTTTCTAATAGCTAAAGGCTCCAAAACATATCGGTTCCTTAGGAAAGTTTGTTCAGTAAATTGACAGAAAGCATATAAGCCAATAAAAAAATTTCACGGGAATGGTCTATTGGGAATTAGTTTTCTTCCAAAGCCTATTTAAAAATAAGATTGGTCTTTATTACAGTTAAATTTAATGTAAAATCATCTAGATCCTATTGAAACGCTTCGTAAAGGCTACCGGACAATCCACGTAGCTCTTACGTGTAGCGCTGGTGGAATGGACGAAGTTCAAAAGTTCATGCGTTCATTCTGGGCTACCTATGATTCACGTAAGAGAAAAAAATCACGTATTGCGGCGCTCATATTAAATCCACATCCAGTGGCGGCGGTAACGCGCAGAAGATATGCGCGCAATTCAAACGCAACGTCAAAATTCAAGTAGGCTTGGATTTTTTCGTACTTCAAGGACACAAATGTTTCAAATTTGCTCAATCTGAAACATTTGGTGATTTTCATTATCACTGCGACGGTATATCGACATTTCCAGATAATCGCATTACGTGGATTTACCTTGCAGAGCACAATATGTTTTCACGTAACAATGACGTTTGGATTATTTTGAGTGTAAAATTTCAGAATGAACATTGATAATGGACCGATGCACGAGTTCACTAATTTAACGTTTTAGCGGTGCCGAATTCACTGGTTTCCATGGTTACATAAATAATACGGCACCGCTAAAAAGTCAAACAGTGAACCCGTGCACAGGTCCATAGGTACTATGGTTGTAACGGGAAGTAACGGGAAGTAACGATCATTTACTAAATGAGAAAAATAATTTCATCGTAGTTACCAACGGCATGTCAGTGAAAAATTATTTATTTATTTATTACCACCATCTTCAGTATAAATACTGTACAGACTGTTACCTAATGTCTAAATACCTCTTAATTAAAACAATTCACATCTTCAACAATACACAAACTTATTAAAAAGTCAACGATACAAAACAGAGAATCATCAACGTAAAAGTACACAATTTAACGTTACCATATCAAAATACAAAACAATTTTCATGTCGATTATAACTCAAGCTTTAAAATGTCGTTTAGTGTCTTATCTATTTAGGCTACATGTTTTTCCACTCATACTCAAGAATTCTCTGAATTTAATTCCTGAGGGCCATGTCTCAGGATTCATAGCAACTTTCTTCCATTTCATATCCAGAACTACCGTGAAAGATGCGTAATCGAGCAAACTATCTTTTTTCCACCTGGGTACCAACTTCAGAATGTCAATTTCTTCTTCTTTCCCAATTCCAACTGATCGGCGAACCATACAATCGATCTCTGTTTCGGTAACGGAACTGTGTATGTTGGTCAAGAACAGCATATCTCAACTATTGGTACACTGTTCCTTTAGTTGCGGTATATTTTTAATTTGTGTTCCTATAGTTGCGGTATCCATTGTTTTCTAATGGGATCCTCCATTATAGGAACACTTTACCGCAACTATGGACCGATACATGAGTTCACTAATTTGACGTTTGAGCTGTGCCGAATTCACTGGTTTCCATGGTCACGTAAATAACACGGCTCGTCAAATAAATGATCACGTGGATTGGTCGATTGGTACAAGTGAGATAAGTTTTAGCAATTTTGGTGGTATTGATTGAATTTCGAAGCAATTTAAATGATGTTTTCAACTACTTCGTGTTTCAACAAGGCAATACGATACGGCAGTATCGGTTCTGCGGCTAATTCAATGGAATCAGTATAAATGTGACAACCATAACTATAGGAACACCCACAACTAATGGATCACTTACCCTTACATTACGTATATTTGTTTAGCTAATAATTTGGCCACAATATGCGTAGCATTGAAGTGCTTCTTGTTGCAAAGTTTCAGACAATTCGGCCGAGAAAAACCCCCCATGCCAAAGTGAACCATGGAAGTGTCCAAATAGCTCTGCACTAGGCCGTCCCTTATTTTTCGAAAATGCGAAATGTTAGAAGTTCGTCATTGTAAAGTGCTCGTTTTGGTAAGAAAAAAATCAGATAAAAATTTGAAGTCCGTACGTTAAGTGGTCTCCCAACGACCCTAAAGGTATTGGGTGTAGATGACCCCGTGCGCCAAATCGAGCTCGCTGCTCTAGTGTACGCAACATGAGTACGAAAAGCCACTAGTAACAAATTGATAATCAGCATAGAATTTTAAGTAAAACTATATTTTATACTGTGGATATCTTCATAACACTTCATGCTGACAAAAAATTCATAACTTCAAAGGGATTGTTTAAATATTACGTAACGCAACAGGAGGATTGAGGAGGTCTTCCGTAGTGTTACGGTCCACACAAAAATTGTAATTTTTTCATACAAAAGTTGTTTTGTGGGAGAGGGAGGGGGTCTAAAATTGCCAAATTTTGCATTACGTAATATTTTAATCATCCCAAAGAAAACAAACTTCTATATTGATTATCAACGCGCGCAGAACAATTTGTTACTGGTGGCATTTCGTACTCATGCTGCGTGCACTAGAGTAGCGAGCTCGATTTTGCGCACGGGGTCATCTACTCCTAATATTGTCGCACCGCCACCAAACCGGATCGCGCCAGTGAGACTCGCGACGCGCCTCAACTCGCGCGATTTTGAAATCAGTTTTTTAGTGTGGCGCTGCATTCTTACGATTTTTATGAACACAGCGCACTATTCACATATTAGCTGCGACGCACTGGGCCCGAGAAAACAATAATTATAAATAAATGTTGGTCTTGATTTCTACCGGATACATAATACCTTCAGGGCCGTTGGGGGACCACTTAGAGTCCACGTACGGACTTCAAATTTTTATCTGTTTTTCTTCTTACCAAAACGAGCACTTTACAATGACGAACTTCTAACATTTCGCATTTTCGAAAAATAAGGGACGGCCTACTCTGCACCCTACTTTGCAATAGGATTAAATGGACAAATTGTTGTGAAATTTGCCAAAAAGTTACCCGTCTTCTCGGTGGGAATCGAACTCACAGCTCCCTGTTCACTAGACAGATAGGGCGCGTTACCCCTACACCACGAGAGGACTCAGGGACGAAGTAACCGGTCCTTTGAGAACGTCGCGACCCATTGGGAGCCCGCACTATTCAAATCTCAGCCATCACGTCGTTGGCGAGTAGTGCGTGGTCTTTCAATACCTAATAAATAATACGCTCTCGGCTAGGCATTGTATATACAACATAGAGCATTGTTTTGGATGGGCATCTAATTCTTCCGAAAAAGGTGCGCTTTGCGAAAGAGGACCACGTGCTTATTGAGCTGAAATCGAATTCAGACAAACTTCTGGGTCCGTGGTGTAGGGGTAACAGGGAGTCGTGAGTTCGATTCTCACCGAGAAGACGTGTAACTTTTTAGCGAATTTCACATCAATTTGTCAATATGTAATGTTTAGTTTTTCGGTACATAGTTGTTTATAGATATTATTTGATTGCTTGTATAATTTTCCCATCGTACATCATTGAAAAATATCACATAAAGTGACTACCTTCACTAAGGGAGCATTCACTATATTATTCACTTCTCTTTTTAACGAAACCAGGCGTGTTCATTTACCTATAATTTCAAGATGTTTGTTTAATTTAACTTCTTTTTCTTCCTATTTACAGCCATCCAGTTTGTGCTCAGCGATGAGTTTACTCACCTCCGGCCGGAACAGCGGCAAGCACTCCTCCATGAAGGAACTGGAGCTCGAGCGATGTCTGCTTATGTAGAAATCATTTTTGATAACTCAGATAATCGCGTACCGGTAATGCATATATAGTTTCAAAGATTTCATTTCATAATTTGTAGTACTATAATGACATTCTGTATCCCTTCGCAGATTGATAAAGAGGAGATTTTCCTGCGTCGAGTTATTGGTGCCAAAAAGGATCAGTATTTCCTTAACAAGAAGGTGGTTCCTCGATCAGAAGTTGTGAATCTACTTGAATCAGCTGGATTTTCAAACTCGAATCCATACTACATCGTCAAACAGGGTAAGATTAACCAAATGGCAACTGCTCCTGATTCCCATCGTCTGAAGCTATTGCGAGAAGTGGCCGGAACACGTGTTTACGATGAACGAAAGGAAGAGTCTATGAATATTCTTAAAGAAACGGACGGCAAAGTTGAAAAAATTACAGAATTTTTGAAAACGATTGAAGATAGATTGAAGACTCTAGAAGAGGAAAAGGAAGAACTGAAAGAGTACCAGAAATGGGATAAGGCACGTCGGACCCTGGAATATATTATTCACGAGACAGAGCTCAAGGAAAACAAAAAGCATCTGGATGAGTTGGAGCATCAGCGAAAGAGTTCGGGCGACAAGCAGAAGATGTTCGCTCAAGAAATTCAAACCGCACAAGACAAGATAAAAAATGCCCAAAAGGCACTCAAAGATGCAAAGAAAGAGGTGACCACAACGAAGGATGAAAAATCGGTTCTAACAACAGAACACCAACAGTTGCTTCGCGAGAAAACAAAGTTGGATTTGACGATTTCAGATTTGACCGATGAAGTGCAAGGAGATAATAAGTCTAAGGAGCGGGCCGAGCAAGAATTGAATCGTTTAAAACTTACGATTGCTGAAAAGGAGAAGGAACTGGAAGAAGTACGACCCCGATATGAAGCTATGCGTAGAAAAGAGGAGGAGTGCTCAAGAGAGCTCAATTTGAAGGAACAAAAACGCAAAGAACTATATGCCAAGCAAGGTAGAGGATCGCAGTTTTCATCTCGAGAGGAACGAGACAAATGGATCCAGGGTGAACTAAAGTCACTGAATAAACAAATCAAGGATAAAATCGCTCATCAGAATAAGTTACAAGAGGACTTGAAGCGGGATGCTGCGAAGCAAAAAGATCTTGAGAAGAAAATTGAAGAGCATACGGAGTCATTCGAACAGTTGCGGATTCAGATTGACGAGCACAATAAGCATTATTACGAACTGAAGAAGAAGAAAGATCACTTCCAAACTATTCGCAACGACATTTGGAAAAAGGAAACTCAAGTTACGCAGACCCTATCCGGTAACAAGGAAGAACTGGCCAAAGCTGATCAAGCTTTGCGATCGATGGCAGGTAAACCAATTTTAAACGGACGTGATTCTGTTCGTAAGGTTTTGGAAAGTTTCAGTCAAAGAGGAGGACAATTTGCGGATATTGCCAGATCGTACTACGGTCCAGTAATAGAAAACTTTAATTGCGATAAGTCGATTTACACGGCCGTAGAAGTGACAGCTGGTAATAGATTATTCCACCATATCGTAGAATCAGACCGCGTCGGCACTCAGATTCTCAAGGAGATGAACAAGCAAAAGCTTCCAGGAGAAGTAACATTCATGCCCCTAAATCGACTACAAGTTCGTATTCACGATTACCCAGAAGATCCCGATTCCATTCCGATGATTTCCAAACTGAAGTACGAAGAACAGTACGACAAAGCGCTGCGGTACATTTTCGGCAAGACACTAATCTGTCGTAACTTGGAACGTGCTACGGAACTGGCCAAGAGCACCGGACTTGATTGCGTCACATTAGAGGGAGATCAGGTTTCGTCGAAGGGATGTCTCACTGGAGGTAAGATTTTTTTTAAATTCTGAGCTATTAATTACCCACGAAAATATTGACGATTTTTCCAACTCGCCTCTTGGCATATACACATTTTTTGTGTAAAATTGTTTGTTGTGTAAGAAATCTCAAACCCTTTCCCACCTTTTACGTAATCGATTAACAGCCGCTTGTTATTTTCGCTTATCTCGGTTGCATGTTGAAGTAGGGAGCCGGATCCTATTCATGGCACTTGATTCACTTCGGCAGTGGCTCATATTTGTCCACAACATGCGTCGTATTTAAGCGCTTCTTATTGCAAAGTTTCAGACAATTCGGCCGAGAAAACGCCCCATGCATGCCAAAGTGAATCATGGATGTGCCCAAGTAGCTCTGCACCCTAATTACGAAAAGTGTTTCGCTCTGCACCCTAATTACGGAAACATAGGAAATTATTCCAATCTCGTGTATCTTAAGAAGGAGCTAAGTTTAAAGACTAGCTTTTTCGGTAAAATTGTTTAATGCGCCAAGAGCTATGCGCTGAATTAGTAAAACAGGAGGCGCTTGTAAACATAAAATATTCAATAATGGCTACTAGCAGGCAGTATCTGCATATTTCAATATACAGGTATGTTTCGTTGTTGTCAACGATCTTTGCCGGAATAAAAGGGGCTTTGATCGGACCGGCTAGCAACATCAGAAACGCCTCAAAACCAAAATCTGTATGCAAACATTTATTTTACATTCCTGTTCCTTAAAGCTACCCTACTGAGGATTCTTAGATATCTCCTAATCATGGCACTTCTTCTGATCTACAAATGTGTGAAACCGCTTAAGCTACTCACGCACACTGCTTCCGACACATCTCTCCCTTTCCGTGCATGCTTCTCAGTGGCCGGAGCGGCCTGGTGAACGTGCCCGTTCCGTGCTCCGCTTGCTCGACGGGAACCGGAGCTGCGTTCCACGGTACATAACTGCACCCTCGACGGTATTCTCGTCCGCTAGCTGGCAAATTGGTTCACTCCTCACGGCTAAACGCAAACTGGCCCTTCTACCCGGTGATGGATGCAAATATGCTGCTGCCGGCGCTCGTCGCTGATCCCCAGGGATGATCGCGGTTGTTTGCTGGTCAGGCTATGCACCTGATCGACGAATTGAGCCGCCGCCTGTTCGGAACTTTTGCGGGGTGATCGAAAACTGCACAAAATAAAAAGAAAAGAGCCCTGAGGCGTTTCCTCAGTTAGGATCAGCGTCATTCGTCCATTAGTGCTTCACTCACTTCTTTTGAAGGCTCTTCCTTTGTTTCCTCCAGTGGTGGTTGATGATGTCCGATGGAAATCGGTGCTCTTTCAATGCGGTCGGATCTGTTTAGAGAAATCCGCCAATAAGTAAGCATCCCAAACCAGAGCTGTTTCAAAAAGATGTGCTTACCAGTTTGATGTCTCGTATCGCTTCCTGAGCTGCCTGATCGTCCTTGAGGTGACGTTTCGGGCTCTGTCAATGCCCGGGTTGTTACCACCTGTGCAAAGTTTGCGATCATTCGTGGTCTTGAAAAAAAGCATTCAATTTTGCTTACCCGCTGGTGCGATGGCTTCGGATTTTAATTGGCAAGCCAAATTCTCCTGCGGCGCTCGTTTTCCCTGCAGAGGGTTCCGATTGGTGATCTCTTCTTTGCTGACGGTAGCTGTTACGTCCTTGAGGGGTATCAGCGTGCCTCGTGTCGCGGGATCTGATTTTATTTAGCGGATTAATGAACAGCTCCTCCTAGTGCACCTGATTTTATTACTTACGTAATTAGCTGAGGGTTTCTCGCCAGCCAAAAGCGTGCTGCTAGCGTGCCACTCTGCACAACACAACTTAAGTTCGATGCCGGTTCGACGGCCGCAGCAGGCGACTTTGCTACCGCACGGTCTAATCACTTCTGAAGCTTTTCCCAACTAGTATGCGCGAGTGTGCGAGGGTAGCGGAAGCGGAAGGTAGCGGAAGTGGGGATCTGTCACTTTGTTTTACAAGCTATTTTCTTTTGAGCTTTCTATTTCAAGCAAGCGCCCTTCAGTAGTGTGATAGTTTGTTTACATTTAGGTGGGTTTACACTCTACACGACTGGAATAAAGTTTGCATACACCTCAAATTTACCTCATAACCGGACTAATTATTACCTAACGTAACACAACCTTACCACAGGCGCAGAGTTTTTTGTGAGCGCTGACAGGCAGCTCACAAAAAACTCTCAGACTCACTTCTACAAGAAGTCGCAGAGAGACTGGAGCAGATCTGAAAGTCATCACTTAAGCATACCTTAAGATGTTGATAACTACAGCAAAACTAACATACGCGAGCTAATGCTAATGCTCACCAGATCCAAAAGCTCAAACATAATCGAAACAAACATAAAGACAGCGAATCCTGTCAAAGGTGATCTGAACGCTCACTAATGAGCAAATGTCTCTGCGCTAGTTCTTGTCCCATCTTCTGTGCTATGCCGTTCCTGTGGCAAACACTCAGTACGATCTACGCTAGTTTTAAGAGCTACAATAAAACTAGAGATCAAAACATGTAACGAAATGTACATTTAATGTTGGCTAATATGAGAACGATGATAGTGGATATTGTCAGTTACGATTGAGAAAAGGTCGCATTTCCTCGACCTAAATCACTACGAGCCCAGTTAGGAGGCTTTACCGCGCCCCCCGGTCGCGTTACTTTAGAGGAAGATTTCGTAGTGACCCCCATGCAACCGACTACCACTTCGTTCAAGACCTGTGCCTGGAAATCAGTCAATGACACTCGGTTGGATTTACTCCTCCGACTGCGATGTGTCCGATCGGTTGATCGGCGACGTGTGCGCGCTTCAGGTCCGACGACTTGTGGTCGACTGCAATGGGCTCCACTGATGGTTGCTTGATGGCTCGTAGTATTTGAGGTTCAGACCGTGATCGACAGATGATACTGGTGTGCTGGTCCACTGGTATGCAAGGAACGGCGAGGTTTCGGTTCGTGATCTGGGTCCTCTAGTTTCTACCGCAGAACGTGTTTTGATGAAGCGTATGCTCGTCGTCAACACTCCTTGCTCGATGTCTGCATAGCTTGTCCGGCATTTGGAGCCACCTTACTAGTTCTTTGGATTCCCAATCTCCCTCGCCGGCTGTGCCCTCCGACTTTCTTTGCACCGACACTGTTGCTGGTATTTGGGGTCATCCTCTGACTTTCAGGGTTCCAATCCCCCGAGCCTTCCATAGGCTCTGAACTTCTGTGGCGTTGCGTCCTGGTTGTCTCTCCTTTTCTTGGTATTTGGAGCCTCCTTACTTGCAAGCTGGCTTTCAGGGTCCCAATCTCCCGGGCCTTCCGTAGGCTTTGTGCTTCTGCCGTGTTGTCGCTGTTTCTGGTATTTGGAGCCTCCCTATTAACTGACTAGCTTTCAGGGTTCCAATCTCCCGGGCCTTAGGTGGGCTTTTCGTTCTGTTGCGTCATTACTGTTTCTGGTATTTGGAGCCTCCCTACTAACTTGGTTGCTTTCGGGGTTCCAATCTCCCAAGCCTGTGTAGCATACCCTAATACACAAATGTCATACATGCAAAGTCAAACTGTAATCAAATTTACTCACCAATAACAAAGCAACGACCGTGCGCAAAAACGCATAGTTATGCAATTGTAAACAACACATCTGGAAGTCATTAACCACCAAGGCGCACCGTTCTATCGACTCTCTCTCTACCTCTACTTGTGTGGCGCGAGGGCCGATAGCCCGCAGCGCGGAGGATTCAAATTACAAAGCCATGGGCACTTGAAGCAAATAACCCAAAAGAATCGATAATGCAAGGATAGGCAATTTTGGCTATTTGTCACTCCAGTCGTCTCCTTTACATATCTATATCACTCTTTCAGACACATGCAATGTATTGTATTTGACAGGGTATAAAAACCCTAGAACTTTCAGACAATAAAGGATTCTTTTGATTTAGCTCGACCCAATTGGATGTTATCCAATCTTGGCTATCGACCACTACGTTGAAGACTCCAATGCGACCCACTTGGTGAATACCAGGATGGCTATCGCACCGTAATTAAAGTAAATCCGTCGCGTTTGCACCGTAGTCGTGTTCGTTAAGTGAAAACTGGATAAAACCAGGAAATGGCGACCGTTCCGATCGAACCTGATGAATAAACTTAGTGATAAGTGCATATAGTGAAACCCAATAGTTGAAGATGGGTAAAACAAGTTCGAAGTCAGACGTAGTGCATAATGCGGACCCTCAAGTACGAATAATCAACAACCAAGAATATCATGCTGAAATGTTACAGCAGCACGAAACACTAATTTATTTGATCCTGGGCATAGTGGCTACTCAGTTACTATTGACTCTGTACTTCATGCTGAAGAAACGCGAGCGCAATCGAGCGTTCAAATTGGCCAAAAGTGTGAACAATTTGGCAGAAGCGTGAGTGATAGAAAATTTAAAAAACAGAAAAGCCAGTGGAAAAAACACAACAAATCTGATCAGTGTACCTGTGCCATTCATGCAAGGAGAACTGCAATGAAAAAGTGTGAACTAAAACCTACAAAAAAACTCTGGCAACTCTTAATTTGCTAAAATCAGTGCTTGAGCAATTGGATATTGCCAGGGAAAGGTGCATGGAAGTTGAATTTGCAGTGAATGCTAACGTTAAGAAACTATTGCAAATCTTATCAGATCAAGGACTGTTACAATTAGTGATCTGTAATAACGAACAAATCATAGTGAAAGTGAACAAAGAGGCATCAAGTTTTAGTGCATTGTCACAACTAATCACAGTAAGAAGAACAAACTTGTTACAAATAGCTGCAAAGCTGGTGCCGACTGTGATGGGTAATTTACTCATTTTTACAAGGATGGGAGTTATGTCCCACCACGAAGCTTTACACCAACGTATGGGAGGTCAAATAATTGGAATGGCTTTCTGACCACCAGTGATCGTGTTAGATAGAAGCTGTGACCATAATTGCGACCGCCCACGTTTGTTTTATTCTACACACCGGGCGTTAAGTGCAAATATTCACGAGACAACACGAATTACCCGAAGCAGTGAAATTGAGTGCCAGTGCGTGAGGATTACCAACGAGACGAACCCTGATGAAGTAGTTTTGTGTGCCGCTCCATGCCGACTGATACGACGACTGATGCAGTTAAATAACATGTCGCTGCCAGATGTACCAATCAAGTAACATAATACAAAGGTATGAACATAACTGAAAATAGATTTATTATTGATGAGGGCATGAAAAGTTTGAATAATATCCTGAGGAATTTAAATAAAGCGCCCAATAGAAAATATAGGCAATTTACATTAAAGCAAAAATTGAACCATGCAAAATTAAATTACGGGCGAATTACAGATGCCTTAGCTAAAATTGAAACGGTGATAGAGGAGTCAGAATTATTATTTTTAACTAAGGGAGCTCGACAAGTTTACAGTGACATACATATTTTAATATCAACCAAGCTTGAATTCGCTGCAATACATGAAATCAGCATATTCTCATTAGGTTATGCAATTCTTTTTATCAACAAATTAAAAAGTAAAATTAGTCCGAAGATGGCAAAAGTAGATATTAAAACTGGTGCCACACTTATTCATGTGTATGATGGTAACCCAACAAATTTAGATACATTCCTGGATTCGGTTGCACTTTTCGCAGACCTCGTTGATAACGATAACGCAGCCGCATCACAGGATGTTAAAAATGCTGCTAAAGCCACCGCACTTCGATTTATAAAAACCCGACTAACAGAAGCTGCTAGGCAAGCAATTCCAGAAAATGCGACTCTCGATCAATTGATCGACGCATTAAAGGCAAACTGTTCGCCGAAAACCACAGCTGATAACGTTTTAGCAAAGCTAAAAAGTACAAGGCAATCAACTTCCGCAGAGGCTTTCTGTACAGAAGTAGAAAAGCTCACCCAAGAGTTGAAGACTATCTACATTAGGAATAGAATTCCAGCAGATGTGGCAACCCAAATGGCCACCAAAAGTGGAGTTGACGCACTAATTGCCGGTACGAAAAATTCGGAAACAAAAACAATATTACGCGCAGGAACGTTTACTAAAATAAACGATGCGATTCAAAAATTACATGAGAATGATGCAACACAAAAGGTTCAGGGATCTCATTCGGAAGATAGAGCTAAATCTTCAAACGGTATTCAAGCACAAATGTTTATGGCTAACAGGAACCAATACCGAGGCCGTGGACGAGGTAGTAATCTTAACTACGGACGAGGAAACTATAATTCTTACAACAGATATGGAGGCAATTGGCGAAATAATAATTTCAATCATCCACAACATTACCAACCGCGTTTCCAAAATACGAGAGGGCAAGGGAACTATCGGGGTCAATGGAACCATAGAGGACGACCATCGATTTACCTTATGCAACCTAATCCACAAATGATGAACCAATCGGTTCAGCAACAACCTCTAGCTCAACAAATGCAACAAAATACTCAACAATCAATTATGCCAAATCAAAATTTGCAAAATAATCAAACACAAATGCCAAACCAACATTTTTTAGGCACACCGTTTGGACGGTAGGCACTATAAATGCAGCCGTCTCTAATTACGTAAATTTATCTTTAGATTTATCAGACACTCGATGTACCTTCATAATAGATACTGGTGCTGATATATCTATTATAAAGGCAAATAAGGTGAAATCTACTATCCATTTTACTATCCAAACGAGAAATGTATTATTTCAGGAATTGGTCATAACGGAATTTCGTCACTAGGTAGCACTTTTGCTAAAATATCTATTGAAAACGTATCAGTAGAACAGAAATTCCATATAGTAGAAAATGATTTTCCAATTCCAACAGATGGAATCATTGGAAGAGATTTTTTAACTAAATATCATTGCAAAATTGATTATGAACCATGGTTGTTATCCTTTACGATAGACCAAGTACAGATTTCAATACCAATAGAAGATAATTTTCAGAAAATGTTGTTTCTACCATCTCGTCATGAAGTTACTCGATATATACCAGGAATGCAGTTACAAGAAGATATGGTTGTATATTCACAAGAAATTCAACCTGGAATATTTTGTGGCAATACAATAATATCAGCCAAAGAACCCATATTCAAATTTATTAATACTACAAATGACGTAGCTTATATCGCATATGCAACTTTCAAACCAAAAATGCAACCGCTTAAAAATTTTCATGTCTGTAAACCCAAGAAGGCTAACAAAACTCAATCAGAACGACGAGCAAAAATCTTGTCAGAAGTCAATATGCATGAAATTCCCACTTACGCGAGAAATGATTTTGAAAAATTAATAACTGAATATGAAGACACTTTTTGTCTGCCCGATGAAATTTTAACATTCAACAATTTTTACAAACAGAACATTAACTTAAACGACAATGTTCCTGTGTACATTCCAAATTATAAAACAATTTATTCGCAAGGAGAAGAAATGGAAAGGCAAGTTCAAAAGATGCTACAAGAGGACATTATTGAACCTTCTGTGTCATCTTATAACTCGCCAATACTACTAGTACCGAAGAAATCAGAAAACAATGATAAAAAATGGCGTTTGGTAGTAGACTTTCGTCAACTAAACAAAAGAGTTCTACCAGATAAATTCCCTTTACCAAGAATTGATAGCATTTTAGATCAGCTTGGTAGAGCTAGATATTTCAGCACTTTGGATTTGATGTCTGGTTTCCATCAAATCCCCTTAGAAGAAAATTCAAGAAAGTTTACAGCATTTTCGACAAATTCTGGTCATTATCAATTTAAACGACTACCATTTGGATTAAACATTAGCCCGAATAGTTTTCAAAGAATGATGACCATCGCTATGGCTGGGTTAACCCCAGAGCGTGCATTTGTCTATATAGATGATATTGTGGTAATTGGATGTTCTTTGAATCACCATTTGCAAAATTTAAGATCAGTTTTCGAACGATTGAGAAAATACGAATTAAAATTAAACATTTCGAAATGTAAATTTTTCAGAACGGAGGTTACATATTTGGGCCATAAGTTAACGGATAAAGGAATAATACCTGATGAATCAAAATATGAAACAATCAAGAATTACCCTATTCCTAAAAATGCCGACGATGTGCGAAGATTCGTTGCTTTCTGCAACTACTATCGCAAATTCGTCGAAAATTTTTCACAAATCGCATATCCTTTGAATCAACTTCTTAAAAAGAATACTAAATTTAATTGGACTTCGGAATGCCAACATGCATTTAATCTTTTACGTCATAATTTAATGTCTCCTAGGATATTACAGTATCCCGATTTCTCTAAAGAATTTACATTAACGACAGACGCATCCGATATAGGTTGCGGAGCTGTCTTGTCACAGGCTACAGAAGCAGGAGACCAACCAATAGCTTTCGCTAGTAAAACCTTTACACAAGCAGAGAAAAATAAACCGACCATACTTAAAGAATTGTTAGCCATACATTGGGCGATAAATTATTTTAAACCGTACCTGTATGGTAAACGATTCACCATCA
This sequence comes from Aedes aegypti, assembly GCF_002204515.2. NCBI lineage: Eukaryota > Metazoa > Arthropoda > Insecta > Diptera > Culicidae > Aedes > Aedes aegypti. Next base: position 156,763,029 of record NC_035107.1, on the reverse strand, counting down.
GAACCGATCATAGACCACTTGTCTACCTTTTTGGGATGAAAAATCCTACCTCAAAGCTGACAAGAATCAGAATTGAATTAGAAGAATTTGATTTTGATGTTGTATATATTAAGGGTAAGGAAAATGTAGCAGCTGACGCATTATCACGTATAGTTACTACATCAGATATGTTAAAAGCAGTAGATGTACTAGTTGTAAATACTAGATCTATGACAAAGAAAAATATCATTAGCAATAATAAGAAAAATATAAATGAAAACACAGAGATTGATCACCTCTTGTGCTATGAAATTGAAAATCCCTATGAAGCAAGAAAATTAATGAAACTGTCGACAGAAATAGAAAACAATGCAATCAAATTTAAAATATTGAAGAAAGATAACAAAACACTTCACGCACAAGTGCACGAAGATGTCAGAAATGGAAGTCACGCATTAGTGCATGCTCTTCCAAAAATTGAAAAAATTACAAAGGGATTCAAAACGAGGAAAATAGCAATGTCTGCAGATGACTACATATTTAAAATGGTACCAATCAATTTATTCAAACTAATGGTAAATAAAACATTAAAGGATTTACAAATAATTATTTTTAAAGAACCAATCTTCATAAATAACATAGATGATATTAGGAATATTCTAACTAATCATCATAATACCCCTATTGGAGGTCACGTAGGACAGCATCGTCTGTACCTCAGACTCCGTGGAAAATACAAATGGCATAATATGAAAAATTCTATTGTTCAATTCGTCAAGGCCTGCGAATTGTGCAAAAGAAATAAAATATTGAAGCACACTATACAACCAATGGTGATAACAACAACACCGTCCAAAGCATTCGAAGTAATTTCCATCGATACGGTAGGTCCACTACCTAGAACACCAAATAACAATCGTTACTGTATTACTATACAGTGCGACTTAACAAAATATATCAAAATTATTCCAATTCAAAATAAGGAGGCAAATACAATAGCAAGAGGTATAGTTCAAGAATTCATATTAACATATGGACATTTTACTGAAATGCGTTCTGATCAAGGTACCGAGTATAATAACGAGGTAATAGAACAGATCAGCAAAATTCTTGAAATCAAGCAAACATTCTCAACCCCATATCACCCTCAATCAATTGGATCATTAGAAAGGAATCACAGGTGTTTGAACGAATACCTGCGATCGTTTACTAATGAACATCAAACTGATTGGGATGACTGGATTAAATTTTACGAATTCGCGTACAATACAACACCCCACACCGAACATGGTTTCACACCGTTTGAGTTAATTTTCGGAAAAAAGGCAAACCTTCCACAGGATATTATACAAACCAGTAATGAACCAATATACAATTTTGATTTATATAAGAACGAATTAACATATAAATTACGTAAATCACAAGCAATAGCAAAGGAGAAATTAATTATACAAAAACACCAAAGAAAAAAACAATTTGACATCAATATTAATCCACTACCGATTTCAATCAATGATACAGTATATCTGAAAAACGAAAATAGAAGAAAATTAGATTCGTTTTATATTGGACCTTATCAAGTAATATCAATTAGCGAGCCAAACTGTGAAATAAAACATGTCAATTCTGGAAAATCTTTAACAGTACACAAAAACAGACTAATAAGAGCATAATTAAGAAGAGCTTAATTTTAAGTAAGAGTTCCACCGAGCCTAACCTCTAACAAAAAATAGTAAAAATAAAAAAATAAGTAAATAGATGAGGTAGGTGAATGTTCCGAGCTTCAAAGCTACGGAGTGAAAAATTCGGTTAGAACTATAGTAGAATTAAGTACCAACATTGTAAAAAAAAAAAATATATATATATATAATCATTTGTAAGAGTCAACTGGAGAGACATTTCTTTTAGAATAATTTCATTACATTACATTATTCTCCCAAAGGGGGATGGTGTAGCATACCCTAATACACAAATGTCATACATGCAAAGTCAAACTGTAATCAAATTTACTCACCAATAACAAAGCAACGACCGTGCGCAAAAACGCATAGTTATGCAATTGTAAACAACACATCTGGAAGTCATTAACCACCAAGGCGCACCGTTCTATCGACTCTCTCTCTACCTCTACTTGTGTGGCGCGAGGGCCGATAGCCCGCAGCGCGGAGGATTCAAATTACAAAGCCATGGGCACTTGAAGCAAATAACCCAAAAGAATCGATAATGCAAGGATAGGCAATTTTGGCTATTTGTCACTCCAGTCGTCTCCTTTACATATCTATATCACTCTTTCAGACACATGCAATGTATTGTATTTGACAGGGTATAAAAACCCTAGAACTTTCAGACAATAAAGGATTCTTTTGATTTAGCTCGACCCAATTGGATGTTATCCAATCTTGGCTATCGACCACTACGTTGAAGACTCCAATGCGACCCACTTGGTGAATACCAGGATGGCTATCGCACCGTAATTAAAGTAAGTCCGTCGCGTTTGCACCGTAGTCGTGTTCGTTAAGTGAAAACTGGATAAAACCAGGAAACCTGTCGTAGGCTCCGCTACGTACTCCTCCTCTCTCAGTACAGTCCAGGTGCGATTCCGCTGCGCCTGATAGTGGCCGTAAGCTTCGAATCCGCGTCGAACCGAACTCAATCGTCGATCTCCGGCTCTCCACTCCTCCTATCCAGAAGCCAGCTGGTGTACTGCAGAGATCCCTGCTTCCCGCTTCCAGAAATGCAAGGTGCGATTTCTCCCGACTCGCGAACGGCGCGCGGTACACTTTCTGGCGCGATGAAAGTGTTGGTGTACCGCTGAATTATCTCCTTAAACCGCTGGGGACTTCTGTTCTATGACCGCAATGCGTGTGTTGTTTCCTTCCTCGGCGAAGGCAGTTGTCTGCAAAAACGTTTGCTTTCATAGCTGGACTCTGGTCAAGGTGGAGAGGTAGTCTGAAAGAATGTTATTGCTCATCACACCTGACGGCCAATGCTGGATTCAGCTCAGCTTCGAACTTCTTCGGCTGGAAAATGCCGCTGAACGATGGCTTCGATTCTGGTGCAGGTAGATGAAACTTATGCGGAGCAGCACCGTCTAGGTCCTCCGTGATTCCGGAGCGCGTTAAGGTGATTCTTCACTGCGTTCCTTCTGCCACCCATAGGCGTTGTCTGCTAATCGTTCTGCACACAGAAATCATGACCGCTTTGCGTGTTTTGCTGATTCTCCGTGGATAATCTGTGGTTGACAGCTATTGCTGCTTACATAGCTTGATGAAAAGGCTTCACTAGTCCGGTTTTATGTCCTTGGCATGGTACTGTCCTCGCTTGCCATCCCTGACGTCTTCCAACATGTACAAGTTACTCCCCAAGATCTTAATCACTGTAGCCGGAACGAACTTGGAGTCGAGTTTGCGATTTATGTGATCTACCTTGGATGACTGCGTGAACGTTCTTCGCCATACGAGATCTCCGACGTTGAATACGATGTCCCTTGTTCTCATATTGTACCGCTGCTTTGTCTTTTCGTGGTTGTTCCTGATGCGCTGGATGATGAATTCGTGGATACGGCGGATCGCAGAGAGGCGTACTTCTTGCGCTACCTTCGGATCATCGGGCGTGTTCAACTCCTGCTGAGTATAGAGGTCAGTGTGCAGTATTAGCTCTCTACCGAAGATTGCAACGTGCGGACTGACACCGGTGGCCTCATGTTTTGCTCCGTTGATAGCTGCTACGATGGCTTGTAGGTTTTCGTCCCATCCACGGTGGTCTTCGTCTAACAGGGCTCGTATGCAAGTGATCAGGACTCTGTTCACCCTTTCCGCATTGTTCACCATCGGACAGTAGAACGCAGTCTTCATGTGGATGATGTTATGCTTGGATATTAAAGCCTTGAATGCTGCTGATAGGAATTGTTTTCCATTGTCCGAGAGGATGATACGAGGTCGAGAGTACCGCAAGAAAACGTGCTGTTCTAGGAAGTCTACCATTTTCACCGAATCTGCTGAACGCATGGGATGAACGACGACGTACTTGGTCACCCAATCTACCACGACAAGCATAACTGTGTTTCCGGCGCGAGAACGGGTGAATGGGCCTACGAAGTCTACCGAAACCAACTCCCATGGCACGCGAGCAGGTTTAGGGCCACCCATGTTCGGCATCATTGTTCTGTTCGGCGCCTTGCTTGCTTTGCATGTTTCGCACGCCCTAACGTACCGTGCTACGTCCTCAATCATTTTCGGCCAATAGAAGTGGTTCTGTAGCTTCTGCCATGTTTTAGCCAAGGTGAGCCCCTGAGGCTGAATCATGGAACTTCGCAATCACTCCAGCTCGCTGGTTGAGCGGCACGACCTTCTTCCACTTGTGTGTCAAGGCTCCTTCTTCATTTTTGCTGCTGCAGTTCTTGTAAAGCTCTTGGTTCACCACACGGAAATCCGGAAATTTGTCCCCGGCTTCCTGCACTCTTTCCATCAGCTTCTGATACCACTGATCGACGGCGGCGTCTGCGGAAAACACCAGCGTGCTAACAATTCTGGAAAGCGCGTCCGGAACTATGTTGATTTCACCCTTTCGATACTTTATGTCGAAATCGAATGCGTTTAGTCGCAGTATCCACCGGCTCATGAGCGCTGTAGGGTTTTTCATCGATCTCAAATAGCTCAATGCTGAGTGGTCGCAGTGAACGGTGAATTTTGTACCCTCTACGTACCCTCGGAATTTCTCTATTGCTCTTATCACGGCTAGGCATTCTCGTTCGGTTACCGAGTATTTCCGCTCCGACGACGACAGCTTCTGAGAGAAATAAGCAATCGGGTGCTCTTCTCCGTCTGTTTCTTGCGTCAACACCGCCCCAATGGCTACGTCGCTCGCATCGCAGGCAATCGCAAACGGCTTGGTGTGATCTGGCATTGCTAGAACAGGCGCTGATACGAGTGCTGACTTTAATTTCAGGAACGCATCTTCTGCATCCTTTGTCCACCGGAATTTCGTTTTCGTTTTGGTCAGCTCCGTCAGCGGTACTGCTATTTTGGAGAAGTCCGCTATGAACCTGCGATACCAATTGCACATCCCCAGGAATCGTTGCACCTCTTTTCGGCATTGAGGAGCTGGGAAACGCACGATGCAGTCGATCTTCTCCTGATCTACATTCCATCCGTTCTGATTTAGCACATAGCCTAGATATTTCATTTCCTCCAAGCAAAACTTGGATTTTTCTGCGGATATGGTCAGACCGGCATCCCTCAGCCGCTTGGCCACCTTTTCAAGCATGTCAATGTGTTCGTTGATCGATCTTGAACAGATGATGATGTCATCGAGGTAGTGGAACACATAAGGTTCCAGATCTGCGAAAAGATGGGTCATCAGCCGCGCCAAGGCCTGACTCGCTGTGCATAACCCGAATGGTACCACTTTAAATTGAAAGTGCCCTCTTTGTGGTACCGTGAACGCTGTCACCGGACGAGATTTCTCTTCTAAAGGCAGTTGCCAGAATGCATCCTTCAGATCGATCGCTGATATGCAGTTGCACCCGCTGAGGTTATTCATAATAGCCGATATTTGTGGGATGGGATACCCCTCGTTCACCATCACCGAATTTAGGTGGCGGGCATCCAGGCAGACTCTGTACTGGCCGGTCTTTTTCTTTACTGCAACCAGCGGATTATTCCATGGTGAATACAGCGCTTCCTCTATCACGTCGAGCTCCAGCATCCGGTCGATCTCTTTATTCACTTCGTCTAGAACGTACTTCGACATGGGATAGTACCGTTGCTTCCGAGGCTTCGCTTCTCCGACGTCAATGCGATGGACGTATAGGTCAGTTCTTCCCAATTTGCCGGGTTCTGTTTTTGGGAAATGGCTTATGGCTTCTTCCAGTCTCCGCTTTTCTTCTTCGGACAGCGACTTCATCGACACTTGCTGAGTATTGCTTTCTATGTCAGGCTCCAGGCTTATCGTGCAGCAGACCGGTTTGATGCTGAATGCGTTCCAGAAGTTCATTCCGAAGATCACACATGTCGGCAGCGTGGGAAGTAGCAACATCGTCACGACTTCATTCTTGTTGTTGTAGGCTATGGGCAAGCGAGTATATGATTGGATGCGATGCTCCGTGCCATCTGCTGTTCTTATGCCTCCAACTAGCGCTATTTTCTGCAAGCCCAGTTCTTGTGCCATCTTTACGTTGTCGCCTCCCAAAATGGAGCAGTTGGCACCGCTGTCGAGAAGACCAGTGACTTGCTTTCCTAAAACTTCCACCACTGCATGCGGACGATTGTCATTGTCTCAATATGATTTTGTAATAAACCAAAATAGTTTTAGATTTATTGGTTAAATTTTCAATAAATGAAATACGAAGTATTAAAATGATGATCACATAAATGTCCTTTGCACCATAAGATGCGTCATATTTGTAAAAATAACTACAAGAAAGTTGATCTTTTTTTTTACAAGAAAGATTAAATAAGAAACAACTTATTTTTCTACTGTTCATCCTCATTCTTCTGCTTCTTCTTCTTCTTATTCTTCTTCTTTATGGCATTACATCCAAAGAGTTTTCTTGTCAGCTTAGTGTTCTTATAAACACTTTAAATGTGGAGTTATGTTACGGAAGTTTTGCAAACTGAAACGAATATTTACGGTTTCCTGTGCTTTGAATTGCCAAAATCATATCAATTACATGATTAAGCAGATCTTTCTTCTAAGGGTTCATTCATTTATTTCATAACGCCGAAAACGACCATTTTTGACACCCACCCACCCCTTCGTAACGCTTTTTGTATGAACATTCTACAAATTTTGTATGAGCCGTAACATCGTGAGGACACCCACCCACCCCCTTCAGCGTTATAAAATTTGTGAATGGACCCTAAAGTTATTACTACCAATATCGACAGGGATGCACTTATCGTCAATCTAGAACAGCGCCACCATAGCCTTTTAGCTTTACGTTAGAGCACGAATAGACTGGTAATAAACTAACCTAAAGTCACTGTTCCGGGAATTAACTTTTGCGTGGTCTGGACAGCGATTTCTTCGGTTTTTACGAAAAGGCAAAACACGAACGCGTTTAATCGGTACAGCGTTTATTTCATAACTGAACAAAGATACAAAGTTTGTTTATTTTTCAGGTAATGCAAAAGAGAAACTTACACGGAAAGAAATGTGGACTGTATTTCAAACTTTACTCTTTCATACACCCCCCCTTGGATCGTCCGATTCAACATCTGGTAGCAAACACACCTTCGCTACTGCTCGTCGGTATTCACCACTCGAAGACTTGATGGTAATCACCCTGACTACGCCGTCCTTGCCGGGGTGCAAGGCCACGATGCGACCCATTTTCCACAACTGTGGTGGCACGTTCTCGTCACGAAGTAATACCAAAGATCCTATCTTGATATCTAGTACGCCATCCTTCCATTTTTGCCGGGTTTGTAACGTGTGGAGGTAGTCCGTAGACCACCGGTTCCAGAAATGCTCCCTCATACTCTGCACGTGCTGCCACCTTGACAGCCTGTTGATCTTCTGTTCACCATACGACGGTTCAGCAATTGCTAGACCGGGACGTCCGATAAGGAAATGCGATGGCGTCAGTGCTTCCAAATCATTCGGATCATCCGAGAGGGGACACAACGGACGCGAATTCAAAACAGCTTCAGCTTCTGTCAGGAATGTCGCCATTTCCTCATAGGTCAGTCTAGTTTCGCCAACAACTCGTTTGAGTAGGTGCTTCATTGATTTAACTCCAGCCTCCCAGATCCCACCAAAGTGTGGACTTCTGGGAGGGATGAAGTGCCAGATGATTCCTTTCGCACTGCAGAACTCAGCCAGTTTCTCAGTGTGAGCCTGATCTTCAAATAACTTTCGCAAGCTAGCCAATTCGTGGTTGGCGCCAACAAATGTCGTACCGTTGTCAGAAAAAAGGTCACTAGGGAGGCCACGTCGGCTTACAAATCGTTGTAGTGCAGCGAGGAATGTCTCGGAACGAAGATCAGTGCACAGCTCCAGGTGCACGGCTTTTACGGACATACACACAAATACACAGACGTACGCCTTGAAGAACCTTGGCTTGCGACCGCTTTCCTTCAGCACGAATGGGCCTGCAAAGTCGATTCCGGTTTTGGAAAACACTGGAGATGGGGTGACACGATAACTAGGCAGGTCGCCCATGAACTGCTTCAATTGTTGCGGATTGTGTTTGTAGCAGGTATAGCAGCGACCAGCTATCTGTTTCACGACGGACTTCACCTTAACAGGCCAGTACTGTTGGCGGATAATGGACACTAATCCATTTTGCCCTACATGAAGATTGTTTTCATGCAATTGACGAACAAGGATCTGGGTAACATGGTGTTTCTCTGGAAGGAGGATCTGGTGTTTACCCTCGTACGGAATTTGCGAATATTTCAACCGTCCACCGACCCTTATTATGCCAGCTTGGTCCAAATATGGTGCTAGCCCAGAATAATTATTTCGCTTCATTTTCTCCATTTTCAGATCCTTGAGCAGATCCGGGAACATTTCCTCCTGAACCAGCTTCACGATTGTTTGAGTTGCTCTGGATAGCTCTGATGCAGTTAGATGCCCACAGTTCTTCTTCGTCGCTCGGCAGTTGTCGATGAACCTCCGAACATATGCCCATGCACGCTGCAGACGTGTGAACTTGCTGACTCGCGCGAAATAAAAAGCGGGCTCCCTATTGATGTTGATCAAAACACGTTTTCGTAGTTCCGGCAGGCCTTCATCGTCAATGGGAGGCATCTCTTCTTCTTCCAAATATCGCGAATGTCGAAGTTCGGGTGAACCTCCCCACCATAGCCGGTTTTCTATTAGATGCTCTGGAAGCATTCCACGTGACAACGCATCTGCCGGATTACACTCGGATCTCACGTAGCGCCACTGGAAGTTTGGTGTGAGCTCGATGATGGAAACAACTCTATTGCAAACGAATTCATTCAGTACCAACGGAGATTTCTTTAGCCAGCTCAAAACGATTTGGGAATCTGACCAGAGTGTGACACTGTCGAAATTGACTTCCAACGCTTCCATTGATTTTCGCGTCAGTTGTGCTAGAACCAGTCCAGCACATAATTCAAGGCGTGGTATGGTGACCGGTTTCAAAGGCGCAACACGAGATTTACTGCAGAGAAGTTGAACGTTGATCTTACCATCTGCTAGAATACACCGCACATACAGGCAGGCACCATAAGCTCGTTTCGAGGCGTCGCAGTAGCCATGTAGTTCGATACGTTGCGCACCGGCTGGAATGACACATCTCTTCTTTCGAATGTTTCGTATGGACAGCAATTGCTCACGAAAAGTCGTCCATGTATCCATCTGCTCTTCAGGAAGCTCGTCGTCCCAATCAAGTTTCAATCGCCATAGTTCCTGCATAGTTAATTTCGCAATGGTTCCTACCGGTCCTAGGAAACCTAGCGGATCATAAAGTCGACCTATCTCTGACAGAACGACTCGTTTTGTAGGTGTGCCTTGGTTGATCAAGTTCGTCACATTGAACGCGAAATAATCATCAGTAGGATTCCAGATCAAGCCTAAAGTTTTGATGGTGTTGTTCACCTCCGATGACTCGAAATCCACCTGCTTCTCTTGTAGCTCAGCCGGTATGGCTCGTAGCACCTCTGAACTGTTAGAGCAGAACTTGTGTGCTCCAAAACCACCCCGCTTCAGCATCGCTTGCAACTGCTCGTATGTCTCAACAACTTCAGCAGCCGTTCGTCCTCCGGTAATAAAATCATCTATGTAGCTATCCTTTTTCACTACTCGCGATGCCAGTGGAAATTCGTTTGCCTCGTCCTTGGCTAGCTGTATCAAACTCCTCGTGGCAAGGTAGGGAGCGCTGGAGCATCCATAAGTGACGGTTGTCAGCTCAAATGTAACCATCTCTTCTTTGTCATTCAACCAAACGATCCGCTGGTATCGTCGGTCCTCTGGATGTACCTGTACCTGACGGTACATTTTAGGAACATCAGCTGTCAATACGACTTGGTGCGTACAAAACCTCAGGATGAGTGTGATTAAATCACTTTGTACAGTTGGACCCACCAATTGCGTATCGTTTAACGATATGCCCGTTGTCGTTGTCGCCGAGGCATCAAAAACAACTCTAGTTTTGGTAGTTGAACTACTCTCCTTATACACCGCATGATGTGGGAGAAAGTAACCACCAGCGGGATCGTTGCCTATCTCTTGCATATGTCCAAGTAGACGATACTCATTCATAAAGTCTGTATACGCCTTTTGTTTCGACGGATTCTTGGAGAGACTACTGATCAATCTATTACAACGACGCTTGGCATTTTCGTACGAATCTCCAAGCTGATTTTGAAGATCATTGAAAGGTAACCTTACAACGTACCTCCCTTCGCTATTTCGAGAGTGTGTTTCCTCGAAATGTTGTTCTACAGCGCGTTCAGTTGCAGTCATCTTGGTGGTAACGTATCCTGCTTCCAGCTCCCAGAATCTCAAAAGAGTTTGGTTGATGTCCTCTTGAGTCTTGTTCATATGACAATGTTTTCTCGTGCGGGGAGCTGCCTTCCGTTGTGTGTTGACAGGTCCACTGACAACCCAACCAAACGTAGTCTCAGCCAGTGTGGGAAAATCGCCACCTATCTTCAGACGCCCCTGTTTCAGAACGTCATAGAACACCTCGGCGCCAATAATCATGTCGACTTCTTCAGGAACATTGAACGAGGGGTCCACCAACTCTACGCCGGCAGGGAGAGGCCACAAATGGGTGTCTATCTTACCTGAAGGAAGTTCGGTGATGGCAGGGGTGACCAGGAAGTCGAGAACAGCAAAGTATTTGCCATCCCTAGACGAAACTCTTGTCTGGATAATCTTGTTGCTACTCGTCGTCATTCCGTTTAAACCGCAGATCAAAATCGGCGGGTCAATAACCGATGGTTTGATGTTCAATTTCGTAGCCAATTTTTCCGAAATCAGATTCGACTCCGAGCAACAATCGAGCAAGGCTCTACATGTAGTAGTCACACTACCAGATCCACTCACTAACACCTTCGCAGTTGACAGGAAAATCTGCTTCGTCACGGACGTTGCTTGCGTACAACAGCTAATCGTACGTTTTCCCGCTAGATGTTCCGGTTCGGGTTCAATCTGGGCTTGTGGCACAGGGTTCTTCGGTTGATTGTTGTCGCTCGGCTTCTTAGGATCTTCAGCACGTTCATAATCGTTTGCCACACGTTTTGCATTGCTTATCTGTCTTGCATTCCACTGTACGATGTCCGGTGCGAAGACAGTTGAAGCACAGTCCTGCCCTTTTCACCTTCTCGAAACGTTCAGGGATTTGTAGTTTCTTGAAGGTTTCACATTTGTAAATATTGTGAGAACCTGAGCAACATGGGCATGTTTCTTTACTGGTCTGAACGAAAACCTTCTGTTGCTTGGGCTTGGTTACTGTCTGAGGTTGACTGGCTTGGCCATGATTTGACAGTTTCTGAAGAATACGACAACGATCCTTCAAGAATTCTAACAAGTCATCATAACTAGGTTGATCATCATGAGACAATGACGATTCCCAGTGTTTCCTAGTCTCTCTATCCAGCCGCTTGCTAATGATGTTGATGAGCATCATTTCTGATAATCCTTCCACAGGAAGATCATGGTTTTTCAATGCATCCACTTGCTTTGTGCATGATTCTACCAATTTCCGCAACTCTTCTCCATTCTCCTTTGTAATTCTTGGAAGGTTGAACAGTGCGTCGATATGCGTATCGATGATCAAACGTTGATCCTCGTAGGCATCTTCTAACATTCGCCAAGCTGATTCATAATCATTATTATTGATTATATCCTGGTCTATTTTACCTGACGCTTCTCCAATCAACGAGTTTTTGAGGTGAAACAATTTGATTGCCGGTGATTCGTGTGGATAGCGATCCATCACGGTGCGGAACATGCTTTTGAAAGCGTACCAGTTCTCCAACTTCCCATCGAACGTTGGGAGTGGTACCTGCAGGTGTGGAACATTGTTTACCACCTGAGGTCTGGTTTGAAGAGAAGATGCATTGGCATTTAGCGGCAACGCTACGTTCGTATCAGCTTTCAATTTATTGGCAATCATTGTCTGCACTTCAACGTACAGCTGACCGTGCAAGACTTCAAAGTTTAGATATTTCTGGGTTGACTCACCTCGTTTGTCCCTTGGGAGTAGTGCCAGAAGATCCGTGTGGACTACGTCAAATTCATCATAAGCTCGTTGAATCGTTTGCAACTGAAGGTTCAGGTAATGAATGTTGTTTGCTGCCTCCGTTTTGATCGATTGTTGAATCCGAAACAGCTTTTCGATAATCAGATCCTGACGATCCATCAAATTTTCCAAAGCACGATCCATTCCTGCTTTCTCTTTCTTGTCGCGGTCAAGTTGCTTTTGGTAAGCAACACTGAGCGTTGGATCCTGTTCCTTGTGAACTGCAGCGTCAACAGTAACAGAAACAACCTGCTGATTCACTGTCGAAGCAGGAGCGACCGATGGAAATTGTTCTGTTCTATTTTCGTCACTTTTGTTTTTCGAGAGATCGAACTGAAGACTCTTCTTCGAGATTTGACTCTTTTTCACTTTTGGTGTATCACTTTCATTTTCATTTTGAGTAGCACTCTTCAATTTTGGATTCTTCTTTTTTCCGGTCATTTTTCGGTTATGTGGTTACATTTCGTTTTTCACTTCACTATAGTTGTCAACCCAATGTTGACAAGTTTTCTTCGGTTGTTGTATTGACAACCACCAAAAACACATTTCCTTTCATTCGGTAAGCATCGCGACAAACACACTCCTGAAAGCTTTCAAGCTTTTGCATTTGCGGACTCGCTCTGGCAAGCCCACAATCAAACATAACCTAATTCTTCTTTCTGCTAGCTTTGAGCTTTTTTCACCGGTGGCAGAGCACTGTCTGCGCATAAATCACACACTGATGCTGATTTTCGTAATTAAAACCCAAATCATGGATTTTCACTAAACAATTCAAGCTTTCCGCATTTCAAGCAGATCCAATCACTTCATCACTACTAAAAATCGATTCACAAAGCATCGAGCATTTGCGATCGCATCTTTGCACGCACACCACCTCGGTATACTGCAATCATTGGCTACGCCATTTTGCACGCGGTGCAAATCCACTAAATTCACTCCCGATCAGTAACGAATCCGGGTTAAATCACCGGGAAATCGCGAGCTGTCCACATCCGGTTCCGATAGGACCAAAAAATGTTCCGGGAATTAACTTTTGCGTGGTCTGGACAGCGATTTCTTCGGTTTTTACGAAAAGGCAAAACACGAACGCGTTTAATCGGTACAGCGTTTATTTCATAACTGAACAAAGATACAAAGTTTGTTTATTTTTCAGGTAATGCAAAAGAGAAACTTACACGGAAAGAAATGTGGACTGTATTTCAAACTTTACTCTTTCAGTCACAGACAAACAGACGTAACACTTAAAACAAACCACGATCAAAATGATCGCCAACAGATGGCGGTAGTGTGTAAACGTCAAATGCGAACAAAAACGATGAAAGCGCTGCGGGTGGTGGATTGACCACCTACAATAAATTCGAATAGACCGTTAAAAAGGTGGTCGATGGACAATGGTGAGAGTGTAACGTCTGTTTGTCTGTGCTAAAGTTCTAATTTTTTGTTAAGTAAAAACAATGTTAAATACTAGTGGTCCCGTTAAACTTCGTTTTGTCATCAAGTAAGCTGCTGAAAAATGGCATGCAATCTCCCATACAAGACGACAGATTAAGTAGATGAAAAACTGAATTAAGTACTATACCATTTAATTCCACTAGAGTTTGTATCTTACAGATACGCGTATTTCGATCCACTAGAGTTTGTATCTTACAGATACGCGACAGATACGCGTATTTCGACCTCAACTGTAAGGCAGTCTTCAGTGTCGTGTACTAGTGAGTCGAGTGTAGTACACGACACTGAAGACGGCCTTACAGTTGAGGTCGAAATACGCGTATCTGTCAAAAGATACAAACTCTAGTGGAATTAAATGGTATATTACTAAATTCGGTTTTTCATCTACTTATAGGTATTCCACTAAACAGCTCGAAGATTTATTATCACAACAGATTAGTTTTCAATTGTTTTTCCAGTTATTCCAGAGAATTTTCCAAATCATTTCCTTCACTCAAAAACGTCGGAACACTTGATCAATGCAACAGTGAAATAATCATATAAGTCTATTACCCCGTTCTTAAGCCATTCTGTGACGGGGTCGACAATCTTATCAACAATAAAATAAGCTCGATTCATGAGTTCATTCCCAAGTGCATCCCTTAAAAAAAGAACTGAAAATATATGGGATCGTAAGGATCGCGTAAGGAGTTATGGGTTGAGGGCTGGGGAATAGATAGAGATATCTTATGTGCCATACAAATTATTTTTTATTTTCATACAAAAATCATACCATAGGGAGAGGGAGGTCGAAAAATCGCCAGAATTGTCAAATGTCATTAATGGACTAGGGGCTGTGTTATATGCACGGATCTGATATAGCGTACATTCAGTTTATCAATTACTGTTTTTACACTGATTCTCATCCACCTACTGATATTCGGTGGTAGTAAAAAAAATCATTTTCATCTAAACTGCCGTGAATCGCAAGTCAGCCCCACCTGTAAAAAGTAGGCATTGAGAAAATGGGGTTTGAAGTTTCCACAATCGTTTTCCATACGAAAATGTTTTTAAACAATGTTCTATTCAAATGTTAATGAAACTTTCACAGTTTGCTTTTCACTACACACTAAGCTCTTACGGTGAATTTCACCGTAATCTCAACAGCTGAACAGTTCTGTGAAATAAAACACCGTAACTTCGTCGGAATTTAACGGATTCCGGTGATTTTTACCGAATACTGTAAAAATTTACCGTACTCCGTTAATTTATTTTACCGAACTGTTCAGCTGTTGAGATTTTACAGGAATCCGTAAAATAATTTAAGTGTGTATGGTATCTTTCTGAGAAAAACATAAGGATGATCAAAACACGGTTAATTTTTGTTTTACACGGTTCGGAAATCTGTAGTGGTACTGATATGCGGTTACTTTTCATTATGGGACAATTTGACTTGCTGTTTTTTCCTACTTTCCTGAAAGAGCATTGGAAGATATGTTGAAAACTGACGAAAATGTAGATGAGACTGCGATTCACGGCAGTAAATACCCTACAAAAACATCCGCAAATTGCAAATGTTATTATTTATCAACTGGAGGCATCACATTGTCGTTTTCTTGCACCAATGATATAAAATTCATTTCCATTTTTTTATATTCAATTCTCAATGTCAGTTGAAATTGAAAATTGGAATGACACCAACAGTGGGCGACACTGAACGTGGGGGTGTGCGTGTGCTGCACCCACTCTCTTTCTCGTCACATTCGCTTTCATAGTCAGATTGACCTCGTGCTAGCGGAGTTTGTTTTCGTTCACGGTAAAAAGAAGCAAGGTATTATACTCCGAAAAATGACATTTGGCAGTGACGTCATTCCTATCGCAAACTCGAACGAGTGCAAAAGAAAGCAAGGCCTGCTCTCCTTTACTATCCTCAAGGCCTCATGCTTGACGATAGGAATGACGACACCTGTTTTGATGGAAGATCGTTGTTTACACGTGGGAATAGCCTACCTTGTTGTGTCTACCGTAGTTTTCGTTCGTTTTCGCACTGATCGGGAATCATTCGGCTGAATTTTTACGACACTGATAGCAAGTATGTTTTAGAGACTTTTTTTTTTTTTTAAGGCACGTCGTGCTCGTGGCCACTACTGTGCCGGAATCAGTTTATCTGCATCTTCCTTACCGATACAGTTCTATTTTTAACTAATCTATATTTACATCTGCTTTCACTCTCTCCTGCTCTTTTGCTCTCACACCGAGCAGGTAGGAGAGTGCTCTGCTGTTGGTCCAATCGATTTCCATAAGCCATAGTCCATTGCTCTCGCGGTGGTTCGTTTTGCCGTGTTCCTGAGTCGTTTTGAGGCTAGCTGCCTGCGAAGTGGGTCAGTTTGTCTCAGTCACCATCTGAAACTGACGGAGGATGGATGTGCTCCCCTTCTAAGCACGGTCCTCCGTGCGGCGTCTTCTGGTGGCTGGACGGGTTATTTTTTTTTTTGGAGGGGCTGGGAATTGAATCCATGACCTTCCGCTTATGAAGCGAAAGCGTAACCTCAAGGCTACGGACATGTTTTAGAGACTTGGCCGCTTGAATTAAGGTACTAAAAAGTGGTTATATTCAATGGATGGTCTCTAAAGTTTTTTTTATTTAAAATGGTCCCTTATTTTCTTTTTCTTGCAGTGAATCCACAGTTTTTTTTCTGGATTTCTTCTCAGATTCCTCGAGGAAAAGCTACAGGAATTCTTTGAGTGATTTCTCTACAGATTCTTCTGAAATACTTACAATAATTGTTTCACGGATCACTCCTGAAATTTTTTCGGAGACTTCACCAATTCTTCCAGTGAAAAACCTTTAGCGTTTTTCTAATGAATTCTTAAAGGAATTTCTTCTGAAGTCGCTCTTGGAAATCCTTGAGCACTCCAACGTTGAGTAATTTTCACTGGGACTACTTTAATTTTTTTCTCAAGATCTCCTTTAAAGATTTATTTACTAACTTTTCCCGTCAATTTCTCCAGTTGTTACTCTTGAAGATCTTCTATAGATTTCCACTGGAGTTATTCTAATATAATCTATATAGGGGTTTTTAAAAATTTGGGATTTTTCCAGGAAACCCTAATTCTTGTATAATCTACAGCCAAAAAAATATTCACTTTATTTTTGCTTAGGTTTACGTGTAAAGACAAATAGATTTTTTTCAACGCTATTTTTTCACGTGTGACAGTCACATACCGCAAAAACAGTCAGACATCAATCCATTCAATTTGTCAGACGATATTACGTGAAATTCCAATGAATTACATGTTATTTTCCTGTAACAATCAAATAGCATTTAAATACATTTTTGATATTGAATCTGCGATTTCAATATGATAATTAAATCAGTTTTAAGGCAATTGTATGTTGTAAAATATATTGTATTATCTGGTTGAAAACTGAAATTTTATCTACAAATAAACATATTTTTCTACTCATTATATCACCAGGCATAATGCTCATTGTACAGCTTATTAAATTCAACGAATAGAGGTCTGATGGTATAGTTTAAAGGAAAATCAATGTTTGTTTGCCATACATTCTGACAACGTAGCCAACACCGGAATACGTTCTTGTTTGGTCTCGAGTATGGGCAGCTTATAAAAAAATACCTTCTAACCTCAAATCTTGTCTCTTTCTATCATTTTTCTAATTAAACACTGCTTGAATTAAATTTAAAATCTTTGTGCCATTTGATAGAAACTTTAAACTTTTTACCTTCAGGTTACTTCAATACTTCTCGATCAAGATTGGAAATGCAGAAAAAGCGATCTGAGTATTTACAAATGATTGAAGATTTGGAAAAAGAGTTGAGCGAATTCCGAACTGAGCTCAAACAGACAGAATCGAGCATAAATAGCGTTGTTTCCGAAATGCAAAAAACCGAAACTAAGCAAGGGAAATCAAAAGATGCATTCGAGAAAATCCAAGCAGATATTCGTTTGATGAAGGATGAGCTGACGCGGATTGAACGCTTCCGGAACCCGAAGGAACGGTCCTTAGCGCAATGTAAAGCCAATCTGGAAGCGATGAACAGCACCAAGGATGGGTTGGAGAACGAGTTGCATCAGGAATTGATGTCGCAGCTTTCGGTTCAGGATCAGCATGAGGTTGATCAGCTAAACGATGAAATTCGTAAATTAAATCAGGAAAATAAGGAAGCTTTCACTGCTCGTATGAGTTTGGAGGTCACAAAGAACAAGTTGGAGAATTTGCTGACCAACAATCTGTTTCGTCGTAAGGATGAGTTGGTGCAGGCGCTGCAGGAAATTTCAGTAGAAGATCGTAAACGTCAGCTAACAAACTGCCGCACTGAGCTTACGTCAACAGAAAAGCGAATCAAGAAAGTTTTGAGCGATGTAGATGATATCGATAAAAAGTGAGTCTAGTTGTTAACAATGTATGTATTTACTATAATGGAAATTGTATTTTTTGTATTTTAGAGTGAGTGAAGCAGTTAAACAACAGAAAGCTTTGCAAAAAGAGCTGGAGCTCTGGATGCAGAAAGAAAAGGAAGCTCAAGATAAGATGGAGGAGGATTCAAAGCGAATGGAAAAATGGGCTGCCAAGGAAAATTTGCTACATCAGAAAATAGAGGAGTGCACCGAAAAGATCGCTAGTCTTGGGGCGTTGCCACAAGTTGATCCGTCATATCAGCGAATGTCATTGAAAACGGTGAGTATAATTTTCATGTGCCATAATGCCATAACAGGCTACCCGTACCGTAACACGAGTACCTAGATCACCTTTTCTTGGTGCGTTATGGTGTAAGATCCACCTATCTGAATCCTAGTCTAATCTTGTTTTTTGGGCTAGGGTAATATGTTCTGTTAATTGAAGGAATCGCTACAAAAGTCCCCGTTATTGACCATAGTTTCTAAAATTGGGTCTATTTTTTTCCTAGCAGATGGTTAAAGACTCGGAGTTTGTCAGTCCCGAGCAGGGTTAGGAAAAATCTTGATATTCATTCTACAGTAGCCAAGCAAAGCAAATCACAGTCAGCGGAGCAAGCAGCGGGCCCAGATAGCCGTAGCGGTAAACGCGCAGCTATTCAGCATGACCATGCTGAGGGTCGTGGGTTCAAATCCCGCTGGTCGAGGATCTTTTCGTAAAGGAAATTTTCTCGATTCCCAGTGCATAGAGTATCTTCGTACCTGCCACACGATATACACATGCAAAAATGGTCAATCGGCAACGAAAGCTCTCAGTTAATAACTGTGGAAGTGCTCATAAGAACACTAATCTGAGAAGCAGGCTTTGTCCCAGTTGGGACGTAACGCCAGAAAGAAGAAGAAGAAGAAGAAGGAGCAAGTGAAACTGACGCCCATCGCTGCTGTAGGCAAAAAGTCTTGAAAATAGCAAAACATCCGTTGCTAAGGGCAATCCAAAATGACTATAGAAAAATGTTCTGTTTCCCTCTGCATTTCCCGCATTTAGAGCCTTCAATGACACTAATGATTTAGAAAATTCATGTACTTAACATAGGTTTCTTGATGAGATTCACGTTTTACGAACTAATGTACTGGGAAGAGCCACGTGAGTTTCTCGAAATTCAAGCCTACTGCTATTAGGTACCATTCCCAGCACTGGTCCCGAGACTACACTTGAAGTCATGACAAAAACCATGAGTACTAACTAAACTAGGACTGGTAATTCAAGGACTCACGTGAATGCAGAACCCTTTTTCTAGTAATCTCCAGGGACTAGTATAAAAGCGAAACAATGATGGGACTCGAGATCTGTTACATGGTCAAACATCAGTAGATACCTACTACTCATGAGTGGTTTTCAATAAAATTGATTTTAAGGTTTCGGTCTTCTGTGATCCGGCCTTCTAGTGGTCCCGGCAAACTTCGTGTTGCCATCAAGTGGGCTGTTCAAAAATGGCATGCACTCTCCCATACAAATTGTCATATAATTTTTCTCCCGTTTTTTCGACTTTTCAGAGACTTTTCTGATTTTCTTCTTCTCACGAACACGTCGGAACCCTATGATTACAACAGTGAGAGAAAACCATTCCATTTTTATTTATATAGACTACCCAGAGTATGTGCTACGCATTATAGCGCATTTTAAAATTTGAACCTTTTATAACATAATTCAAAATTATTTAGCATCCCTAGAAAATGTAAGACACACTCGACAGTCATACAGCTAATAATAATAGGCACACGGTTAGAAGTAAAAATGAACAGCTGTAGTGAGGAGTGCAAGAACAAAAATGTTATCCATATAAAACCACCGAGTTTGTAAGTTTATTTAATCCTCTATATAATTCATATATTGCTGTGTGCGTTTGAAATGCAAATATCAAATGCGGGAACACCAAATGCGGTAAGATTTGTTACGAGAAATGCGATGTCAAAGATAGATTTTTCTTGCTAGGACGGCGGTGTTTTTTACAATCGTTGCTAGGTGTCCTTTGATTGTTTTGTGTTACCGCATTTGGAGGACGATTAGTCAAGATTTGCATCTCAAATGCAAACAGCAATACTTCTAGCTTGGTTACAGCTACAGTAGCTGATCAGAAGCAATTGAAGATGTTTCACTTTCTGCTGAAAGACTCGGTGTTCGCCGGCAACTTCCTCCAACCGCAACAGTATCGTAAAACGGGGTGAAGAGAAAAAGTGGGGCGAATAGAAACAAAGCGACCTACAGTTAGAAATGCGACTATTATGTAAGGGATGGTACACAAATTATGTCACGCTAAATTTCAACTTTTTTGAAACACCCCCCCCCCTTGTCACGTTTTTTGTATGAGTCCTCCGAAATTTGTGTAAGGCTTGTCACGCTTGGCTTGACCCCCTCCCCCCTCGTGACGTAATTTGTGCATGACCCCTAATGATAAACTTTAAAAACCTTATGAAATATTTTTTTTCATTAGTTCAGTAGCAAGCAGAGTTGCTTAATATCAATCATATCAGCTGATGGCTGATGGTCTAGAACTATCACTATCACTTGCGAGCTATCAATATCACTTTGATTTGACAACCAACAGCAGTGATGCGACATCGCACTCTAGATCATAATCACTGCAGAATGAGTGATCACGTGGTAATTATCCGTGCTCTTACTGTTTTTTAGTGATTAACAAATAGTTTCAACCTATCTGCAATACTGTCAAAAATATCGTATTGAAAATGGTCATTTTAACTGCTTAATTTAAGGCTAAACTAAACCCATCAGTGATATCCATTGTCTATCGCCATCAATGCACTTGTGATGGAGTAGACAGCGTGATGTTGATATAATGTAGATTGATACGAATTGTATCGCAGTCGGCCTGTACAAATCAGCAAAATTTAAGCGTTGATAGTGACAGCAAGCAACTCTGATAGCAAGAGTATCGATAGACTATTTTCCACAACTTTTGACAACTTAAAACAAACACTTTTCCAATTTAAACGATTGTAGTATTATATTTCGGGATGTTTTTCCTACGCTAGCTGAACAGGAAGTGTGCTGGCGGGAACGTGAACGCATATACTCTACAAAACTCTCCCAAATCACTGAACCTAAACTGAAGGGATAAGATCTGTTTGTTGAAATCGAGGGGTAATTTCCTATCTTTTTGTTTCATGTATCGTTGCGATCTGAACGGCAATCGATAATAGTTCCTTAATCGATTCTGTAACATTCCTGTAATAAATTGAAAATTCTTATTACTGCCCATTATCACTCAATTCACTTTCAGATCCGTTATCCGAAGGTCTCGTGGGATCACGCTTGTACAACCGCATATTTTGTGGGTCGAATATTCCCTCAAAACGTTTCCCTGATACCTAATAGCCCTCAATATCGGTAACAACATAACGGTTTCTATCCAACACTTTCTTGACTTGATGGGGGCCTTTGAATCGAGGCCTCAGCTTTTTATTCTCACCAACAACCGGAACGCTACGGATCACGACTAGGTCCCCCTCCAAATAAACGGGTTTCAAGCATTTACTATCATGGTTTCGCTTGTTATAATCTTGGATTTTACGCATATGAATAGCCGCTTCATTCCGAGAAGACTTCAAGTCAACACAATCTGGAGATTCTAGCAAATCCTGAAAATACTGGACGGCATCATTGGATATTTTGCGTAGCTGCAGAACACCAAACAACAGTTTCGACGGTATTGCTCCAGATCCACGGTTTGTTGTATTATTCAAAAGATATTCGGCGTCAATCAAGGCACTATCCCAAGAAGAACCGGAGGACTCAACTAGTTTTGCCAATAAGGGTACTAATGTGCGATTATATCTTTCCACTTGCCCATTGGCTTGTGGACAAGCCGTTGCTGCGAGATTATGAACAACTCCATGCGTCTCAACAAAACTTTTAAACGCCTGAGAAGTAAAGCATGCTCCACGATCTGTGACAAGTATCCTAGGAGTACTGTAGTTGATGAAATAAGACTTCAAATGCTTCATAACTTCATGCGTGTTCGTCGTCTTGGTAGGATAAAGCTTAATAAATTTGGAAAAACCGTCCACCACCGCCAAAACGTATTTGTTTTTCCCCTTTGTAGTTTCTAACGGCCCTAAATGATCTGCATGAACCATCCAAAAGGGGCGATTACCTTTATCGATACTCTGAAGTTCTCCATCTGCTATCCTAGACTTCGGATTGAACATTATACAGGAAATACATTTTTTCGTGTGTGCAAGAACCTTTTCGGCCATTTTAGGAAACCAGAAAGAACGTTTTATCAAATGTAGAACCTTATCTTTACCAAAATGACCGAGAGAATCATGGAACCTATATATAACCGACTCCTCAATTTCTTCAGGGATATACAGAAGAAGGCGACCGTTCTCTGCTTTGTACAACAAATTATCACGAATCTCATAACCAGAAATTTTTCCTTCCTCGACAGACGATTTAAGACGACAAAGCCTTTCATCTTTAATTTGTGCAACGTACAATGAATCCTCAAACAAACTTCGACTTCCATATTCATCTACCTCCACCGCATGAACATACATCCTTGAGAGCGCATCAACATGCTGCATTCGATCTCCCGAACGGTGAACAATCTGTTTATCGAACTCAGCGATAAAATCCGCCCATCTAGCAATTTTGCTGTTGGTGTCCCGTTTCTCTAGCGAATGCTTGAGTGATTTACAATCCGTTACAATTTCGAACGGTATTCCTATGAGATAATGTCTGAAACGTTGAAGCGAATACACGACAGCCAAGGTTTCCAGCTCAAACGAGTGCAGTCGACTCTCGGCCGGATTTGTTTTGCGACTGAAGAACATCACAGGATGAAACTTGCCGTCATACGATTGCCGTTGCATAAGAATGCCACCAAATCCTTGCGCTGATGCGTCAGTGTGCAACTGCGTTTCAGCTACTGGCGAATAAATGCTTAGTACGGGACGCGACACTAGCAAGGATTTCAAAGTTTCAAACGCTTCTAGATGTTCAGGACCGAAATTATAAACCGAATCCTTTTTAAGGAGATCGTACAGAGGACTCGCAATACTGGAAAACCCCTTAATAAACTTCCGAAAATAGCTTAACAGTCCCATGAATCTTTGCAGACATTTGATATTTTGCGGAATCGGTAAATCTCGGACAGCTGTTACATGGCGTTCACATGGACTGATCTGATTTGATCGAATATCTTATCCCACAAATTCAACTTGTGTAACTAAAAATCGACATTTCTCCAGATTTAATTCGATTCCGTTATCTCTCAAGGCAGAGAAAACACGACGTAAGAGATCGAGATGCTCATCTATGGTTTTCGTGAATAGCATGAAATCATCCATGAACACAACTAACTCACCGGACTTGACGAACTCATTCAAAACTTTTGCTACATAGCGACAAAAAAACGGAAGGCGCATTTGTATATCCAAATGGGAGTTTGTTAAACTCATATTGCCCATTTTCCGTAACAAATGATGTGTATTTCTTAGAATCTTCAGTTAATTCAACGTGAAAAAATCCGTTCTTCATGTCCATTGTTGAGAAATACTTCATACCTTCTAGTTTGGCAATTTGGTCTTCAATTATCGGGAGTGGAAATCGATCTCGTTCAACCAATTTGTTCAGTGTCTTGAAATTTATGCACAATCGATACCGTCCATTATTTTTCTTAACAAGGACCACCCTACTCGAGTACGGCGATTCACTCTCGCGTATCGTACCATCATGCAACCAATCTTCGACTATTTGATCAACAGCATTTTTCTCAAATTTTCCCATTCGTTGAGGGGAAACATTGAAATACTTATCCTCTTTCAAACGTATTGTTGCCATATACTTAACAGTCTTCTCGGCGTTCGGCTGCTTTTGTCGATAAAACTTTTCAAAATCAGCATTAATTTGATCTGCGTATTGCCTTGTTTCATCATTATCACCCACCATCAAATCAAGATTACCACAGTTTGTTGCTACGAGCAAACTATCACCGAAAGCATCGTTTATCAGGTTAACCTTAGTTTGATACTGGGGTCATTATGACCCAAAATCGGATTTCAACCTGCAATATCTCTGTTGTTATCAAACGGATCTTTCTGAAATTTCCTGACTTTTAATATTTTGTGGAAACGAAGCGCAAGACCAAAAAATTTTTTTCTTAAGGTGATTCTAAGATGGCGCCACAAAAAAACAACTTAATAAGATACTGGGGTCATTATGACCCAGAAATGTATACCCCTATAAATCAGCGAAATATCAACCGAATAATGAAATTTATGCCGCATTCAAAAGATATACTCCTCAAGATTCTGATCAGTACCTGGAATATCGGTTCCGGTTCCAGTGGCCACCGGGAATCGGCTACGAAGGGGACCATGTTGGCCACGTGGAATTTCAGTACACCCAGTCCAGAAATCTGCAGTCATCACCAAATTGTATGAGATGCAGGCCATATAGGAACGTACTGCCTTCAGCAAACTTGCTTCAGGGACCAAGAACTTCCACATGGGATACAATTTAGTTCAGAACTCGACCACCGCGTGGCGCTAGCGTCGATATGAATTTCCGGTATGGACTATTTATGCGATAACTCAAGATTGCGAGTACATAGAAGGTTGCTGTCTTCGGCAAAGTTGCTCAGGAGGATAAGGACTTCCACATAGGATACAATTCAGTTCAGAACTCGAGCACCGCGAGGCGCTAGCGTCGACATGAACTTGCGGTAGGGGCTAATTATGCGATAACTCGAGATTGGGAGCATATAGAAGGTTGCTGTCTTCGGCAAAGTTGCTCAGGAGGACAAGGGCTTCCACATAAGGTACAATTTAGTTCAGAACTCGACCACCGCGTGGCGCTAGCGTCGGTATGAACTTCCGGTATGGACTATTTATGCGATAACTCGAGATTGCGAGCACATAGAAGGTTGCTGTCTTTGGCAAAGTTGCTCAGGAGGATAAGGACTTCCACATAGGATACAATTCAGTTCAGAACCCGACCACCGCGTGGCGCTAGCGTCGATATGAACTTCCGGTAGGGACTAATTATGCGATAACTCGAGATTGCGAGCACATAGAAGGTTGCTGTCTTCGGCAAAGTTGCTCAGGAAGATAAGGACTTCCACATAGGATACAATTCAGTTCAGAACTCGACCACCTCGTGGCGCTAGCGTCGACATGAACTTCCGGTAGGGGCTAATTATGCGATAACTCGAGATTGCGAGCACATAGAAGGTTGCTGTCTTCGGCAAAGTTGCTCAGGAAGATAAGGACTTCCACATAAGATACAATTCAGTTCAGAACTCGACCACCGCGTGGCGCTAGCGTCGACATGAACTTGCGGTAGGGGCTAATTATGCGATAACTCGAGATTGGGAGCATATAGAAGAATGCTGTCTTCGGCAAAGTTGCTCAGGAGGACAAGGGCTTCCACATAAGGTACAATTTAGTTCAGAACTCGACCACCGCGTGGCGCTAGCGTCAGTATGAACTTCCGGTATGGACTAATTATGCGATAACTCGAGATTGCGAGCACGTAGAAGGTTGCTGTCTTCGGCAAAGTTGCTCAGGAGGATAAGGACTTCCACATAGGATACAATTCAGTTCAGAACTCGACCACCGCGTGGCGCTGGCGTCGATATGAACTTCCGGTAGGGACTAATTATGCGATAACTCGAGATTGCGAGCACATAGAAGGTTGCTGTCTTTGGCAAAGTTGCTCAGGAGGATAAGGACTTCCACATAGGATACAATTCAGTTCAGAACCCGACCACCGCGTGGCGCTAGCGTCGATATGAACTTCCGGTATGGACTATTTATGCGATAACTCGAGATTGCGAGCACATAGAAGGTTGCTGTCTT
Source organism: Aedes aegypti (assembly GCF_002204515.2). Taxonomy (NCBI): domain Eukaryota; kingdom Metazoa; phylum Arthropoda; class Insecta; order Diptera; family Culicidae; genus Aedes; species Aedes aegypti. Next base: position 156,737,093 of record NC_035107.1, on the reverse strand, counting down.
TGGCAAAGTTGCTCAGGAGGATAAGGACTTCCACATAGGATACAATTCAGTTCAGAACTCGACCACCGCGTGGCGCTGGCGTCGATATGAACTTCCGGTAGGGACTAATTATGCGATAACTCGAGATTGCGAGCACATAGAAGGTTGCTGTCTTTGGCAAAGTTGCTCAGGAGGATAAGGACTTCCACATAGGATACAATTCAGTTCAGAACTCGACCACCGCGTGGCGCTGGCGTCGATATGAACTTCCGGTAGGGACTAATTATGCGATAACTCGAGATTGCGAGCACATAGAAGGTTGCTGTCTTTGGCAAAGTTGCTCAGGAGGATAAGGACTTCCACATAGGATACAATTCAGTTCAGAACCCGACCACCGCGTGGCGCTAGCGTCGATATGAACTTCCGGTAGGGGCTAATTATGCGATAACTCGAGATTGCGAGCACATAGAAGGTTGCTGTCTTCGGCAAAGTTGCTCAGGAAGATAAGGACTTCCACATAGGATACAATTAGCCGTGTAGTTCCGGCGTATAGAATAGAACTACGGACGACCTGTTCCGGTGGTAAGAGTCCACCAAACGGGGTAACCCCAATTCAAGGTGTTATGCGAAAAACCGTGCTGAGGAATGAATGGTCGAAGGGGTGAAAAAGATGTTCGGCCGTTAACGGAGCCTGTGGGGCACCTGGGCACCCCTCACAGTATTTTGTCCCTTACCGCGTTAATGCAGGGCTCTGGCGTGGTGGACCTCTTTTCCCGTGCTACTCGTGGGATCCAATCATGAATACAAACTTAAACCAAAATCAAAATAATAGTAGTAGTGCAGGTAGTAGCAGTAGTAGGGAAGCTAACCCCTTCGCAAGAAGTGGGTTAGCTAGGTCTCCGTTGAGGAGAGCGGAAGCAGGAGGAGGCAGCAGTGCACGTAGTGCCAGTGCTGGAAACCATATTTCATCCCCGGCTAACGCATCGGGTGAGGTTATGGATGGAGCGTGGTTGATGAGGGCCATCAATAAAAGTAGAGATGGGCTCTCTGCGATGGAAGTGGCTGCACAGCAGCTCGACTCCATAATTGACTTTGCGTCCTCGAAGTCTAACATCAGCAAGGACCTCAAGCAGGCCTTGTTCAGACTTCGTAAGTCGATGTTCGCGGCCAAGCAGAACCATGCTGAACCCATGGCGACTGTGGCTGCGGCAGAACCCGTGGAATTGAAGGTGCCGAAGTCTACCCAGACGGAGCCCTTCGTCTTCGCGGGTAGCCCCAAAAGTGCGGAAGCGAATGCTTACAACAAGCAATCGCAGAAGCGCGCGAGGCAGCCGTCAGGGGAGGAGCTACCCGGCGGCGCTCGCAAGGCCAGGCGGATATTAACCCCGAAAACCGGCAGAAGTGTCGGAAAATCGGACCCCAGCCAGGCGTCCCGGAAAGCCGAGAAGGGTGGGCCCGAAAAGGCTGGCCCCTCACGGAGTGATGGGAACAGGGGGTTGCGACCTTTGAGAGGTCCTCAATCACCACAGGTTAGGGTGGATCAGGGGGGGACGCCCCCTGGACAACCGTAGTAAGAAAGAAGAAGAAGGAGAAGCAGGAAGTTCAGGAGCGCAGGGATACCAGGCCTAAGAAAAGTAGGAGGGTAGGTGCCAAGCGCGAAAAGGGTGATGCGATCATCATCAAGACGGAAGAGTCCAAGTACTCGGAAGTCCTGAAGGCGATGCGCAGTGACACGAAGCTCGCAGATCTTGGAGCCGACGTACGCAGTGTCAGACGCACTCGTACAGGTGAAATGATTCTCGAGCTTAAGCGCGACAAGGAGCGCAAGGGCGCCGCCTACAAAAGTTTGGCGGAAGAGGTCCTTGGCGAGGGTGTCGAAGTGAGGGCTCTGACGCAGTCAATGACTCTGAAGGTGATGAACCTTGACGAGATCACCAACGCAGAAGAGCTCGTCACAGCACTGCGGCAACAGTGCGAGATTCAGGTGCCCACCGCTGCCGTTCAGCTACGGAAAGGTCCGGCAGGTACTCAGGTGGCCTTAGTACACCTACCTGTGGCGGACGCAAATAAATCCGCTAAGGTAGGCAAGATCAAGGTTGGTTGGTCAGTATGCTCACTGAACATACATGAGCAACCGGTGATCTGCTTTAGGTGTAGGGAACCAGGACACAAGTCCTGGGGCTGTAAAGGCCCTGATAGGACCAAGTTGTGTAGGCGTTGTGGTGAGGAAGGTCATAAGGCACTAGGCTGCAAGAACCCTCCCAAGTGCTTGATTTGTTCCGGCAAGTCCGTGAACAACAATCACCCAACGGGAGGCTCAAGGTGCCCGACCTTCAAACGAGCCATTAACGGAAAGTCACAGTGCAGGTAACGCAGCTGAACCTGAACCACTGTGACGCAGCTCAGCAACTGCTGTACCAGGCAGTTGCTGAGTGGGGGACGGACATCGCCATCATATCGGACCCATACCGAGTACCCGCCGGCAACGGCAACTGGGTCGTGGATGGATCCGGAAAAATGGCGGCGATATGGACGACGGGTAAATACCCCGTCCAGGAGTTGGTGTCTACTACCTACGAGGGCTTCGTGATCGCCAAGGTAAACGGGGTCATCTTTTGTAGCTGCTATGCGCCTCCGAGTTGGTCGACCGAGCGGTTCACGCAGATGCTGGACTGCATGACGACCGTGTTGACAGGGCGAAGGCCAGTAGTAATAGCGGGTGACTTCAATGCCTGGGCCGTGGAATGGGGAAGCCGTATCACGAACCAGCGAGGTCAAATCCTGCTAGAGGCACTGGCCGTGCTAGATGTCGATCTGGCTAATGTTGGTACCAAAAGTACCTTCAGCCGAAACGGAGCGGAGTCGATTATCGACGTTACTTTTTGTAGTCCTGGCCTAACGAGTAGTTCGAACTGGAGGGTAGACAATGCCTACACTCACAGCGACCACCTGGCGGTTCGCTACAGTATCGACTACAACAACAGCAGGCAGCGCGTAGAGGAAGCGGCTAGGTCACGGCCAAGCCCTCGTAGGTGGAAGACATCGTACTTCAATGACGAAGTACTTAGGGAGGCGCTCCGTCGTAAGCGTAACCTACTCGGCCTAAGCGGGGACGAACTGGTAGCGGTGCTTTCGCGTGCGTGCGATGCGACCATGCCTAGGAAAGTCCACCCTAGAAATGGGAGACCACCGACGTACTGGTGGACTCAAGCAATTGCGAACCTGCGCCGTGCCTGCCTACGGGCCAGGAGGCGGATGCAGCGAGCACGTACCGAGCAGGAGCGTGAAGAACGACGGGCGGTGTTCACCGCTGCCAAAGTCGCGCTGAAGTCCGAGATAAGGGCAAGCAAAAAGGCCTGCTTTGAGAGACTCTGTCAGAGTGCCAACGCGAACCCGTGGGGTGATGCCTACAGGATCGTTATGGCGAAGACAAGAGGTGCAATTGCTCCTACGGAGCAATCTCCACAGATGCTGGAGGGGATCATCGAGGGGCTCTTTCCGCGCCACAACCCTAGCCCATGGCCTCCTTTTGTAGGACAGCCGGGGATTGAGGCTGGCGATGAGGATAGAGTAACCGATGAGGAACTTGTAGGGATTGCAAAATCCCTAAGCATGGGGAAGGCACCAGGTCCGGACGGAGCTCCAAACCTGGCCCTCAAAGTCGCAATCTTGGAGGCTATATTTCAGATATGCAGATATGCCTGGACGAGGGAGTATTTCCAGATGCGTGGAAGAGGCAGAGCCTGGTACTATTGCCAAAGGCGGGGAAACCACCTGGTGACCCGTCGGCGTATAGACCAATATGCTTGATTGACACGGCGGGGAAGGTGCTCGAGAAGATCATCCTCAACAGACTGTTGAGGTACACTGAGAGTGTAAATGGTCTCTCAAGCAACCAGTTCGGCTTCCGGAAAGGGAAGTCCACCGTAGACGCTATTCTGACGGTTAAGAAAACCGCTGAGATAGCACTCCAGCGTAAGAGGAGGGGGATTCGCTACTGCGCAGTAGTGACTCTGGATGTAAGGAACGCATTTAATAGTGCCAGTTGGGCGGCTATTGCCGATGCGCTCCTGCGTGTGGGGATACCCGAGTACCTGTACAAGATTCTCGGAAGTTACTTCCAGAATCGAGTATTAGTCTATGACACAGAGGTGGGTCGGAAGTGCTTTCACATAACCTCAGGAGTCCCGCAAGGTTCCATCCTGGGCCCGGTGTTATGGAATGTCATGTACGACGAGGTGTTGAGATTAAAATTCCCGGCGGGTGTGGTCATCGTTGGCTTTGCCGACGATATTACGCTAGAGGTCTACGGTGAATCGATCGAAGAAGTGGAATTGACTGCAGCCCACTCGATCGCAATTGTGGAGGAGTGGATGAGCTCCAGGAAACTGGAATTGGCTCACCACAAAACTGAGGCGGTTGTTGTCAACAACCGAAAGTCGGTGCAGCAAGCGGTGATCAGTGTAGGCGACTGCACGATCACTTCGAAGCGCTCCGTCAAACACTTGGGGGTGATGATCGACGATAAACTTACCTTCGGTAGCCACGTCGATTATGCCTGCAAGAGAGCCTCCACAGCTATTGTGGCACTGTCCCGGATGATGTCCAATAGCTCTGCGGTGTACGCCAGCAAGCGAAAGCTTCTGGCCAGTGTCGCCTCGTCCATACTGGGGTATGGTGGCCCGGCTTGGGGCACGGCCTTAAGTACCAAGAGCTACCGTAGCAAGCTAGAGAGTACTTATAGGCTAATGTGCCTGAGGGTTGCGAGCGCGTACCGTACCGTGTCACACGATTCACTCTGCGTCATCACCGGTATGGTGCCTATTGGTATCCTTATCATGGAAGACATAGAGTGCTTCGAAATGCGCGGCACAAGAGGCATACGCAGGACTGCCAGACTGGCCTCCATGGTCAAATGGCAGCGTGCGTGGGACAGTTCCACCAAGGGAGTGTGGACTCACAGGTTGATTCCGAGGTTAGATATCTGGGTCAATAGGCGCCATGGGGAACTAACATTCCACCTGACACAGGTCCTTTCGGGCCATGGTTGCTTTAGACAGTATCTACACCGTTTCGGTCATGCGGGTTCTCCCGAATGTCCAGTTTGTGCAGGTTTAGAGGAAACGGCGGAACACGTTTTGTTCGTGTGCCCGCGTTTCCGCACAATGCGTGACCGCATGTTAGCCACATGCGGTCGGGACACGACTCCGGACAATTTGGTCCAGAGGATGTGTGAAGACGAGTTTGGCTGGAATGCCGTTTCATCGGCTATCACCCACATCGTCTCGGAACTGCAAAGGAGGTGGCGAGTGGACTCGAGGAGTGGCTAGTGCAGACGCTAAACAACAGGTGGTCCAAGGGTTCGCAGTCGGCTACGTAGGTCATACCGGTGCCCTACGGTCGAAATCGACCCTTACAGCGATTAAGTGGCCGCGGGGAGAACATCCTGGTAGCGCTGCTGTCGTAGCGCCAGCCTACTGGGTTGGTACGAGCCTCTGGTTGTTCGGGGCAGGTGGAGGCCCCTTCGTCAGCAATCCCAGCTGGTGCTAGCTGATAGGGCCTGAGCCTTCAGTAGGTCAAATTGCGAAGCCCGCAGTATCAGTTCTTGATACCTGCGGTGCAGCTGGGCGCGGGCGTAGTGGTCGACCCTGCCCGCTTTCAGCGGACAACGGGAGGTGAGGACCACCTGGGAAGCTGGCAAAGCGCCAGCATGCTACCTTGGTGGACCCCCCTAAGCGTGTCATCGATGTTCGTTGCTGCATGGCTACGCAGCTAACCTGGAGGATGCGATGTGCAATAGCCCCTCTCCGAAGCAATGCCTTCTTGGTGGTCCCGGAGAGACGAAGGGTTTGGCGGCAATGGAAATGGTTTAGTGGGTCGGGGGTGTAGTCATGTTTACTGCTTGCATGTAGTAAATGATCCCTAACCCCACACGGCGTCTGTTGAGCAGATTATCCCCCCATTGCTTAGAAGAAAAAAAAAACATAGGATACAATTCAGTTCAGAACTCGACCACCGCGTGGCGCTAGCGTCGACATGAACTTCCGGTAGGGGCTAATTATGCGATAACTCGAGATTGCGAGCACATAGAAGGTTGCTGTCTTCGGCAAAGTTGCTCAGGAAGATAAGGACTTCCACATAGCATACAATTCAGTTCAGAACTCGACCACCGCGTGGCGCTAGCGTCGATATGAACTTCCGGTAAGGGCTAATTATGGTATAACTCGAGATTGCGAGCACATAGAAAGTTGCTGTCTTCGGCAAAGTTGCTCAGGAGGATATGGACTTCCACATAGGATACAATTCAGTTCAAAACTCGACCACCGCGTGGCGCTAGCGTCGATATGAACTTCCGGTAGGGACTAATTATGCGATAACTCGAGATTGCGATCACATAGAAGGTTGCTGTCTTCGGCAAAGTTGGTCAGGAGGACAAGGGCTTCCACATAAGGTACAATTTAGTTCAGAACTCGACCACCTCGTGGCGCTAGCGTCGACATGAACTTCCGGTAGGGGCTAATTATGCGATAACTCGAGATTACGAGCACATAGAAGGTTGCTTTCTTCGGCAAAGTTGCTCAGGAAGATAAGGGCTTCCACATAGAATACAATTCAGTTCAGAACTCGACCACCGCGTGGCGCTAGCGTCGATATGAACTTCCGGTAGGGGCTAATTATGCGATAACTCGAGATTGCGAGCACATAGAAGGTTGCTGTCTTCGGCAAAGTTGGTAAGGAGGACAAGGGCTTCCACATAAGGTACAATTTAGTTCAGAACTCGACCACCTCGTGGCGCTAGCGTCGACATGAACTTCCGGTAGGGGCTAATTATGCGATAACTCGAGATTACGAGCACATAGAAGGTTGCTTTCTTCGGCAAAGTTGCTCAGGAAGATAAGGACTTCCACATAGGATACAATTCAGTTCAGAACTCGACCACCGCGTGGCGCTAGCGTCGATATGAACTTCCGGTAGGGGCTAATTATACGATAACTCGAGATTGCGAGCACATAGAAGGTTGCTGTCTTCGGCAAAGTTGCTCAGGAGGATAAGGACTTCCACATAGGATACAATTCAGTTCAGAACCCGACCACCGCGTGGCGCTTGCGTCGATATGAACTTCCGGTATGGACTAATTATGCGATAACTCGAGATTGGGAGCATATAGTAGGATGATGTGTTCGGCAAAATTGCTCAGGAGGATAAGTTACATGATAAGTCACATGAGATACAATTTAGCTCGGAATTTGACCACCGCAGTGTGCTGGCGTTTTATGAACTTACAATAGGAGCTAGTTATGCGATATTTAGAAATTGCATACACATAGAAGGATGCTCGTTTTTCAGACAATTTTCAGACTTACCATGCATTTTTGAGGAAGAAATATTTTACCAAGTACGAACATTTTAGTGTTCTAATATTTAACAAAAGCGAGATTTTCTTAACCCTCCTAGAGGAACTTGAAAAAATTACTGGAAAAATATCAAGAGAAAATCACGAAAGTATCACAAAAAGCGGGACCCATTAACTACATCCAACGAAACCTCTTATTAAAAAAATTAGCAATAGTTGCAAACTATTTCTTGCAAAAGTGAAGAAACAATTTCTGGAGAGATTGTGGAAGGAAATGCATAGGTAGATAATTTGTGCAAGGAACTTTCAAACAATTTTCTATGAAAACAGAAAAACAAATTGCTGAAAGAAATCCGTGAGAAACTCCAAAATGACCTAAACAGTAAGGAGTAATTTTTAAAATCATTGGAAAAATAAATAGATTGATAAACTTACGCCTTGAGGAGTATTAGGGGCGTCTCTCCTAGGAGATAATTTATAAGGATGTCCTCAAAAAATATTCTGGGGCGTATCCCTAGAAGAAGTTAAAGATAGAATTCCGAAAGAAACTCTTGAGCTTGTTTATTTTTTCCTAAGAAATTTCTTACCTTTTCTTACTTTTACTTAAAAAAGTGCACGTCGTAAACTTTAATTTGAACGTATTCCTCTGCGTGAATGGTGATTATCTTATCACCTAAACTATTCTTCGCAAGTTAGAAGCAAGATGATTTGCTAGCATGACTTGAAGTACAAAGATGTGAATGTTTTCGGATAGTGATAATCATCAATGTGATTATAGGTCGGACTCGATTATCCGGAGTTTGTTTTTGATATTCTTGTTTTCAGTTTTTATGCATAAATTTGAGATAGTTTAGAATTGTTATATACAATATAAATGGTTAAGCACTACGCCCTAAGTAGGTAAGAAAACGAGAGTTTGAGAAAAGTTTTTTTTCTTGTGTATACTAGTCAAATTTTTTTTCTTCTCAAGCCCCAATGTACCTAGAAATAATTTATGGCTACGCCACTGCATCATATAAATAAAAACAACGAAAAACGATAATATTTAAGTAATTTTATCGCAAATTTAAATTTTTCTTTTAGCGATTCGATTATCCGGAGGATGAAATAAAAATCGATACTCCGGATTATCGAGTCCGACCTGTATTGAGATAAATACAAGTTTATAGTAAAATGAAAAGGTGCGTGAATTTGATCTAACGTTAAATTTAGTGCTGAAGTAGTTGATTTGTTTCAGAATAAATTATTTTTGCGTAAGTAAAAATAATTAACAGGATAGTAATGTCAACATAAAAAAATTCTTCTTCGTTAACTTTTGCAAATTTCAACATATATTGCGTACAAGATTTAGTGTAAAAATTTTGTATTATAACAATATTACCATGAAGAACTTAGAGAAATTTCATCACATTATCTTGAAAGAAGATTTGTACAAAAAATCAATTTTCTCGTAAAATTCCATAATAAATTATTAGAAGAATCAAATTCAACTTATGTAGAACTTCAACGAGACTTTCAGTAGACTTACAGAGCAATTCCAAGAATGACCGTGGAGGAATTCATACATTAACTTGAACGAATGTTGCAAACATCTTTTGGACTAATACTAGAAAAAGCAGCTGGAGGAATTCCAGAAATAGCTTCAATGGGACGCATTATTAAACTGTACCCGGAAGTGTTTTCAAGAAAACCCTCTTGAGAAAATTCAAATCGTCAAATCGAAAAATAATAACTTGAGAAATACCGAAAACAATTTAAAATCAGATCGTAGAAGAATTCAATAAAAAAGACCTGTGAGGGATTTACAAAAACTCTGAAGAATTTGCTCCAGATAAAAATTTTGGAAAATTTCAAAAGGTACTCTTTTGAGGGAGTTTATAGATTTTTAAGATTTCTCCGGGAATTTATCCATCCTCATGGAACTTTTCCAGCCATTATTGCAGAGATTACTTCAAGGACTTCTACAGCGATTATTCCAAAGATTCTTCAAGCTATCTCTCCTGACATTCCTCCAATAAAAATTACAGATTCCCCTAAGGATTCCTCTAAGAAGATTACTTAAGATATTTCTCCAGACATTCCGTAGGTAGTCCTCTCAAGATTCTTCTAGGAATTAGTCCTTAAATTGCCTCCAGGAATTCTATAACGAATTATTCCAGAGATTCCACCATTCAATTGGGGATTTTACAAGAAATTATTTTATGAGTTCTTATAGGGATCGCTGAAGAAATTCTTGCAGGAGCCTAAGAAGGGATTCTCGAGGAAAACTCTGGAGGAATTCCTTACAAAAATTCCCGGAACATCAAATATGCTTTTCAGTTACGCAGTCTTTATTTTTTTCAACATTCTATTTATAATAAAGACTACGTAGACGAAACTCATATTTCATTTATATAAACAGTCAAATCTCTACCAGTTCATTCCTGAAACGATATCTACAGTAAACTGTAAAGATTTGCATAGAGAAATCCCTGGAGGAGCCTTAGGATAAACTCCTGTAAGAATCCATGAAGGATTCTATAAGTCAATTACTGAAGGACTCCTGGAGACATATCTGGAGGAACCACTGGAGAATCCTTGGAGGTATCCCAGGAAGAATCGTTATAGAGATTTAACTGGAGGATTATATGTAGAGATTTTCTTAATGTAATCCATAGAAAAATATTTAGCATAAGTTCTGATAATATTCCAGCAGGAATTTATGGGAGAATCTCTGAAGAAATTTCAAGAAGAAGTCTTGGGGGAATTCATGGAGTATTATTGGACCCAGAACGAATCCCTGAAGAAATTCTTGGGGAATTCTGAAAGATTATCTTGGGAAATCCTTGAGGTAATTCATGTAATTTCCTTGAGGAATTTGTGAGATTTAGAACGGCTGCAGAAATTCCTTGTGAAATCCTTGTAGAATTTCCTCGAAGAATCATCCCTGGAGCGATCTGTGGAGGAATCCTGGAAAAAATCTCCGGTATAATTTCTGGACGAATCTCGAGAGAACTGCTTGGGGATATCTTTGTATGTATCCGTAGAGGAATCCTCGGAATAAATTCTGGAGAAATCACTAGAGAAACATCTTTAGTAATCCTTGAAGAGATTGTTTTAGTGTAACTCCTGGAGAAAGCCTTGAAGATATCTGTGCAAGAATCCTTGTAGACACATTTTTTGGAGCAATCCTTGCAAAAGTCTGTGGAAAGTTTTGTAAAGGAATGCCAGAAGAAATTACTTAAAAAATCCCTGGATTTCTCGGAGAAATTTCGAAGCATTCCTGAAACGAATCCTGGAGGAATCATTGGGGAAATTCCTGAAATAATCCCAGTAAAGATTTTTCTGGAGGAATCAATGGAGGAATCACTAAAGACATTTCTGCTGGAAATCTTTGCGAAATCGCTAAAGTACATATTTTCTTGTAGGAATCCTTGTGAAAATTTCTTGTCAACTCCCTGGCCTGGAGAAATATGAGTATGGAAACCAAGAATCAAATATACTGTCAGTTAGTTATAATCTTAGCTCAAAAAACTGCTTTGAGGAAAACGTCTTCAAATAACTACAATTTCATGCATGGTGAACAAAAGTTCTTCCTGGTAGAATCTCTGGCAAAAGTCCTAGTGGATCTCCAGGAGAAATCACTGTAGGGATTAAGGTAAAGATCAGCTTGGATTATTTTCTGGTAAAATCCCAGGAGGAATCTTCGAAAGATTTCCTGGAGAAATCTCTGGAAGAGTCTCTGAAGATATTTGTAGAAGATGATGAGCAGAAGGGCTTGAGTTTGTATACCATCGGATGAGCTCTCGGTAAAAAACTGTAGAATTCATCATACAAATCATTTAAGGTTACTGGACTATCTCCTTTAAATAACTCTGATGTGAACTACGTCTTGAGATCCAGATGATTTTTTGAAGGAATTCCAGAAGGAAATACTGGTGTAAAGTCATAAGATTCCTCCGGATCAAATTAAAAAATAAAGTGCACAGGTAGTGCAAAAAATTCTAAAGAAATTTAGAAGTATTTTTTTCCGCAACTTTATGACATTATCTGTATCTAACTCTTGTTGGAATTTTAGAAGTGACTACAATATAGTTCATATCATATCATAGAGCTCATTTCATATTATATAGTTTATATCGTACCATATACTTCATTTCAGATCGTGTAGTTCATAACATATAGGAGCAATATAATGACGAGCGTCACGCGGAATTTACTACGCAGAATAAAAAAAACTTAACAAGTTTGCCGAAGATAAAACCTTCAAAAGAGAGCTCCTTCGAGAAATGCATATAGACGCCAGCACCACATGCCGGTCAAATTTTGAACGTATGTTCATGCCGAATTCCTTATTCTCTCGAACAATTTTGCTGCAGACAGCATCCTTCTATAAGTTCACAATCTCGATATATCGCATAATCAGTAGAGATGGTCGGGTCTCGGGTTTTCAAACCCGAACTCGACCGGTTCGGGTCGGATTTGCAGGCTAGAAATTTTTTTTCGATTAAGTCGGAATCGGGCTTGTAAAAAATCGGGTTTAGGTGGAGTTTAGTAAAAATTATGGAAAGATTAACAACCAGAAAGCTTCCTTATGCATCAGAAACGATGAATTTATCTATTTTTAAAACTCTGTTTTTTCTTACAAAAATTTCTTGGGTTTCGAGTCGAGTACGGATTTGAACAGAGGATTTTTTCAGGTTCGGGTCGGTTCCGGGTTTGAAGAAATAAAGTAAATAGAGTACGGGTTGGGTTTGGGCTCGAAAAATGTGAAACCCCCCTCTAATAATTAACCTCTACTGGAAATAGAAAACGACGTCAAATCCACCGGGTGGTCGAGTTCTAAACTGAACTGTAGCCCATGTGGAATACCTTATTCTTTTGTGAGACTGACTCTAATATTGTGGTTGGTCCACAAACCCCTCACGCTGAAGACCTGGGATCAAATCACATAACCTGATGGTCACTTTGGAGCCGTTGGTCTCGAGATAAACTTGCTATGGGTTAAAAACCTCATAATAAGAGACAAAAAAATATCCTCTTGGGCAACTTTACCAAATACATCCTTCTATATGCACATAATCTTGAGTTATCGCATAACTAGCCCTTACCGGAAGTTGATACCGACGCAAGCGCTACGCGGTAGCCAAGTTCTGATCTAAATTGTAACCAGTGTGGAAGTCTTTATCCTCCTGAGCAGTTTTGCGGAAGACAGCATCCTTCTAAATGACCCATAACGCGGGTACATTAACTTTTCGTGGTGCGTTATAGGGAAAAGATAAGTGAACTAGTGAACCCTAGTTCTGACTGCTTCAAACAAAGAGAACAGGATGTTCTAGTAATGAAAGGAACACTTATTAGTCCTTGTAACATTCGAAACCTTGTTAAAAGTGACAAGTCTCGGTTTTCCCAGTTGCCGAGAAAGATCTGACAATGATCGAGACACGGAAAAAAATGGAGTCTAATTCAACAATTTGTTTTCTAATCCTTTATTGATTTAGTTCTCTAGTTTGAAAAAGTAAGGACAAGGATTCTGATGCATGGACAATATCTGTGTAATTTCTTAGCTTTATCAAAGGATCCGATTTTGACTGACAAAGGTGCACTCATCACACTCTTCAAAGGGAATAAAAAGCGAAACCTTCCAATTAGAATCCTTTCCAGCGATCGAGTTACGAATTACAACTATAAGAAAACCGAATACTTTATCTCTTCTCAATAGTGACAGAGTAAAACGATATGAACTAAACAAAACACACGAGATACACTACAATAGATCAAATGTTGGTCGCAGTGGTTATGTTCCAGACAGAAAAAAATCCTTCTATATGGTCGCAATCTCAAGTTATCGCATAATTATCTCCAACTGAAAGTCCATATCGACGCTAGCGCCACGCGGTGGTCGAGTTCTGAACTGAATTGTATCCTATGTATAAGTCCTTATCCTCCTGAGCAACTTTGCCGAAGACAGCAACCTTCTATGTGCTCGCAATCTCGAGTTATCGCATAAATAGTCCATACCGGAAGTTCATATCGACGCTAGCGCCACGCGGTGGTCGAGTTCTGAACTGAATTGTACCTTATGTGGAAGCCCTTGTCCTCCTGAGCAACTTTGCCGAAGACAGCAACCTTCAATGTGCTCGCAATCTCGAGTTATCGCATAATTAGCCCCTACCGGAAGTTCATGTCGACGCTAGCGTCACGAGGTGGTCGAGTTCTGAACTAAATTGTACCTTATGTGGAAGCCCTTGTCCTTCTGAGCAACTTTGCCGAAGACATCATTCTTCTATATGCTCTCAATCTCGAGTTATCGCATAATTAGTCCATACCGCACGTGGTGGTCGAGTTCTGAACTGAATTGTATCCTATGTGGAAGTCCTTGTCCTCCTGAGCAACTTTGCCGAAGACAGCAACCTTCTATGTGCTCGCAATCTCGAGTTATCGCATAATTAGCCCCTACCGGAAGTTCATGTCGACGCTAGCGCCACGCGGTGGTCGAGTTCTGAACTAAATTGTACCTTATGTGGAAGCCCTTGTCCTTCTGAGCAACTTTGCCGAAGACAGCATTCTTCTATATGCTCCCAATCTCGAGTTATCGCATAATTAGTCCATACTGGAAGTTCGTATCGACGCTAGCGCCACGGGGTGGTCGAGTTCTGAACTGAATTGTACCTTATGTGGAAGCCCTTGTCCTCCTGAGCAACTTTGCCGAAGACAGCAACCTTCTATGTGCTCGCAATCTCGATTTATCGCATAATTAGCCCCTAGCGGAAGTTCATATCGACGCTAGCGCCACGCGGTGGTCGAGTTCTGAACTGAATTGTATCCTATGTGGAAGTCCTTATCCTCCTGAGCAACTTTGCCGAAGACAGCAACCTTCTATGTGCTCGCAATCTTGAGTTATCGCATAAATAGTCCATACCGGAAGTTCATATCGACGCTAGCGCCACGCGGTGGTCGAGTTCTGAACTAAATTGTACCTTATGTGGAAGCCCTTGTTCTTCTGAGCAACTTTTCCGAAGACATCATTCTTCTATATGCTCCCAATCTCGAGTTATCGCATAATTAGCCCCTACCGGAAGTTCATGTCGACGCTAGCGCCACGCGGTGGTCGAGTTCTGAACTAAATTGTACCTTATGTGGAAGCCCTTGTCCTTCTGAGCAACTTTTCCGAAGACATCATTCTTCTATATGCTCCCAATCTCGAGTTATCGCATAATTAGCCCCTACCGGAAGTTCATGTCGACGCTAGCGCCACGCGGTGGTCGAGTTCTGAACTAAATTGTACCTTATGTGGAAGCCCTTGTCCTTCTGAGCAACTTTTCCGAAGACATCATTCTTCTATATGCTCCCAATCTCGAGTTATCGCATAATTAGCCCCTACCGGAAGTTCATGTCGACGCTAGCGCCACGCGGTGGTCGAGTTCTGAACTAAATTGTACCTTATGTGGAAGCCCTTGTCCTTCTGAGCAACTTTTCCGAAGACATCATTCTTCTATATGCTCCCAATCTCGAGTTATCGCATAATTAGTCCATACCGGAAGTTCATATCGACGCTAGCGCCACGCGGTGGTCGAGTTCTGAACTGAATTGTATCCTATGTGGAAGCCCTTGTCCTCCTGAGCAACTTTGCCGAAGACAGCAACCTTCTATGTGCTCGCAATCTCGATTTATCGCATAATTAGCCCCTAGCGGAAGTTCATATCGACGCTAGCGCCACGCGGTGGTCGAGTTCTGAACTGAATTGTATCCTATGTGGAAGTCCTTATCCTCCTGAGCAACTTTGCCGAAGACAGCAACCTTCTATGTACTCGCAATCTTGAGTTATCGCATAAATAGTCCATACCGGAAGTTTGTTTCGACGTTAGCGCCACGGGGTGGTCGAGTTCTGAACTGAATTGTACCTTATGTGGAAGCCCTTGTCCTCCTGAGCAACTTTTCCGAAGACATCATTCTTCTATATGCTCCCAATCTCGAGTTATCGCATAATTAGCCCCTACCGGAAGTTCATGTCGACGCTAGCGCCACGCGGTGGTCGAGTTCTGAACTAAATTGTACCTTTTGTGGAAGCCCTTGTCCTCCTGAGCAACTTTGCCGAAGACAGCATTCTTCTTTATGCTCCCAATCTCGAGTTATCGCATAATTAGTCCATACCGGAAGTTCATATCGACGCTAGCGCCACGCGGTGGTCGAGTTCTGAACTGAATTGTATCCTATGTGGAAGTCCTTGTCCTCCTGAGCAACTTTGCCGAAGACAGCAACCTTCTATGTGCTCGCAATCTCGAGTTATCGCATAATTAGCCCCTACCGGAAGTTCATGTCGACGCTAGCGCCACGCGGTGGTCGAGTTCTGAACTAAATTGTACCTTATGTGGAAGCCCTTGTCCTTCTGAGCAACTTTTCCGAAGACATCATTCTTCTATATGCTCCCAATCTCGAGTTATCGCATAATTAGCCCCTACCGGAAGTTCATGTCGACGCTAGCGCCACGCGGTGGTCGAGTTCTGAACTAAATTGTACCTTATGTGGAAGCCCTTGTCCTTCTGAGCAACTTTTCCGAAGACATCATTCTTCTATATGCTCCCAATCTCGAGTTATCGCATAATTAGTCCATACCGGAAGTTCGTATCGACGCTAGCGCCACGCGGTGGTCGAGTTCTGAACTGAATTGTACCTTATGTGGAAGCCCTTGTCCTCCTGAGCAACTTTGCCGAAGACAGCAACCTTCTATGTGCTCGCAATCTCGATTTATCGCATAATTAGCCCCTAGCGGAAGTTCATATCGACGCTAGCGCCACGCGGTGGTCGAGTTCTGAACTGAATTGTATCCTATGTGGAAGTCCTTATCCTCCTGAGCAACTTTGCCGAAGACAGCAACCTTCTATGTACTCGCAATCTTGAGTTATCGCATAAATAGTCCATACCGGAAGTTTGTTTCGACGTTAGCGCCACGGGGTGGTCGAGTTCTGAACTGAATTGTACCTTATGTGGAAGCCCTTGTCCTCCTGAGCAACTTTTCCGAAGACAGCATTCTTCTATATGCTCCCAATCTCGAGTTATCGCATAATTAGTCCATACCGGAAGTTCATATCGACGCTAGCGCCACGCGGTGGTCGAGTTCTGAACTAAATTGTACCTTATGTGGAAGCCCTTGTCCTCCTGAGCAACTTTGCCGAAGACAGCATTCTTCTATATGCTCCCAATCTCGAGTTATCGCATAATTAGTCCATACCGGAAGTTCATATCGACGCTAGCGCCACGCGGTGGTCGAGTTCTGAACTGAATTGTATCCTATGTGGAAGTCCTTGTCCTCCTGAGCAACTTTGCCGAAGACAGCAACCTTCTATGTGCTCGCAATCTCGAGTTATCGCATAATTAGCCCCTACCGGAAGTTCATGTCGACGCTAGCGCCACGCGGTGGTCGAGCTCTGAACTAAATTGTACCTTATGTGGAAGCCCTTGTCCTTCTGAGCAACTTTTCCGAAGACATCATTCTTCTATATGCTCCGAATCTCGAGTTATCGCATAATTAGTCCATACCGGAAGTTCGTATCGACGCTAGCGCCACGCGGTGGTCGAGTTCTGAACTGAATTGTATCCTATGTGGAAGTCCTTATCCTCCTGTGCAACTTTGCCGAAGACAGCAACCTTCTATGTGCTCGCAATCTTGAGTTATCGCATAAATAGTCCATACCGGAAGTTCACATCGACGCTAGCGCCACGCGGAGGTCGAGTTCTGAACTAAATTGTACCTTATGTGGAAGCCCTTGTCCTTCTGAGCAACTTTTCCGAAGACATCATTCTTCTATATGCTCCCAATCTCGAGTTATCGCATAATTAGCCCCTACCGGAAGTTCATGTCGACGCTAGCGCCACGCGGTGGTCGAATTCTGAACTGAATTGTATCCTATGTGGAAGTCCTTATCCTCCTGAGCAACTTTGCCGAAGACAGCATTCTTCTATATGCTCCCAATCTCGAGTTATCGCATAATTAGTCCATACCGGAAGTTCGTATCGACGCTAGCGCCACGCGGTGGTCGAGTTCTGAACTGAATTGTATCCTATGTGGAAGTCCTTATCCTCCTGTGCAACTTTGCCGAAGACAGCAACCTTCTATGTGCTCGCAATCTTGAGTTATCGCATAAATAGTCCATACCGGAAGTTCACATCGACGCTAGCGCCACGCGGAGGTCGAGTTCTGAACTAAATTGTACCTTATGTGGAAGCCCTTGTCCTTCTGAGCAACTTTTCCGAAGACATCATTCTTCTATATGCTCCCAATCTCGAGTTATCGCATAATTAGCCCCTACCGGAAGTTCATGTCGACGCTAGCGCCACGCGGTGGTCAAATTCTGAACTGAATTGTATCCTATGTGGAAGTCCTTATCCTCCTGTGCAACTTTGCCGAAGACAGCAACCTTCTATATGCTCCCAATCTCGAGTTATCGCATAATTAGCCCCTACCGGAAGTTCATGTCGACGCTAGCGCCACGCGGTGGTCGAGTTCTGAACTAAATTGTACCTTATGTGGAAGCCCTTGTCCTCCTGGGCAACTTTGCCGAAGATAGCATTCTTCTATATGCTCCCAATCTCGAGTTATCGCATAATTAGCCCCTACCGGAAGTTCACATCGACGCTAGCGCCACGCGGAGGTCGAGTTCTGAACTAAATTGTACCTTATGTGGAAGCCCTTGTCCTTCTGAGCAACTTTGCCGAAGACAGCAACCTTCTATGTGCTCGCAATCTCGAGTTATCGCATAATTAGCCCCTACCGGAAGTTCATGTCGACGCTAGCGCCACGCGGTGGTCGAGTTCTGAACTAAATTGTACCTTATGTGGAAGCCCTTGTCCTCCTGGGCAACTTTGCCGAAGATAGCATTCTTCTATATGCTCCCAATCTCGAGTTATCGCATAATTAGCCCCTACCGGAAGTTCATGTCGACGCTAGCGCCACGCGGTGGTCGAGTTCTGAACTAAATTGTACCTTATGTGGAAGCCCTTGTCCTTCTGAGCAACTTTTCCGAAGACATCATTCTTCTATATGCTCCCAATCTCGAGTTATCGCATAATTAGCCCCTACCGGAAGTTCATGTCGACGCTAGCGCCACGCGGTGGTCGAGTTCTGAACTGAATTGTATCCTATGTGGAAGTCCTTATCCTCCTGGGCAACTTTGCCGAAGACAGCAACCTTCTATATGCTCGCAATCTTGAGTTATCGCATAAATAGTCCATACCGGAAGTTCATATCGACGCTAGCGCCACGCGGTGGTCGAGTTCTGAACTAAATTGTACCTTATGTGGAAGCCCTTGTCCTTCTGAGCAACTTTTCCGAAGACATCATTCTTCTATATGCTCCCAATCTCGAGTTATCGCATAATTAGCCCCTACCGGAAGTTCATGTCGACGCTAGCGCCACGCGGTGGTCGAGTTCTGAACTAAATTGTACCTTATGTGGAAGCCCTTGTCCTTCTGAGCAAGTTTGCCGAAGACAGCATTCTTCTATATGTTCCCAATCTCGAGTTATCGCATAATTAGTCCATACCGGAAGTTCGTATCGACGCTAGCGCCACGCGGTGGTCGAGTTCTGAACTGAATTGTACCTTATGTGGAAGCCCTTGTCCTCCTGAGCAACTTTGCCGAAGACAGCAACCTTCTATGTGCTCGCAATCTCGATTTATCGCATAATTAGCCCCTAGCGGAAGTTCATATCGACGCTAGCGCCACGCGGTGGTCGAGTTCTGAACTGAATTGTATCCTATGTGGAAGTCCTTATCCTCCTGAGCAACTTTGCCGAAGACAGCAACCTTCTATGTGCTCGCAATCTCGAGTTATCGCATAATTAGCCCCTACCGGCAGTTCATATCGACGCTAGCGCCACGCGGTGGTCGAGTTCTGAACTAAATTGTACCTTATGTGGAAGCCCTTGTTCTTCTGAGCAACTTTGCCGAAGACAGCATTCTTCTATATGCTCCCAATCTCGAGTTATCGCATAATTAGTCCATACCGGAAGTTCGTATCGACGCTAGCGCCACGCGGTGGTCGGGTTCTGAACCGAATTATATCCTATGTGGAAGTCCTTATCCTCCTGTGCAACTTTGCCGAAGACAGCAACCTTCTATGTGCTCGCAATCTTGAGTTATCGCATAAATAGTCCATACCGGAAGTTCATATCGACGCTAGCGCCACGCGGTGGTCGAGTTCTGAACTAAATTGTACCTTATGTGGAAGCCCTTGTCCTTCTGAGCAACTTTTCCGAAGACATCATTCTTCTATATGCTCCCAATCTCGAGTTATCGCATAATTAGCCCCTACCGGAAGTTCATGTCGACGCTAGCGCCACGCGGTGGTCGAATTCTGAACTGAATTGTATCCTATGTGGAAGTCCTTATCCTCCTGTGCAACTTTGCCGAAGACAGCAACCTTCTATGTGCTCGCAATCTTGAGTTATCGCATAAATAGTCCATACCGGAAGTTCATATCGACGCTAGCGCCACGCGGTGGTCGAGTTCTGAACTAAATTGTACCTTATGTGGAAGCCCTTGTCCTTCTGAGCAACTTTGCCGAAGACAGCATTCTTCTATATGCTCCCATCTCGAGTTATCGCATAATTAGTCCATACCGGAAGTTCATGTCGACGCTAGCGCCACGCGGTGGTCGAGTTCTGAACTAAATTGTACCTTATGTGGAAGCCCTTGTCCTTCTGAGCAAGTTTGCCGAAGACAGCATTCTTCTATATGCTCCCAATCTCGAGTTATCGCATAATTAGTCCATACCGGAAGTTCGTATCGACGCTAGCGCCACGCGGTGGTCGAGTTCTGAACTGAATTGTACCTTATGTGGAAGCCCTTGTCCTCCTGAGCAACTTTGCCGAAGACAGCAACCTTCTATGTGCTCGCAATCTCGAGTTATCGCATAATTAGCCCCTACCGGCAGTTCATATCGACGCTAGCGCCACGCGGTGGTCGAGTTCTGAACTAAATTGTACCTTATGTGGAAGCCCTTGTTCTTCTGAGCAACTTTGCCGAAGACAGCATTCTTCTATATGCTCCCAATCTCGAATTATCGCATAATTAGTCCATACCGGAAGTTCGTATCGACGCTAGCGCCACGCGGTGGTCGGGTTCTGAACTGAATTGTATCCTATGTGGAAGTCCTTATCCTCCTGTGCAACTTTGCCGAAGACAGCAACCTTCTATGTGCTCGCAATCTTGAGTTATCGCATAAATAGTCCATACCGGAAGTTCATATCGACGCTAGCGCCACGCGGTGGTCGAGTTCTGAACTAAATTGTACCTTATGTGGAAGCCCTTGTCCTTCTGAGCAACTTTTCCGAAGACATCATTCTTCTATATGCTCCGAATCTCGAGTTATCGCATAATTAGCCCCTACCGGAAGTTCATGTCGACGCTAGCGCCACGCGGTGGTTGAGTTCTGAACTAAATTGTACCTTATGTGGAAGCCCTTGTCCTTCTGAGCAACTTTGCCGAAGACAGCATTCTTCTATATGCTCCCATCTCGAGTTATCGCATAATTAGCCCCTACCGGAAGTTCATGTCGACGCTAGCGCCACGCGGTGGTCGAGTTCTGAACTGAATTGTATCCTATGTGGAAGTCCTTATCCTCCTGGGCAACTTTGCCGAAGACAGCATTCTTCTATATGCTCCCAATCTCGAGTTATCGCATAATTAGTCCATACCGGAAGTTCATATCGACGCTAGCGCCACGCGGTGGTCGAGTTCTGAGCTAAATTGTACCTTATGTGGAAGCCCTTGTCCTCCTGAGCAACTTTGCCGAAGACAGCATTCTTCTATATGCTCCCAATCTCGAGTTATCGCATAATTAGCCCCTACCGGAAGTTCATGTCGACGCTAGCGCCACGCGGTGGTCGAGTTCTGAACTAAATTGTATCCCATGTGGAAGTTCTTGGTCCCTGAAGCAAGTTTGCTGAAGGCAGTACGTTCCTATATGGCCTGCATCTCATACAATTTGGTGATGACTGCAGATTTCTGGACTGGGTGTACTGAAATTCCACGTGGCCAACATGGTCCCCTTCGTAGCCGATTCCTGGTGGCCACTGGAACCGGAACCGGTATTCCAGGTACTGATCAGAATCTTGAGGAGTATATCTTTCGAATGCGGCATAAATTTCATTATTCGGTTTCGTTGATTTATAGGGGTATACATTTCTGGGTCATAATGACCCCAGTATCTTATTAAGTTGTTTTTCTTAACATCCGCGGTAGGTTAAGATCGAACTTAGTACTAAACGCAGATACTTCAGGTTTCTCGAAACGAATCACCGCTATGTTGTTCTGTTTGAGGAAATCACGACCCAAAATAGCGCTCACTCCCATAGTATCGTTACCCACAACCCAAAACGAGACATCTAGTACCAGTTTACCCTTAACGATCACTTTTGTTTTCAAGCAACCTTCAATTTTCACTTTAGACTGATTGATACCAGTTATATCTACGGTACGATTCCCTATCTTACTATTAAACCTAATCAAATTGGAAAGTTCAGATCGTTTTATTAGACTCACCGCACTGCCAGAGTCCACCAGCAATTTGAGCTGTTTCAATCGTCTGCCGATAATTGCATCGCATGTTGTCATCCCATCTTCGTCAGTGTCGATCACCTCATTGGGTACTGCATCCTGCGTGGTATTCTCTCCTTCACTCGCTGTAATCAAAGCAATCGTTGTCTTGGACGTACCTGTCGTACCCGTTCCACCGTCGTTCGCCACCTTGAAGCATTGGTCTGCGCTGTGTCCCACCTTCAAACACGAACTGCAGCGCGGACGTCGTTGGGGTCTTGGGCAATTGACAGACTTGTGCCCAGTTTCGTTGCAGTTGAAACATATGAAGCCGGACGCTCCTGATTGAGGTCCACTTGCTCCGCCTTTAACAACCGATCCGGATTGAGGTACTGGTTGACGGGATCCTACTGCGTCTCCTTTTTTCATCAAAAAATTGGATTCGCACCACTTGATCCTTTTCAACAAACCGAAAACCGTGGTGTACTCGTTTGCAGCGATTTGATGATACAGCTTGTCACGTGAAAGGCCGCTGATGATATATTTGACCACCGAGGTTTCCGAAACATGTCCTTTGCTGGCGACGTTTTGAACTCGAAATACGTAGTTGTCGTACGTTTCCTGTGGAGCTTTCATTACCGTCATTAACTCCCGATGTACATCCGCTTCGTCGTGGTAACTCGGAAAGGTTGTCAATAACATCACTTTGAATCCTTGGAACCCAAAGATTCTCTCTTCTACTGAACTGTACCACAACTTCGCTGGACCAATCAACCTCGTTGTTGCGTATAGAAGAGTGGCATTATCCGTCCATCCGTACAGTTTCTGATAATGTTCCACTTTCCGTATCCAAATGGCTGCATCGTACGATCCATCATACTCACTGATTAAAGTTCTCACTTCTTCCGGATGCAGTGGTCGTGGCATTCGGACTTCCTGTGTTGCTTCAGGTATTGGGTTCAGCGACATTTTACTGCTGCACACCGGCAAGACGTTCTGTTGTTCTTGGTGCTCCGCTTCTTTCTCTTCTTCTTCTTCTTCTTCTCGTTCGTCCGTCGCGTTTCGCCGACGTTTGACTTTCGGCATTCGTTCCAAAATGGCGTTTCGTTTTCACCGGTAAAATAACGTTCCGATGATTTCGTTTTACGTTGAAATTTCGTTATGTCCGTAGCTAGCTTTGCATTAACATTTGCACTACCGTCGCGGTACACTTATTTACGTTCGAATTACGTTTTTGCGGAAATATTCTCCGCCATCCCACTTCTGAAAAATTGTAGTATTATATTTCGGGATGTTTTTCCTACGCTAGCTGAACAGGAAGTGTGCTGGCGGGAACGTGAACGCATATACTCTACAAAACTCTCCCAAATCACTGAACCTAAACTGAAGGGATAAGATCTGTTTGTTGAAATCGAGGGGTAAGAGTTCAGCATAAATTGAGGGTGTAGACCATTTCAAAATTCGTCTCCTTCACGATTAGTGATTAGTTGGGAAGAGTCATGAGATTCACACTACAGTACTACCGTGAATCGCAAGTCAGTCCCATCTGCATTTTCGTCAATATTGAGAATTGGAATTTTTTGAATATTCGTATGGAAAACAAGTTTGGAAACTTCACACTCCATTTTCTCAATGCCTACTTTTTACAGATTCACGACAGAGTAGGCAAGCGCAGCAGTCAGCGAAGCCAGTGAAATTCAGGCCTATCGCTGCTGTAGGCAAAATGCCTTGAAAGTTGCAAAACAACGTTGCTAAGGGCAACCCAAAATTACTGTAGAAAAATGTTCCATTTGTATTTATTTATTGGATGACATCAACAGACAAAACAGGTCCCAATGATGTATAACTTATGTATATCTTATTTTAGTTTAACAAATATAAAGCATTTCCAGCCTTCAATGACACGACTGATTTAGAGAATTCATGAACGCAACATAGGATACTTGATGAGATTCATGATTTTAAACTACTGTATTTAGTGAGAAGAGCCATGTGAGTTTCGAGAAATTCAAGCCTACTACTATTGCCATTCCCAGCCCTGGTCATTGTTATGGGCAAATTGTAAAATTGAACTTGAAAATAATTCGAATTATGTGGGTCATCAGCGTCGATTTATAAAGCACTGGATTCTAGCTAATATTGTAATAAAGGGCTGTGAGCATAGTCCCCATATTTTTACATAGAATTTATACAAGATTGGTCGCATCGTGTACTGTGAAAAATGCTCGTATACATTAAAAATGCTCGCTTTTAAAAGACACCACAAGCGTGAAGATGCTGGCGATGACGGAGGTGTTGGCGTTCATGCCATCTCGCCTTCACTGTAACCCGACAATCTAGCAACGTTTATTTCAAACTTATTTTTATCCAGTTTTATGGTATGGATAAGGAAGAGAATTGAAGTAGTGATACTCCCATATAATATGAATGAACTTGATTACAATAGGGTCCTAAAGCACTGTCCCAATTTTAGTGCCAAACGCTTAAGGTGAAACAGTTTGGAATCAACTTCTAAGATTGCACTAAAACTTCAGAGGCACAAATCTCGGGAAGAAAGCATTCCACAACAGTGCACTTTTTTATTTTGGCTTTGTGCACTAGCAGAAAGCTTAAAATAAGAAGTTCAGGAACGTTTGCCAACTATTTCTCCAGTTTTGTGCCTTTGAAAACGTGAGTAGGAGGAGAAGTCGGCCATTGTGCCGGCCATCTTTGGATTCCGAGATGTTTCACCTTAAGTCTAGGCCAAAAACACATGTCTACTCAATTTTTTAATGTTTTCCGTTGGTTTAAGTCCAAAAAGCGTTTTTTCATGTTTCTTCAGATTTTGTCACACCCCTTGGCTAAAACTCAAATTTTGGGTATATTTTGTTTTCCGTGTCCCTTCCGAAATTTGAGATACACGCAAAAAAAATTGTGCGGTAAAAACTACCATTTTACTACCAGCAGACCAGAATTGCGCCTAATTTTACCATGTCTGTAGTCGAAATACGATTGTTGTAGATTATTTCTGTCAAATTTACCAGTAATGTGGTGGGATGTACCGTAAATATAGTAAATTGGTCTGAAATTTCACGGTAGTTTCAAGAATGGGCGTAGTCAGCTAAAATAGTCATTTTTACCACAGATTTTTTTTCCGTTACGTTTTCCGTTTTCTGTTACGTGGGGGAGGGAGGGGGTCCTAAATTGGAAAATTTTGCGTTACGTAATATTTGAATGAACCCTTATTTGAGCGGGAAAAATTGCTAAAGCAGTTACAGTAACATGCTCTTTCGTGTTATTAAATAAAAACAAGATTTTTTTTAGGACCCAATTGTTTCAAATCAAGCAAAAATTTAACTCGTTTTGTTATATTCCATAACTGAATTATAACAAAATTAGCAAATTTAAAATAGCCATTGTTATTATAACTGATTTTGTTTTTATAATGTTATAATTTCTTCGATCAACTCAAAGTGATTTTAACAAAAATGAAACAAAATTTGTTATTTGTAACAAATCTATATAAATAAAAATGGAATGATGTTTGTATGTCACGAAATGGCTTGAGAACGGGCTAACGGATTTTGAAAATTCTTCTATAGTTATGTTCCTGAAGTGTTCCGACGTGTTTGTGTATATCAAAAGCAAAGGATATTTAACGGGAAAGTTGAAAAACAGGAGTGAACGGAACTTCCATTTTGCACGGGGCGTTCCATGGCGTTTTTCAACAGCCTACTTGATGGCAAGACGAAGTTTGCCGGAACCACTAGTCTTGATACAATTGTGAGGCACAATTTGTGCTACAATTTTGTTGTAATCCACTGGGCGGGTAACGCGGAGGACGCAAGGATCGTTTAGAGCGATTCTCTCTACTCTCCAGAGCGATTGTTCTCAGTTTTGCCATTCTTCTTCTTCTTTCTGGCGTTACGTCCCAACTGGGACGAAGCCTGCTTCTCAGATTAGTGTTTTTATGAGCACTTCCACAGTTATTATCTGAGAGCTTTCTTTGCCGATTGACCATTTTTGCATGTGTATATCGTGTGGCAGAGTAGAAGCATTAGCCGTAGAAGGCCAATGTCGCGACTGTTCGTGTGACCAACATCTAGTTTGCCACGCTCTGACAGTCTGAGTACCGGGTCTATAAATGTCAAATCAAATTTTTCAATCATAATAAACCATTCTCTACAACATGGCACTAAAAAAACATCCAAAAACTACAATAGTAAGTATTAATAAAATAATTCTATTTTTTGATAACAGCGCCACTAGCGTTCTACGGGTCTACCCCGTTTGGCATAATGCCATTTGGCATAATGCCGTTTGGCATACAGTCGTTTGTCATAAAGTCGTTTGGCATAATAGTCGTTTGGCATAACAGTTGTTTGGCGTAATAGTCGTTTGGCATAATGGTCGTTTGGCATAATTTTGATAAGGAAGATACTACAGTGGTACAGTCATATGCGTGACCATAAGATGCGTCATAAAAACACCATGTTCCTTTTTTTCCAAATGACATGGAATAACTCAGGCGTTCTATACATTTTTGTTAAAAATGCACTATAATATCCCGGACATAATGACCCCGGAAGTCATGTATGATGCAATTCCAAAAGAGCTTTATTGAATATTGGTTTCCTTAAAAATGAAGATTAGAAGTATGTCCTATTAATCGTGATCAACGACCATGAGCAGTTTATCCACACCCATTTGCTTAATGGAAGGAATTTGATCCAATTCAATACTTTTCACAGTTATGCCAAACGGCCATTATGCCAAATGGCGATTATGCCAAACGACCTTTATGCCAAATGGCATTATGCCAAACAGCTATTATGCCAAACGACTGTATGCCAAACGGCATTATGCCATACGGGGTAGACCCGCGTTCTACTACTTACATTTCTATTTGTGGCAGTTACGAAGATACTCTCTGCCCTGGGAATCGAGAAAATTTCCTTTACGAAAAGATACTGGACAAGCGGGATTCGAACCCACGACCCTCAGCATGGTCATGCTGAATAGCTGCGCGTTTACCACTATGGCTATCTGGGCCCCTGCCATTCTTATGGTTACTCATTTTGGTAATAATACAAATTTAAATTTTCAAGATACTTTTAAAAATATTAAATTTAAAATATTTTTTTATGGAATTTTTTTTCGTGTAATTATCGGAAAAACAGTTTTAAATCAGTTTGAAATTATTTTAATGCCACCAAGCTCTTCTTCTCTTGTGATAGGTTGATCGTAGAAAAATATAAAAGGTTCGATTTTTTATATTACACGTTAAATGAACCCCAGGCATTTGTATGTTATATAGGAATACAATTTTTCAAACTACTTTCAAAAATACAAAAAAGTTTACAAAGTCATAAAAAATTTTCCTTATATGCATGTTATGAGTCAAGGTTAAAGCCAAAAATAGAATAATTTTGATTTCCGAGCTACGAAAAAATACACAAAATTCCAAAGTGTACCCCGTCTAAAGGCGGGGTTGGGTATTAGAGGGTTAGAACAGTTTTAGAAGACAGGTTGTGATTCTACTTGATTGATTTGCTCAAAACCGTATGATTTGTGGCTACGATGGCATATCATGCCTGAAAAGTCAAGAAAATCTACATTATGAACAAATTATGGATCGTCACGGAATTTAAATCAGAAACTATCAACATGCAACAAATAATATGGCGTAGTTAACGTCAAGCGTGCGCTCTGATTTTGTATCTCTATTAATAAGATTTTTAAACCTGGGCTAGTTCATCTCGGGACCAACGGTTGCACTTTTTTTCCGAAGGAATATTAAAAGGCTTTTTAATGTCAAAAATTTGGTATGAAATATGTACTTGGAGTGTTTTGAAAAATCGCATCTAAATGATTTAATCAATATTTTCCACTTCACCCCGCTTGTTCAGCTTAGGGAATGTTTTTCATACTAACCAACGTGCAATACTAAATTAACACTCGTTTTCGTTACAGCTATTCAAGGAACTCGAAAAGGCAAATCACCACCTCAAAAAGTACAACCATGTGAACAAGAAGGCTCTAGATCAATTTTTGAGCTTCTCTGAGCAGAAGGAAAAGCTTTACAAGCGTAAGGAAGAGCTGGATATCGGTGGTGAAAAGATTCGTGAGCTGATGCAGAATCTCGAGATGCGCAAGGTTGAAGCTATTCAATTTACGTTCCGACAAGTAGCAGCAAATTTTACGGAGGTATTCAAGAAACTAGTACCGCAAGGTTCAGGCCATTTGATTCTGAGAACACAGAAAGATACGGAAGGGAACGATATGGAAAAAGAGGTGGAAACATCGGATGAATTTACCGGAATTGGAATTCGTGTGTCCTTCACTGGAGTTGATGCTGAAATGCGA
The DNA here is from genome assembly GCF_002204515.2 of Aedes aegypti. Taxonomy (NCBI): domain Eukaryota; kingdom Metazoa; phylum Arthropoda; class Insecta; order Diptera; family Culicidae; genus Aedes; species Aedes aegypti. Next base: position 156,708,899 of record NC_035107.1, on the reverse strand, counting down.
GAAATGAATCAATTATCCGGTGGCCAGAAATCTCTTGTTGCGCTGGCTCTAATCTTTGCTATTCAAAAATGCGATCCGGCTCCATTCTACCTTTTTGACGAAATCGATCAAGCACTGGATGCCCAACATAGGAAAGCAGTGGCAGATATGATTCATGAATTAAGCGACAAAGCACAATTTATCACAACAACATTCAGACCGGAACTGCTGGAAAATGCTCATAAATTCTACGGAGTGCGGTTCCGCAATAAGGTGAGTCATGTAGATTGTGTCACACGAGAAATTGCTAGAGATTTCGTGGAAGACGATACTACCCATGGTTAACTCCCAGTTTAATGTTAGATGTCTATTCTGATTACGAGAAATAACAATATTTTAGCCCTTATTTCATCTACTTGAAAGCGTATTTTATTCGATATCACAAACTCCAGTCTGCTATCAAATAGAATACGTTGAATGTGTGCTGTGTTCTAACAATCTTTGACGTTTTCAAGGTGAATATGCATCGAGTTTTCAAGAGCACAAATCTACAGAACCTGACACCGCTCGCGCTGAAAATTTGAACGTATGATCACCACCAGTGAGGGACCAGTGAGTTCAATTTTCAGAGCAAACGGTTGTCATAAAACCAGGCATGATTTTTTTTTTGGAACAATATCAACAATAACAAGATAAACAAGGAAATATATCAAAAAAGTCCGAACAATTATTCACATGGTACAAAACATTTGCTATGAAAATTCTCCACATAAAATTATCACAAATTTCTATGAACCATGACGAATAGATAGTTTTGTGATGCTTCTAATTACTTTTCACGATAAGTTGTTGGGAGCATAACAAAACTATCAATTCGTCATGGTTCATAGAGATTTGTGATAATTTTATATGTATTGATAATTAATTATTATTTTATAAAAATAATGGGTTGATATTACGACTTTTATTTTATTTTAAAGTGTTGCCGTAGCCACGCTTTGATGCAGATAGGTTAGATTTTGTTTAAATGGTTATAATATTGACTAATGAGGAGAATGACTAAGGATCCATCGAGTAGAATGTGACACAAATGTTAATTTGTTATGCTTCTCTCATTAGAATCATAGTAAAAAAAAAACACATTTATTATGTTGGTATCATAAAACTACAACAACTTCATTCTCGCAAAATTTTAATAAATAGATAGGGCTTAGGCGCGATGAAGCTTTATTTTGTCACCGAAAAGTGGATCCGGACAATCAAAAATGACTTTCTATTTCTTTATTATTTCTAGTCTAGTTTCTAACACATAGAAATGTATTTACGACGATTCTTAGTGAACACAGACGAGACCAGATTTGAATATGAATAGATGTATAAAACAAACTGATCAAAATCATTATTGATAAACATGACAAAAGTAGTGAACTTAAAATATTCAACTTGTCCAAGTACTAATGAACATGTAACAGCAATACTGACCAACGGGACAGAGGAAAAACTAGATCAACAGTCAACACATAAAGTTTCCGACTATAATCAGCGATGTAGTCAAACGTAATTCAATGAAAACTCACTAAATCCGGATTATTCCTAATACTAATAGCTTTCTTTTTTTCTTTCTTTTCATGTATAACAACTAACAACAACACCATCACGAGGGAGCAAGTGGTCTGTCGTATGTATCAAACGTCGTGTTAGGAGCCGAACCACATAGATCAGCACGGACACGGATCGAATTAACATCAAACTGAGGTAAAAACGATCCATATGCGTTGGTGGGGGTAAAGGGGTAAGTAACATTTTAATTTTTAGCTAACGCATATTGTATACCATTTCAGCCCCCCTACATATTCACCCGCCCGATAATACCGTACCAATAACTTTGTCTATCCAAACTGTAAACTAACTTGAGACATTATTCAATTGAATTCTCATTTTGAGAAGACCTCAGAACAATAACAATAAGACGAACATAAAGCACATCGATGACCAAACCAAACACATTTACAGTACATTTAGATTTGATACTTCTTCTCATATTAATTATCTACAACTTGGATTCGGTACTACAAGATGGCAACATAGACAGTCATCTCTCCTAGAAAAGTATTGTATTGATTAACATTCCAGTACGACCTTCGGAAGATAAGACTATTTAAAACCAAACACTTGATTCATATGTTGAAATTTATTCATATAGTATAACACATTACGTTTTAGACTAGTAGCATAAACGACTAAAATATTGTTGTGTGCGTTTGAAATGCAAATATCAAATCAAGACCAACAATTGAAAAGGCCTCAAGTCCAAAATGTAAACAAGTCGGTTTTCTGCTGATTTTAGTGTATAAGAGCCGATTTATACTAAAACATACAATAGTCATTTAAAAATATGCATAAAAGTTGAAAAAATAACATTTTTCTAAAAGGCCCCATCTCATTTTCCGCTAACCAGGATATTCATCGCAAATGCGGCCTTTTCTCAAAAAGGCCTCATTTCTATATCTGACGGAAACCGAGTTGAGGCCTATTAAACAAAAATCAAAATTGTAATGCAGATTGCGAAAAACGTTCCAAATCCACTAAGTAGATGCAGGTTATACTACGGAGCGACTGTTCCTTGTATTATTTTACACAGGGATTGTCTAAACGGCGAACATCATCAAGTTTTCCGTCGGGTTCCTGTAGACTGATGTATTTTGTATCATACTACCTAATAATACCTGTGTTAGCCTGTCTGTACTTCACAACTTATACAAAAACACGATTTGGTTTCAATTGCATGAAAAATAACGTTCAATTGCAATATTATTTCAATTGAACCAATATTTCCATACATTTTCTCGACGACAAACTCGTAGCACATACATAATGTTCATGGATGACGAAGGATTCAATTAATCACATATTTAATCGACCGCACGAATCTTCTCTTGCTGTAGGGATCTCCATGAACCTTACTTCACACACGCAGCGAACTGGACTATCGAAATTCATACATTTTGCCTAATGAAAGATGGAACGATTATCGCAATACGAACGCTTTATGTATCGTTTTAGCATCACTCCACCCCAAGGCGTTGATAGGCGCGGGGTATACGCACGAGCCTATCGATCGCAAGGTCCTTGGTTCGATTCCAGGTTGCCGCGAAAACTATTTTTGTTTTCAAATTTCGGTTTCATAAGGCAAATTTATGAATTTCAACCCGATTCTTGTGGCGAATTTTCATAAGGGGTTCCTATGTTTATCGATAGTCCATTTGCCTGAGTGCAACTTAAGGCCCAAGTAAAAATGGTGCAAAAGTCAAAACTGAAAAAGCAGTTTTCTCTTTTTAAATAGACAAATCGAAGAAAATAAAAACACACAGCCCTTTTATTTGCCAAATAAAAAGGCTGTGTGTTCTTATTTTCATCAATTTGTTATTTTAAAAGGAGTAAACTGCTTTTTCAGTTCTGACTTTTGAGCCATTTTTTCTTGCACCTTAACACTCTTCTACACTTCAATTTCATCATCAATCATTTCAAAAGGCCACATCTAAAGATAATGAAAAAACAAGCCACAACTAGAAGGCCTCAACACATTTTAGAGTAAACAAAGGCGTCAACTCACAGGCCTCATCAGCGTCGGCCGGCGTCTATGGGCACAAATCAAAAGGGCTCAAAGGCTTTTGGTGAAATAAAAGTCTCATTTTCTTCAACTCGTTTTTTTAGTAGAATTTTTGTCTAAAATGATAGTAATGAATATTCATAGCTATAAATCAATTTGTTCAGCGACTTTCTGCACAATAAAAAAAAAAAAAACACAATGCTTAAGTTTATAATATAAAATTGATTTATTGTATGACAAAACTAGATTGCATTTTTCTCTTTGTTTACTTTTTGGAGATGATGCCTTTTCAATTGTTAGTCTTGAAATGCGGGAACACCAAATGCGGTAAAATTTTCAACAAGGAAGGCGAAGTCAAAATTTGATTTTCTTTGCTAGGTTGACTGTGATATGCATCATGGTTGCTAAGTATCCTTTGGTTACTTTGTGTTACCGCATTTGAAGCTCAGTTAGACTGGATTTGCACGTCAAACGCAAACAGCAATAGAGCTTAGTGACATTTGAACACACGTAGACTAGCATACGCTCGTCATACTGGCCGTGTAGTTCCGGCGACTAGAATAGAACTACGGACGACCTGTTCCGGTGGTAAGAGTCCACCAAACGGGGTAACCCCAATTCAAGGTGTCATGCGAAAAACCGTGCTGAGGAATGAATGGTCGAAGGGGTGAAAAAGATGTTCGGCCATTAACGGAGCCTGTGGGGCACCTGGGCACCCCTCACAGTATTTTGTCCCTTACCGCGTTAATGCAGGGCTCTGGCGTGGTGGACCTCTTTTCCCGTGCTACTCGTGGGATTCAAAAATGAGTATAATATCTAATCAAAACAATAGTAGTAGTGCAGGTAGTAGCAGTAGTAGGGAAGCGAACCCCTTCGCAAGAAGTAGGCTAGCTAGATCTCCGTTGAGGAGAGTAGAAGCAGGAGGAGGCAGCAGTGCACGTAGTGCCAGTGCTGGGAACCATATTTCATCCCCGGCTAACGCATCGGGTGAAGTGGTGGATGGAGCGTGGTTGATGAGGGCCATCAATAAAAGTAGAGATGGGCTCTCTGCGTTGGAAGTGGCTGCACAGCAGCTTGACTCCATAATTGACTTTGCGTCCTCGAAGTCTAACATCAGCAAGGACCTCAAGCAGGCCTTGTTTAGACTTCGTAAGTCAATGTTGGCGGCCAAGCAGAACCATGCTGAACCCATGGTGACTGTGGCTGCGGCAGAACCCGTGGAATTGAAGGTGCCGAAGTCTACCCAGACGGAACCCTTCGTTTTCGCGGGTAGCCCCAAAAGCGTGGAAGCGAATGCTTACAAAAAGCAATCGCAGAAGCGCGCGAGGCAGCCGTCAGGGGAGGAGCTACCCGGCGGCGCTCGTAAGGCCAGGCGGATACTAACCCCGAAAACCGGCAGGAGTGCCGGAAAATCGGACCCCAGCCAGGCGTCCCGGAAAGCCGAGAAGGGTGGGCCCGAAAAGGCTGGCCCCTCACGGAGTGATGGGAACAGGGGGTTGCGACCTTTGAGAGGTCCTTCATCATCACAGGTCAGGGCGGAGCAGGGGGGGGACGCCCCCTGGACAACCGTAGTGAGGAAGAAGAAGAAGAAGAAACGGGAGAACCAGGAGCGCAGGGATACCAGACCTAAGAAAGGTAAGAGGGTAGGTGCCAAGCGCGAGAAGGGTGATGCGATCATCATCAAGACGGAAGAGTCCAAGTCTCGGAAGTCCTGAAGGCGATGCGCAGTGACGCGAAGCTTGCGGATCTAGGAGCCGACGTACGCAGTGTCAGACGCACTCGTACAGGGGAAATGATCCTCGAGCTTAAGCGCGACAAGGAGCGCAAGGGCGCCGCCTACAAAAGTTTGGCGGAAGAGGTCCTTGGCGCTGGTGTTGAAGTGAGGGCTCTGACGCAGTCAGTGACTCTGAAGGTGATGAACCTTGACGAGATCACCAACGCAGAAGAGCTCGTCACGGCACTGCGGCAACAGTGCGAAGTGCAGGTGCCCACCACCGCCGTTCAGCTACGGAAAGGTCCGGCAGGTACTCAGGTGGCCTTAGTACACCTACCTGTGGCAGACGCAAATAAGTCCGCTAAGGTAGGTAAGATCAAGGTTGGTTGGTCAGTATGTTCACTGAACATACATGAGCAACCAGTGATCTGCTTTAGGTGCAGGGAACCTGGACACAAGTCCTGGGGCTGTAAAAGCCCTGATAGGACCAAGTTGTGCAGGCGTTGTGGTGAGGAAGGTCATAAGGCACTAGGCTGCAAGAACCCTCCCAAGTGCTTGATTTGTTCCGGCAAGTCCGTGAACAACAATCACCCAACGGGAGGCTCAAGGTGCCCGACCTTCAAACGAGCCATTAACGAAAAGTCACAGTGCAGGTAACGCAGCTGAACCTGAACCACTGTGACGCAGCTCAGCAACTGCTGTACCAGTCAGTTGCTGAGTGGGGGACGGACATCGCCATCATATCGGACCCATACCGAGTACCCGCCGGCAACGGCAACTGGGTCGTGGATGGATCCGGAAAAATGGCGGCGATATGGACAACGGGTAAATACCCTGTCCAGCAGTTGGTGTCTACTACCTACGAGGGCTTCGTGATCGCCAAGGTAAACGGGGTCCTCTTCTGTAGCTGCTATGCGCCTCCGAGCTGGTCGACCGAGCGGTTCACGCAGATGCTGGACTGCATGACGACCGTGCTGACAGGGCGAAGGCCAGTAGTAATAGCGGGTGACTTCAATGCCTGGGCCGTGGAATGGGGAAGCCGTTTCACGAACCAGCGAGGTCAAATCCTGCTAGAGGCACTGGCCGTGCTGGATGTCGATCTGGCTAATATTTGTACCAAAAGTACCTTCAGCCGAAACGGAGCGGAGTCGATTATCGACGTTACTTTTTGTAGTCCTGGCCTAACGAGTAGTTCGAACTGGAGGGTAGACGATGCCTACACTCACAGCGACCACCTGGCGATTCGCTACAGTATCGACTACAACAACAGCAGGCAGCGGGTTGAGGAAGCGGCTAGGTCAAGGCCAACCCGACTAGAGGCTTGTAACAAAAATATAATAAAATTTCATCAGAATATGATATGCATATCATATTATGATATAATTTTGTTAGGCTCCGTTCTCCATAGAAAATAATTAAACAGAAATATAACATAATGTGTTTTATTTCCCTTTAAGATATGTTTGTTATTCATTTTTAACAACTTTATAACAAAATAAATAGATAGTTATGCATTTCAATAATATACAATATTATCGTATATCGAACAGTATTATAATTTTGATACTTTGTATCAAACATTATAACTTGGTTTGATATATTTTTGATAGAATTAAAACATATTTTGTTATGTTTATGTTACTATTCATACACTTTTTGTTATAATTTTAGTTATTTTAACAACATCCTGCATCAAGTTTGTAACAACCTATGTTCGAAAAAAACTTATAACATAATAACATATGCTGATATAATTTTGTTATGTACCCTTAGTCGGGAAGCCCTCGTAGGTGGAAGACATCGTACTTCAATGATGAAGTACTTAGGGAGGCGCTCCGCCGTGAGCGTAACCTACTCGGCCTAAGCGGGGACGAACTGGTAGCGGTGCTTACGCGTGCATGCGATGCGACCATGCCTAGAAAAGTCCACCCTAGGAATGGGAGACCACCGACGTACTGGTGGACTCAAGCTATTGCGAACCTGCGCCGTGCCTGCCTACGGGCCAGGAGACGGATGCAGCGAGCACGTACCGAGCAGGAGCGTGAAGAACGACGGGCGGTGTTCACCGCTGCCAAAGTCGCGCTGAAGTCCGAGATAAGGGCAAGCAAAAAGGCCTGCTTCGAGGGACTCTGTCAGAGTGCCAACGCGAACCCGTGGGGTGATGCCTACAGGATCGTAATGGCGAAGACAAGAGGTGCAATTGCTCCTACGGAGCAATCTCCACAGATGCTGGAGGGGATCATCGAGGGGCTCTTCCCGCGCCACAACCCTAGCCCATGGCCTCCTTTTGTAGGACAGCCGGGGATTGGGGCTGGCGATGAGGATAGAGTAACTGATGAGGAACTTGTAGGGATTGCAAAATCCCTAAGCATGGGGAAGGCACCAGGTCCGGATGGAGTTCCAAACCTGGCCCTCAAAGTCGCAATCTTGGAGGCTCCCGGTATGTTCAGATCTGCTATGCAGATATGCCTGGACGAGGGAGTATTTCCAGATGCGTGGAAGAGGCAGAGCCTGGTACTATTGCCAAAGGCGGGGAAACCACCCGGTGACCCGTCGGCGTATAGACCAATATGCTTGATTGACACGGTGAGGAAAGTGCTCGAGAAGATCATCCTCAACAGACTGTCGAGGTACACCGAGGGTGTAAATGGTCTCTCAGGCAACCAGTTCGGCTTCCGGAAAGGGAGGTCCACCGTAGACGCTATTCTGACGGTTAAGAAAACCGCTGAGATAGCACTCCAGCGTAAGAGGAGGGTATTCGCTACTGCGCAGTAGTTTTTTTTTTTTTTTTATTATAGTGAGGTATCAAAAAGTTTCGAAAACCTGGCCTGTTAATTATTGGCACTGTGTGGGATTCACTTGCGTGCCTATCCACTAAAACCTAGTCCTCACTTTCGGCGGTAGCCTGGATCCCCCCGGATTCCACTAGATGCGACTTCGTCGGGGGGGGCTGTGCATCTGCACTTCTCTTACGTTCTTAACGTTTTCCCGCTCTGTGCTCTTGCACTCTGCGCAGTCTGCCAGTGGTTTGCTCTTGCATGTTGAGCAGACTGCCGTTCCACCTTCTTCCGCTTTTCTGTCTCCTTTCATCGTTCATCCCTTCTCGCTTCCTTCTCCTCCTGACTTCCCCCGGCGTCGGAGGTTGTCACCAGTACCGGTTGGGGAGACGTCCGCACTGATGGTGCCCCGACTACCGGCGGCTATCGCAGGGGAGATCTTCGTCAGGCTGACTCGAGTGCCGAGGTCGGTCAAACGATTCCGGTTGGGGGTTGACTTCCGGTTCATTAGCGCCCCGACGACCCGATGCCAGGCACTGCTCTCTGCCTCTCGCTTCGCTGCTCTTCCCGCCAGTTTTTCTGCAAGATAGATGTTATCTCCACCACCATTTTTTCCACCAGATTCCAAAGGTTAGCATCGCCTATCATTTTGCTTACAATTCTGTCTGCATTGAAGTCCTCTCCAAAAGCAGCCACCGCCGCGCTTCGTTCCATGTTGAACCTCGGGCAGTCGAAAACAACATGTTCCGGCGTTTCCTCTCTTTCACTACACACAGGACAGAACGGTGACGGCGCGTGGCCGAACCGATGTAAATACTGCTTGAAGCAACCGTGACCTGACAGGAACTGTGTCAGGTGGAAGTTTACTTCGCCATGCTTCCTGTTTACCCAGGTCGACACATTCGGGATGAGTCTGTGGGTCCATCTACCTTTCTCAGAGGCATCCCATTCTTGCTGCCACTTGCCCAGCGAGCCGATCCTCGCCAATTTCCTCACCTGTCTATTGCCTCTCCGCTGATAACACTCGATGTCTTCTCCCAGGGTGATGCAAATCGGAGTCATCCCGGTGATCACAAATACCGCCTCCGTCGATATTGTTCTGTAAGCGCTCGCTACTCTCATAGCCATGATTCGGAACGTGCTGTTGAGCTTGTCCCGATTGCGCTTGGTTTGCAGTGCTACACCCCAGGCCGGAACTCCGTATCGCAGTATCGACAATAATACGCTAGCCAGAAGACGCCTCCTACTGCTTCTCGGACCATGAGCGTTCGGCATGATCCTTGTGAGTGCGTTGGTCGCCCTTGCCGCCTTCTCACATGCATAGTCGACGTGGCTGTTGAAATTTAGCCGATCGTCTATCATCACGCCCAGGTGTCTGAGTGACCGCTGTGACGCTATGACATGTCCCCCGACGGTAATCTCAGCGTGTTGGACCGCTTTGCGATTGCTGACTAGTAGCACCTCCGTTTTGTGGTGGGCTATTTTCAGCTTGACTGCATTCATCCAGTTCTCAACCGTACCCATTGCCTCCGTGGTTAGCACTTCCACTTCTTCCAGCGTTTCGCCTATTACAGTTAGGACGACGTCATCAGCGAAGCCGACGATCTCGACGCCCATGGGTAACTCCAATGATAGGACCCCGTCGTACATCCCATTCCACAGCGTCGGACCCAGTATGGACCCTTGCGGAACTCCCGCCGTTACTCTTAACTCCTTTCGGCCGGCGTCGGTTGCATACACCAACACCCGATTCTCGAAGTAACTCTGTAGAATTCGGCACAGATAGTCAGGAACCCGCATTCTATGCAGCGCTGTGGCGATGGCCTCCCAACTGGCACTATTGAACGCGTTTTTAACGTCTATCGTAACTACGGCGCAGTAACGATTTCCTCTTCGCTTTTGCTTCGATGCCTTCTCGGCCCTCTCCAGGACCGTCCGAATTGCGTCTACCTTCGATTTTCCCTTCCGGAATCCAAACTGCCTTTCTGATAGTCCGTTCGCGCTCTCCGTACATTTAGCCACCCTGTTTAGGATGACCCGTTCCAAGAGTTTGCCCAGTGTATCCAGCAAGCATATAGGCCTGTATGATGAAGGATCACCGGGTGGTTTTCCTGGCTTCGGTAGCAGCACCAGCTTCTGGATCTTCCATATATCTGGGAAAAGACCTTCGTCCAGGCATTTCTGCATCACTTTCCGGAACATATCCGGGTACGCTAGGATCGCCGCTTTTAATGCCACATTCGGTATTCCATCCGGTCCGGGGGCCTTTTTCACCTTCAATGCTTTCGCCGCTGCTACAAGCTCGTTATTGGAAACCTGACGATCTTCAGTGATTGCTTCTTCTTCGTCGATATACGGCGTGGGTGGCCACGGTGTCGGATCATGCGTTGGGAAGAGACCCTCGACAATAACCCTCAGCTTTTCAGCACACGTTTCAACCGGAATTGATGGACCCTTGACTTTTGCCATGACCACTCGATAAGCGTCCCCCCAGGGGTTGGCGTCAGCTTCTCGGCACAGCTGCTTGTAGCACTCAGACTTGCTCAGTGTTATCTCGCGTTTGAAAGCAGCTCTGGCTGCTTGGAAAACGACCTTTCGCTCCTCTTTGATTTCTACGTTCGTTGCTCTCTGGTAACGCCTCCTGGCTTTAAGGCAAGCAGCTCGGAGTTCGTTGAGTGTCTCGTTCCACCAGTACGCGGGACGTCGATCGTTGCGGGGCTCCCGTTTCCGTGGCATCGTTGTATCACATGCCCTTGCCATCGCTGTTGTCAGCCCTACCGCATCCAAGTTCAGGGCATCGCTATCGGTGCGAAGTGCCTCAACAAAGAGATCTTTGTCGAAAGCCTTAGTCTTCCACTGCCGGTCGCCAATTGTGTTTCTCTGCACTGCCGCAGTGTTCCGCCGGCCAATACTGTAGCGTATCGCCAGGTGATCGCTATGGGTGTACTCTTCGCTTACCCTCCAGTTCATGTTGCCCGCCAGTGATGGGCTACAAAATGTTAGGTCAATGATCGACTCCCGTCCGTCTTTCCGAAATGTGCTAACAGTGCCTTCGTTGCACAATACTACGTCTTGGTTTGCTAGAGCCTCCAGTAGGTTGTAACCTCTGGCATTGGTTACCCTGCTACCCCACTCCACGGCCCATGCATTGAAGTCACCTCCAATCAGCACTGGTTTTCGACCAACTAGCTCGTCGGTCAACTCCTCCAACATATGACCAAATTCTTCGAGCGTCCATCTTGGAGGCGCGTAGCAGCTGCAAAAGTAGATTCCGTTGATTTTGGCGGTCACGAACCCCGCGTTTGAGCTGGCAACCACTTCCTGGATAGGAAACCTACCCGTCACTTGTATCGCCGCTGCGCCTGTACTATCCGCCACCCAATTGGCGTTATTGAGTGGTACTCGATACGGTTCAGCTATTATCGCAACGTCGCACTTAGTTTCTGTTGTCGACTGCCAAAACAGTTGCTGTGCGGTGTCGCAGTGATTCAGGTTGATCTGCGTTACCTCCGTTACTGTTGGGCTGCGATCGCCTTTTGGTACGCGCGGCAATTGAAGCTACCCGTCGAATGGGTGTTTCCTTCCTCCGATGAGCAGAGCAAGCACCTTGGTCGATTTTTGCAGTCTTTCCCAAAGTGACCTCTATCTCCACATTTCCTGCACAGTTCGGTTCTGTCTGGGCCTTTACAGCTCGCACGCCGGGTGTCCGAAGTCCATGCACTTGAAGCAACGCATCGGTGGCCTATCTGCTCGCGTGACGAGTTTCAGTGGGCATATCGACCAGCCAATTCTTATCTTGCCTTTCTCCACTAGTTTGTTCGCCGTGTCAACTGGTAGCCGAATTGTCGCTGACAGTGTGCCGTCATACGACTTCCTCAGACGGATTGCCATGGCCTCATCACCAAGGCTGCATTGCTTACGCAGCTCTTCGCTCACTTCGTCCACAGTTGTAATCTCGTCCAGGTATCTGCACTCAACAACTGCTTCCTGAGTAAGTGCTCTAACGGCCGCCTCGTTCGCCAAAGATTTCGCGACTAGCTCCTGATAGGCCGAGCTCTTGATCGCTGGGTCACTCTTCAACTCAAACAGCATTTCCCCTTTCTGGGTGCGCCGCGTCCTAACCACGTTTTCTCCGAGGTCTTTCAAGTTCGGATCGTCCTTAACTTTTCGGAGGATATCTGCGTACGTTGTTTGGTCGTTTGCCTTAACAAGTATGGCATCCCCTTTCGACCACTGCGGACGTCGCTTCGCTTTTTTCTTCCCGTCCTTTTTCTTCTCCACCTTCTCATTCTGTTTCCTTTTTTTATCTTTGGCGTTTACGACGGTTTGCCATCCTTCACCATTCCCGTCTTTTTTCGGCACATTTTTTCCTTGATCGTTGCGCTGCTTTTTTGGGTCTTCCTCTTCTCCTGGTGACTCTCTATCTCGCTTCTTCGTAGGCTTGTCACTACGTACCTTTGGGGTCCTAAGCTTGTCAGCCGCTGCTTGCTCCGTAACCGTCTTCAGTGTTTTTTCGGCAAACTCTGCCCTCATGATCAGCGCTTCCTGCTCCTTTATGGCAGCGTTGACAGCGGATTTGATGCTCGTCAGCTTGCTCTTGATCACAGTATGCACATTGTGCCGGTCCTTAACGAACTGGATGAGTTCATCGACCTTATTCTTCACCTCGGTCAACCTCAAGTTTTCAGGTAGTTGGCCTCCTTGAGTGTTATTGCTCGATTTCGGTGTGAACACTGGACTCTGAATCCCTAATCCTCCTTGTGGTCCCTGTATTTCACATTGCTTCGAGCTACTTCTAGCCGTCGGTATATTCTCCGTGGTGTGCACCGGCGATCGTGGCACCTTACCGCTTTTCTAGAACGCGCTTGCGTTCTCGACTCCTGCTGCATTAAACTCCATTGTTTCGGCATTGTTTTGGAAATTCTCCATTTTAGTGGGTCCCCCCTCTAAGCCGCTATCCTCGCCCGTCGTAAGTAGTCGCCTTCGTGATCCCATGGTGATGTTTGCCAGCAGTGACGCCATGCTAGGGTTGACCGGGCCCCTTATGGGGTGCCAAGTTCAGAGCCAGATCGGCGCAAGTCAGGAAAGGTTCAACTGAGCCTACTTCCACCAGCTAAGGTGGCGGGTTTGGAACGTACTTGGAGGCCTGCCAAGGTTTTAACGGGACGGGGGCAACCGTACCATTAACCCACTCGCCGTTTCAGGGAGGTGTCATCCATCCTTACTAAGGGTGTAGAATAGTACGACTGTCAGCTCTGTAGCGTAGTTCCTATGCGTGGTCCATAGTCGTGTCCATGTTCTTATGCTGCCAGTCTTCCATAATCAGGATCTCGCTGGCCTGGATCCTAATGCGCCGGGTGGCGCTCCTGGTGATGGGCTAGAGTACTTTGAAAGCGGTACGGGTCGCTTGTACGGAGGTGTGATTGCGGACCTGTGGGTTTTTGTAGGAGTTCAACAGAGCCCTGCATTGAACCCCCGCCACGCCCTAGACAACCTCCCCTTGGGCTGACTGGAAACCGGTAAACCGGAACCAGGGCCCGGTCAAGCCAATTGGTGGTTTTTCATTGGCGCTAGGGAACAAGTCCCTAGCTCCCACCGCAGTAGTGACTCTGGATGTAAGGAACGCATTTAATAGTGCCAGTTGGGCGGCTATTGCTGATGCGCTCCTGCGTCTGGGGATACCCGAGTACCTGTACAAGATTCTCGGAAGTTACTTCCAGAATCGGGTATTAGTCTATGACACAGAGGTGGGTCGGAAGTGCTTTCACATAACCTCAGGAGTCCCGCAAGGTTCCATCCTGGGTCCGGTGTTATGGAATGTCATGTACGACGAGGTGTTGAGATTAAAATTCCCGGCGGGTGTGGTCATCGTTGGCTTTGCCGACGATATTACGCTGGAGGTCTACGGTGAATCGATCGAAGAAGTGGAATTGACTGCAGCCCACTCGATCGCAATTGTGGAGGAGTGGATGAGCTCCAGGAAACTGGAATTGGCTCATCACAAAACTGAGGCGGTTGTTGTCAACAACCGAAAGTCGGTGCAGCAAGCGGTGATCAGTGTAGGCGACTGCACAATCACTTCGAAGCGCTCCGTCAAACACTTGGGGGTGATGATCGACGACAAGCTTACCTTCGGTAGCCATGTCGATTATACCTGCAAGAGAGCCTCCACAGCTATTGTGGCACTGTCCCGGATGATGTCCAATAGCTCTGCGGTGTACGCCAGCAAGCGTAAGCTTCTGGCCAGTGTCGCCTCGTCCATACTGAGGTATGGTGGCCCGGCTTGGGGCACGGCTTTGAGTACCGATAGCTACCGTAGCAAGCTAGAGAGTACTTATAGGCTAATGTGCCTGAGGGTTTCGAGCGCGTACCGTACCGTGTCACACGATGCACTCTGTGTCATCACCGGTATGATGCCTATTGGTATCCTTATCATGGAAGACATAGAGTGTTTCGAAATGCGCGGCACAAGAGGCATACGCAGGACTGCCAGACTGGCCTCCATGGTCAAATGGCAGCGTGCGTGGGACAGTTCCATCAAGGGAGTGTGGACTCACAGGTTGATTCCGAGGTTGGATATCTGGGTCAATAGGCGCCATGGGGAACTGACATTCCACCTAACACAGGTCCTTTCAGGCCATGGATGCTTTAGACAGTATCTACACCGTTTCGGTCATGCGGGTTCTCCCGACTGTCCAGTTTGTGCAGGTTTAGAGGAAACGGCGGAACACGTTTTGTTCGTGTGCCCGCGTTTCCGCACAATGCGTGACCGCATGTTTGCCACATGCGGTCGGGACACGACTCCGGACAATTTGGTCCAGAGGATGTGTGCAGACGAGTTTGGCTGGAATGCCGTTTCATCGGCTATCACCCACATCGTCTCGGAACTCCAAAGGAGGTGGCGTGTGGACTCGAGGAGTGACTAGTGCAGACGCTAATCAACAGGTGGTCCAAGGGTTCGCAGTCGGCTACGTAGGTCATACCGGTGCCCTACGGTCGAAATCGACCCTTACAGCGATTAAGTGGCCGCGGGGAGAACATCCTGGTAGCGCTGCTGTCGTGGCGCCGGGCCTACTGGGTGGATACGAGCCTCTGGTTGTTCGGGGCAGGTGGAGGCCCCTTCGTCAGCAATCCCAGCTGGTGCTAGCTGATAGGGCCTGAGCCTTCAGTAGGTCAAATTGCGAAGCCCGCAGTATCAGTTCTTGATACCTGCGGTGCAGCTGGGCGCGGGCTTAGTGGTCGACCCTGCCCGCTTTCAGCGGACAACGGGAGGTGAGGACCACCCGGGAAGCTGGCAATGCGCCAGCATGCTACCTTGGTGGACCCCCATAAGCGTGTCATCGATGTTCGTTGCTGCATGGCTACGCAGCTAACCTGGAGGATGCGATGTGCAATAGCCCCTCTCCGAAGCAATGCCTTCTTGGTGGTCCCGGAGAGACGAAGGGTTTGGCGGCAATGGAAATGGTTTAGTGGGTCGGGGGTGTAGTCCTGTTTACTGCTTGTACGTAGTAAATGGTCCCCAACCCCACACTCCCGGACCTAGGTCCGGAGTCTGTTGAGCAGATTATCCCCCCATTGCTTAGAAAAAAAATACGCTTGTCATACACAGTTTGTTTTTGTTTTCCTCAAAGAAACTTGCACACCCTTTCCAGACTCATCAAAATGCATATGGAAATATTACCCAATTTGAAAAATTTATACCCGGATTCTGGGTGTTTTTCGAGACAGAGTGCATGTTGTTTCCTCTAAGGTTCACAACTACTTCTACACTAGGGCACCCATACCATTGGGCGTGAAAACCACTATACTAGAGAATACATAGGGCTGTTGTTAATCTCAACTGGCCGTTTCTTTGGTGAGTTGAGATGCGATGTCGCGCTACACGATAAGTTGTTCATCTGCAACAACCAGACAGCTCACCAATCCATCCCGAGGTGGATCATTAGAGTGATGCAAATTTTGAAATTTTAGCTCCCCTATGCTTAAACGATTTTTATTATGGTAAATAGCATTCTTCCAATATTTGAAGTGATTCGGAAGAAATTTGACTGTGCACACGCCATTTGAAGTTTATATGGAGATTACTATGGAAAACGCCAATCTTTTGTGTTTAGCCCTCTATCTCTTCGTCATAACAATTTATGGAAAAGTGAACACACTCACCTCATTTGAAAACTTCCCAGCTACAACTTTGCCGAAGACCACTTTTTGATTGGACGTCAGGATAAATTGTTATTCATCATCATAAACTTGGTTTGCATGTAGCATGCTTCACCAACTGTTCGGCAGGCAACAGTGGTTGATCATGCTGAGTTGTTGAGCTTGAAGGAGAGCGAAAGAAAGAAGGCGCACAAAAGTCTGTTTTTGACGGCTCGGCAGAAAGCGCGCGCACGGGTCGAGGCTGCCACTCGATTTAAAATGTTGAAGGGGAGCGAAAGAAGGAAGGCATAAAAATTTGTTCTCACAGCTCTGCAGGAAGCGCGCGCGCGCACGGAAAGAAAGTCGGCTTGATTTGAAATGATCGGTTATTATTATTTTTACGATTTTGGATGATCCATGGTTTGGTTGATCGATGTAAAAGTTTGTTTCAAAAGCAGCTTCACTTATTTTGCATCATGCTGGCGTGTATGATAATAGACAACATAGCTAATTTAATTAAAATGGTTTGAAGTTATAATTAGTACATAAACAAAAGGGGGAGAACGATTGTGCTGGTTTTGCATTACGAAACAATCTCATAACTTAGAGCAATGCTCGTTATTAGTTCTTTTCGAAGGATCAATATGTTCGGCTGAACGAATCTTATTTGAAATATCGAATAACAACACATGCAATTAAAAAAGTATGTGATTACAATTACGCAAAAAAAAAATATTTATAGGGAATCAAAATCCTTCTGAGAGAGATGATGTGGTGGAGGCTCATTCTAATTAAAATTGTCGTTCAATTATGGGGATAAATTCAAATTGTTATTGTTTCATACATACTTATATATTATAATTACTTGTAAATATTGATACACATAATTCAAGTATCTAAATATCAGATAACAAACATATCTATATCCTCGAAAACTCATGAGAATGGTGTTTTACTCTTTGAACTGTTATTTAATTTGGATGTGCTCAAATTCACCTGGATGAAGATTTATAAATTAATTTTTTTATTGATGTTACGAGCTGTGTCTATAGTGAAACTTAAAGCTACACAAGAAATAAATTTGAATCAAAGTATTTAAAAAAATATATTGTTCCAGAAATTACTCTAGAATTCTTTGGGAGTTTCTCCCGATTTCTCCTTAAATCACTCATGAATCCTTCAAATTTTCTCTGGGATTGTTTTGGAAATCTTGAGATTATTTCTGACTTTTTCTCTAAGTTCTTCTGGAAATCACAGAATCCTTCCAGATATTGCTTTGGGACTCATAAAAAAAATCGTTACCATTTCGGTATTACTTCTTTCTTTCGGATATCCCTTTGTGATTCTTCTGGACATCTTTTTGGAATTTTTGCAGGAATCTTTATGTGATTTTGCGTGTATCTCCTTAAAGATCACTTTTGAAATCATGGAAATTAAATTCTTGGAAATTCTTGAAAATTTCATGAATCTTTATGTGATTTTGCGTGTATCTCCTTAAAGATCACTTTTGAAATCATGGAAATTAAATTCTTGGAAATTCTTGAAAATTTCTTTGAAAGATTCTACCAAAAATCATGATGCAATTCTTCTAGATATTTCTAGAGGATTTTTCCAAAAAAAAGTATTAGAAATTACTATTAGAAATTCTTCGGGCATTCCTCCGAAAATAACACTGATTTTTTTTCGAAGATGCTTCTGGGATTCTTATGAGAATGCCTCTGATATTTTTCCGGAAATCACCTAATGTGCTTTCAAAAATCCTTTTTGAACTAATGGACAGCCCCTATCGAAGTGGATTAAAAACAATTATAGGAGAGCGTGTGGAAAATAAGTATGAACTGCGCAGAATATACCAGTTCGATTTATTATTGCTACGCACTTCTAAAAGCATTTTATTTTTATTAATAATATTGTTTGCAAAAATCAGTTGATTATCCCCTACAGATTTGTTTTCAATCACAATTGTTATTTCTTTCCGTGCACGCGCTCGGGAAATGAATCTGGCCATGGTGCAACAACCGCGCTACATTCGATGAATCCTATGCGACAAAAATTGTCGGCGCTATACGTCAAAATCACTCACCAAAGCCATTTTGGTGGATTTACCATCACAACTCATGACGTACAGTCACCCCACAGTTATGGATCAACTAAGGGTAATTTTTCAGAACAAAATGTGATTAAAAAAAATTGGGGTGGGTAATGTCTATTACATTACCGCGGGGTTGACGTAGAACTACGATGATTAATAATTTGATTTGTCAAGTGTATGAATTTGAAAGTGTACTAGTTTTGTGTTGTTATTGATCGGATGAAGTTTTCAGAAGTTAACTCTTTTTGGACTCATTTTGGTATTCCTGAAAAGAACCATTTGTCGTTCTGTGGTTCCGAGAACCAGTGTTTGGTGTTCCAGGAATAATGCCAGATGATTGAGTTTGTTTGTTTGGTCGTTGCTTCCTTGTGTTGCTTGGTTGGGTGATCGGTTTCTGGCTCCAGCTGTAGTTCGCCATACTCCTCCAGTAGATTAGATGTTTGATAGCTCGGGTGCTTCGATCGTGATAATCGATTGAATCGGTCCAGTGCTTTGGTCTGTAGCAATATCCATTGCATGAGCATTTAGGCTCTGTACATTGATACTCATCAATATGCAGGCTTGGCCGCTATGATCCAGTATTTCACGCAGTTCGTCTCAAAGCGTCACTAATCGATGATTGCCTAAGCGCTGCAGCTCATTCCTCAAGTCAACCCTCTTGGGAGAATTGCTGCCTTTGGCGTGATGGAACTTAAAAAGTAAGAGGTTGTTTCCGAGATACGACCGCCAAAGTGACGTTGGATAACATTAGCATCTTCTATTTCCTGGCTTGAGACCGTCACGAACTTATGAAAGATTTCTGAGAGAACAGCACCAATTTTCGACCCAACACTAACTTTCGACCGATTTTCGATACGGTTTTGGCCTACTTTGTATGAAAATCCGAAAATTGGCACAGAATTCTTGTAGGTCGAAAATAAGTGCTCTTCTAATCAATTTTCACACTATTTGTTGCATGCCATTGTTGACCTATTATGAACATTTTGTGTTATTATTTGGTTGGTTCGATTAACTCTTCAACCGGTCGATGGAAGAAGAAGCATGAGCGATAACTTTTGCTCAACAAACAAATATTCCGCTTGAAGGTCCACGCATGATCCACTAAGATTGATTGCTTAAGTGGGTTCCGAAGCCTTTCGATACTCGTCGTATCCGTGGCGAACGTGCTGAAATTGCATTGAAGCACAATTTCAAACAACTGCCCTTTTCAGGGCCAAAATTGATTAAATAATTTATTTAGTTATCAATTAATGTTTCGGATGATTAGTTTTCAACGGAGATAAATGGCAAACAAAGTTTAACATAGGTTCCCGTCGTTCTGGTCGGGCGGCGGTAGCATTTTCGCAGTCTTTTCTGTGTGCGTATTTCCATTCGATCGACAATGTCTTACCAAATCGAAACGTCAACAAAGCTGTTGCTTATTAGTTTTAGCTCTGTGTTCGACGAGTTGATACTGATCGCTCTAGTATCATTTAGGTAGCGACGGCGACAACGGCATTATGCGATCATCTCTAAATGCGAAACAAACCGGGAGGGATTCTTCATTCAAGTGCCGTTCGCAATTTATCCGACTCATGCACACACTGTCGAGGATCGCCTCGCGCGCGCAATGGGAAATTTATTTCCCATTTATGGTTGCGTGCAAATGACTGACCAAAATCTGAATCAATCACAACCAATCATCAGTAATGTCGCTCTTCACGGTGGAAAATTCTCACAACTCTTTTAAAATGAAATTGTCGTCCTGAAAAGGACGGTTGGTGGTAGTCACCGTCGATCAAACTGGGTTTTCATTCCATTGTTAGACAGAAACACACCAAAAGATCACCGAAAACGATTAAATTAAAATGCGGTCGGTAATTTTGTGCTTTCTTGTCCATCCTTGTATTCGATGGTTTGCTCACTCCTCCGACGGTAATTATCAAGGTTTCTGGACGCATTCTCCACGAGTTCGATGGGCTAGCTGGATGCCAAGGGCCATGATGAGCGATTACACGGAACCCGCAGCTTTTAACTTGGGAATAAACAGCAGCAGCAGCGACGAACGTGTAAATTTTATTCCGATATGAGTCCTTCTCCGGTTGCTGGTCAACGATTGATTGATGCGCGCGTGAAGTCGAGTTTGGTTGGCTTCGACTGAACACGAGATAATAAAGAGAAGTAAGAAGAAGACCGAAAGGGGCGTTTCCCTTTGAATGACGAAAGTGGCTAAGATATCGCGCAATGATGTCTGTGTCAGGAATACACAAGAAAAATGTGCTTTTGTATGAAAAATAAGACATGCTTCGATATTTCCCAATTTTTCAATAGTTTAGTCATGATAATCAATAGTTTTCATTGTTGGAGTAGATTCGAAAGATTTCCAATCGATTGGTGCAAGAATCTTGAAAATCTATCCGGGCGTTAGTAAGTTATTAACAGTCAAAATCTAACCACTTTTCGTGACGCGAGCGATTTTTCGTTTTTCGAAATTGTACCCCAGTATGTAGCCGTAAGACGTTATCCAACGTCAAAAAAATGGAAGAGTTTGTCAAAAATAGCCCTTGCAGTGAAGTAACCCGCGACAAACCAACATATACCAATTGCTCATCCTGGCTTTTGTCATAGTCGTACACGACCTCGGGGAAAGTTCCACCTTGCGACTTACAGTGCTGTTCTGAATAATAGCAGCGCATGTCGATTTTCATACAAAATGCTCAACTTTGACATGCTGTAGTTTTGTTCCATTTCAAGCAATCGAGTTGAAATTTTCTCCACAGAACTACAAATATGCCTAATTTTGTAAACACAAAATTTCAAACTTTTCTAAGCCCCTGCCGGAAAGTGAGATACTAGGTGAAAATGTTCGAAAAAATAGCAGTTTTAAAAATTTGAATTTCGGCTTGACATTATAGTTTAAAATTGTATATCACTTACCATTGGAACAATCTCCTCCTACTTATCAAACCTACACCTAAACCGAAAATGTTTAAAATATTTTTAGAAGAAAAATTTTAAAATGAAAAACTGCTATTTTTTCGAAAAATTTCACCTAGTGTCTCACTTTTCGGCAGGAACTCAGAAAAAACTGAAATTTTGTGTTTACAAAATTGATCATATTTGTAGTTCTGTGGAGAAAATTTCAGCTCGATTGCTTGAAAGGGAACAAAACTACTGCATGTCAAAGTTGAGCATTTTGTATGGAAATCGACATGCGCTGCTATTATTCAGAACAGCACTGGAGTTTCAAACCCAAGAGCCTTACGTTGGCATGAAATATTTTGAACTCTTATAACTGTTTTCTGGTTCAACGAAATTCCTTGAATGGCACCTCAATTGAAAGACAAGACATCAAAGGGTCATGTCGTTTACTTACTGAATCCCACATAACTGTCCAAATAGTTTAATAACTGTTTTAGAAGAGAACGTTGATTTCAAGCAAATTTATAAATAAATTTATAAATAGGGGTGCTAGAGAAATTTTGACGTCATTTGCTTTCCATTTTCCGCTTGGATCGCATCTCAGCAGGCGACATATCGTCTTGCTCTGACCGGGCGTGCTTCTCAGGCACAGACATCAATAGCGAAGGACCTCTCCGTTTGTCTTGCTTCGCTCAAATCAAACTGTCGAGCGAGCGAGAGAAGATGCCGTCCGAAGCCAAAGTCATCACCGCTGCCGCCGCCAAGAAGAAGAAGAAGAAGAAGAAGAAGAAGCAGTCCTCAGGAAAATTTGCGGTCGAACTGTGAACACGGTCGGGCGGGCAAGTCATTCTCGCTTTGTGCGTCACCGCTTGTTTGCGTTCACCCAGCCATCGTCATCGCTGCCATCATCAGATTTCGACTTAAGCCCGGTGATACTACCTGTTACTGTTGTGCGTCATCCACGCCACGAATCTTTCGGTTCGTCGTATAAGCAAATAACTTGCTCAAATTTATACATTTGAGTTGAGGATTCCCCGTTTGACCATGACAATCAACTGATAACATCCCGCAGGGTTATTTATCTGTAAGAACATCAAAGCTAACAAAGCCATCGGCCCTTTTCAGGGCCATCAAATTAGTGGAAAAGAGTTAAAAAAGAAATATTTCCGACTTTATATATGACTTCTAATATTCCTAAATCAATTTCACAGCTTCATACAAAATTTCATTTGTCATGAATAATTTATGACTCAACCATTTTGAGACTGTAATCGCGGACGCTGCTGCAGTGCCGTCGGGGTGAGTGCTCTACATTCCACAACAATTGTAAAATAGAGTGGCATTTCCAACAGCGTCTTTGATGTTCCATATTTTGTGGGAACACTTTGATTAGCAAAATTATCACATGTAACAAAATTGCGACATTTTAAGAATGCATTTGAATAGACATTTTCATTGAACAATTGTAATAATTTTGGCACCCATGGATCATAAATTTACCGTCATAATAAAGAAAACTATTGAATATCATGCGTGATTTTAATTTATTGTAAGCTATTAAAATAATGTTGATATTTTTACTGTTCATACGAAAGCGCATGTGAATTTTCCAAGATATGTAAATCCCTAACGATCCACCTCGGGATGGATTGGTGAGCTGTCTGGTTGTTGCAGATGAACAACTTATCGTGTAGCGCGACATCGCATCTCAACTCACCAAAGAAACGGCCAGTTGAGATTAACAACAGCCCTATGTATTCTCTAGTATAGTGGTTTTCACGCCCAATGGTATGGGTGCCCTAGTGTAGAAGTAGTTGTGAACCAACATGCACTCTGTCTCGAAAAACACCCAGAATCCGGGTATAAATTTTTCAAATTGGGTAATATTTCCATATGCATTTTGATGAGTCTGGAAAGGGTGTGCAAGTTTCTTTGAGGAAAACAAAAACAAACTGTGTATGACAAGCGTATTTTTTTTCTAAGCAATGGGGGGATAATCTGCTCAACAGACTCCGGACCGAGGTCCGGGAGTGTGGGGTTGGGGACCATTTACTACGTACAAGCAGTAAACAGGACTACACCCCCGACCCACTAAACCATTTCCATTGCCGCCAAACCCTTCGTCTCTCCGGGACCACCAAGAAGGCATTGCTTCGGAGAGGGGCTATTGCACATCGCATCCTCCAGGTTAGCTGCGTAGCCATGCAGCAACGAACATCGATGACACGCTTATGGGGGTCCACCAAGGTAGCATGCTGGCGCATTGCCAGCTTCCCGGGTGGTCCTCACCTCCCGTTGTCCGCTGAAAGCGGGCAGGGTCGACCACTAAGCCCGCGCCCAGCTGCACCGCAGGTATCAAGAACTGATACTGCGGGCTTCGCAATTTGACCTACTGAAGGCTCAGGCCCTATCAGCTAGCACCAGCTGGGATTGCTGACGAAGGGCCTCCACCTGCCCCGAACAACCAGAGGCTCGTATCCACCCAGTAGCCCGGCGCCACGACAGCAGCGCTACCAGGATGTTCTCCCCGCGGCCACTTAATCGCTGTAAGGGTCGATTTCGACCGTAGGGCACCGGTATGACCTACGTAGCCGACTGCGAACCCTTGGACCACCTGTTGATTAGCGTCTGCACTAGTCACTCCTCGAGTCCACACGCCACCTCCTTTGGAGTTCCGAGACGATGTGGGTGATAGCCGATGAAACGGCATTCCAGCCAAACTCGTCTGCACACATCCTCTGGACCAAATTGTCCGGAGTCGTGTCCCGACCGCATGTGGCAAACATGCGGTCACGCATTGTGCGGAAACGCGGGCACACGAACAAAACGTGTTCCGCCGTTTCCTCTAAACCTGCACAAACTGGACAGTCGGGAGAACCCGCATGACCGAAACGGTGTAGATACTGTCTAAAGCATCCATGGCCTGAAAGGACCTGTGTTAGGTGGAATGTCAGTTCCCCATGGCGCCTATTGACCCAGATATCCAACCTCGGAATCAACCTGTGAGTCCACACTCCCTTGGTGGAACTGTCCCACGCACGCTGCCATTTGACCATGGAGGCCAGTCTGGCAGTCCTGCGTATGCCTCTTGTGCCGCGCATTTCGAAACACTCTATGTCTTCCATGATAAGGATACCAATAGGCATCATACCGGTGATGACACAGAGTGCATCGTGTGACACGGTACGGTACGCGCTCGCAACCCTCAGGCACATTAGCCTATAAGTACTCTCTAGCTTGCTACGGTAGCTATCGGTACTCAAAGCCGTGCCCCAAGCCGGGCCACCATACCTCAGTATGGACGAGGCGACACTGGCCAGAAGCTTACGCTTGCTGGCGTACACCGCAGAGCTATTGGACATCATCCGGGACAGTGCCACAATAGCTGTGGAGGCTCTCTTGCAGGTATAATCGACATGGCTACCGAAGGTAAGCTTGTCGTCGATCATCACCCCCAAGTGTTTGACGGAGCGCTTCGAAGTGATTGTGCAGTCGCCTACACTGATCACCGCTTGCTGCACCGACTTTCGGTTGTTGACAACAACCGCCTCAGTTTTGTGATGAGCCAATTCCAGTTTCCTGGAGCTCATCCACTCCTCCACAATTGCGATCGAGTGGGCTGCAGTCAATTCCACTTCTTCGATCGATTCACCGTAGACCTCCAGCGTAATATCGTCGGCAAAGCCAACGATGACCACACCCGCCGGGAATTTTAATCTCAACACCTCGTCGTACATGACATTCCATAACACCGGACCCAGGATGGAACCTTGCGGGACTCCTGAGGTTATGTGAAAGCACTTCCGACCCACCTCTGTGTCATAGACTAATACCCGATTCTGGAAGTAACTTCCGAGAATCTTGTACAGGTACTCGGGTATCCCCAGACGCAGGAGCGCATCAGCAATAGCCGCCCAACTGGCACTATTAAATGCGTTCCTTACATCCAGAGTCACTACTGCGGTGGGAGCTAGGGACTTGTTCCCTAGCGCCAATGAAAAACCACCAATTGGCTTGACCGGGCCCTGGTTCCGGTTTACCGGTTTCCAGTCAGCCCAAGGGGAGGTTGTCTAGGGCGTGGCGGGGGTTCAATGCAGGGCTCTGTTGAACTCCTACAAAAACCCACAGGTCCGCAATCACACCTCCGTACAAGCGACCCGTACCGCTTTCAAAGTACTCTAGCCCATCACCAGGAGCGCCACCCGGCGCATTAGGATCCAGGCCAGCGAGATCCTGATTATGGAAGACTGGCAGCATAAGAACATGGACACGACTATGGACCACGCATAGGAACTACGCCACAGAGCTGACAGTCGTACTATTCTACACCCTTAGTAAGGATGGATGACACCTCCCTGAAACGGCGAGTGGGTTAATGGTACGGTTGCCCCCGTCCCGTTAAAACCTTGGCAGGCCTCCAAGTACGTTCCAAACCCGCCACCTTAGCTGGTGGAAGTAGGCTCAGTTGAACCTTTCCTGACTTGCGCCGATCTGGCTCTGAACTTGGCACCCCATAAGGGCCCGTCAACCCGTAGCATGGCGTCACTGCTGGCAAACATCACCATGGGATCACGAAGGCGACTACTTACGACGGGCGAGGATAGCGGCTTAGAGGGGGGACCCACTAAAATGGAGAATTTCCAAAACAATGCCGAAACAATGGAGCTTAATGCAGCAGGAGTCGAGAACGCAAGCGCGTTCCAGAAAAAGCGGTAAGGTGCCACGATCGCCGGTGCACACCACGGAGAATATACCGACGGCTAAAGTAGCTCGAAGCAATGTGAAATACAGGGACCACAAGGAGGATTAGGGATTCAGAGTCAGTGTTCACACCGAAATCGAGCAATAACACTCACAGGAGCCAACTACCTGAAAACTTGAGGTTGACCGAGGTGAAGAATAAGGTCGATGAACTCATCCAGTTCGTTTAAGGACCGGCACAATGTGCATACTGTGATCAAGAGCAAGCTGACGAGCATCAAATCCGCTGTCAACGCTGCCATAAAGGAGCAGGAAGCGCTGATCATGAGGGCAGAGTTTGCCGAAAAAACACTGAAGAAGGTTACGGAGCAAGCAGCGGCTGACAAGCTTAGGACCCCCAAAGGTACGTAGTGACAAGCCTACGAAGAAGCGAGATAGAGAGTCACCAGGAGAAGAGGAAGACCCAAAAAAGCAGCGCAACAATCAAGGAAAAAATGTGCCGAAAAAAGACGGGAATGGTGAAGGATGGCAAACCGTCGTAAACGCCAAAGATAAAAAAAAGGAAACAGAATGAGAAGGTGGGAGAAGAAAAAGGACGGGAAGAAAAAAGCGAAGCGACGTCCGCAGTGGTCGAAAGGGGATGCCATACTTGTTAAGGCAAACGACCAAACAACGTACGCAAGATATCCTCCGAAAAGTTTAAGGACGATCCGAACTTGAAGACCTCGGAGAAAACGTGGTTAGGACGCGGCGCACCCAGAAAGGGGAAATGCTGTTTGAGTTGAAGAAGTGACCCAGCGATCAAGACTCGGCCTATCAGGAGCTGAGTCGCGAAATCTTTTGGGCGAACGAGGCGGCCGTTAGAGCACTTACTCAGAAGCAGTTGTTGAGTGCAGATACCTGGACGAGATTACAACTGTGGACGAAGTGAGCGAGGAGCTGCGTAAGCAATGCAGCCTTGGTGAGGAGGCCATGGCAATCCGTCTGAGGAAGTCGTATGACGGCACACTGTCAGCGACAATTCGGCTACCAGTTGACACGGCGAACAAACTGGTGGAGAAAGGCAAGATAAGAATTGGCTGGTCGATATGCCCACTGAGAACTCGTCACGCGAGCAGATAGGCCACCGATGCGTTGCTTCAAGTGCATGGACTTCGGACACCCGGCGGTGAGCTGTAAAGGCCCAGACAGAACCGAACTGTGCAGGAAATGTGGAGATAGAGGTCACTTTGGGAAAGACTGCAAAAATCGACCAAGGTGCTTGCTCTGCTCATCGGAGGAAGGAAACACCCATTCGACGGGTAGCTTCAATTGCCGCGCGTACCAAAAGGCGATCGCAGCCCAACAGTAACGGAGGTAACGCAGATCAACCTGAATCACTGCGACACCGCACAGCAACTGTTTTGGCAGTCGACAACAGAAACTAAGTGCGACGTTGCGATAATAGCTGAACCGTATCGAGTACCACTCAATAACGCCAATTGGGTGGCGGATAGTACAGGCGCAGCGGCGATACAAGTGACGGGTAGGTTTCCTATCCAGGAAGTGGTTGCCACCTCAAACGCGGGGTTCGTGATCGCCAAAATCAACGGAATCTACTTTTGCAGCTGCTACGCGCCTCCAAGATGGACGCTCGAAGAATTTGGTCATATGTTGGAGGAGTTGACCGACGAGCTAGTTGGTCGAAAACCAGTGCTGATTGGAGGTGACTTCAATGCATGGGCCGTGGAGTGGGGTAGCAGGGTAACCAATGCCAGAGGTTACAACCTACTGGAGGCTCTAGCAAACCAAGACGTAGTATTGTGCAACGAAGGCACTGTTAGCACATTTCGGAAAGACGGACGGGAGTCGATCATTGACCTAACATTTTGTAGCCCATCACTGGCGGGCAACATGAACTGGAGGGTAAGCGAAGAGTACACCCATAGCGATCACCTGGCGATACGCTACAGTATTGGCCGGCGGAACACTGCGGCAGTGCAGAGAAACACAATTGGCGACCGGCAGTGGAAGACTAAGGCTTTCGACAAAGATCTCTTTGTTGAGGCACTTCGCACCGATAGCGATGCCCTGAACTTGGATGCGGTAGGGCTGACAACAGCGATGGCAAGGGCATGTGATACAACGATGCCACGGAAACGGGAGCCCCGCAACGATCGACGTCCCGCGTACTGGTGGAACGAGACACTCAATGAACTCCGAGCTGCTTGCCTTAAAGCCAGGAGGCGTTACCAGAGAGCAACGAACGTAGAAATCAAAGAGGAGCGAAAGGTCGTTTTCCAAGCAGCCAGAGCTGCTTTCAAACGCGAGATAACACTGAGCAAGTCTGAGTGCTACAAGCAGCTGTGCCGAGAAGCTGACGCCAACCCCTGGGGGGACGCTTATCGAGTGGTCATGGCAAAAGTCAAGGGTCCATCAATTCCGGTTGAAACGTGTGCTGAAAAGCTGAGGGTTATTGTCGAGGGTCTCTTCCCAACGCATGATCCGACACCGTGGCCACCCACGCCGTATATCGACGAAGAAGAAGCAATCACTGAAGATCGTCAGGTTTCCAATAACGAGCTTGTAGCAGCGGCGAAAGCATTGAAGGTGAAAAAGGCCCCCGGACCGGATGGAATACCGAATGTGGCATTAAAAGCGGCGATCCTAGCGTACCCGGATATGTTCCGGAAAGTGATGCAGAAATGCCTGGACGAAGGTCTTTTCCCAGATATATGGAAGATCCAGAAGCTGGTGCTGCTACCGAAGCCAGGAAAACCACCCGGTGATCCTTCATCATACAGGCCTATATGCTTGCTGGATACACTGGGCAAACTCTTGGAACGGGTCATCCTAAACAGGGTGGCTAAATGTACGGAGAGCGCGAACGGACTATCAGAAAGGCAGTTTGGATTCCGGAAGGGAAAATCGACGGTAGACGCAATTCGGACGGTCCTGGAGAGGGCCGAGAAGGCATCGAAGCAAAAGCGAAGAGGAAATCGTTACTGCGCCGTAGTTACGATAGACGTTAAAAACGCGTTCAATAGTGCCAGTTGGGAGGCCATCGCCACAGCGCTGCATAGAATGCGGGTTCCTGACTATCTGTGCCGAATTCTACAGAGTTACTTCGAGAATCGGGTGTTGGTGTATGCAACCGACGCCGGCCGAAAGGAGTTAAGAGTAACGGCGGGAGTTCCGCAAGGGTCCATACTGGGTCCGACGCTGTGGAATGGGATGTACGACGGGGTCCTATCATTGGAGTTACCCATGGGCGTCGAGATCGTCGGCTTCGCTGATGACGTCGTCCTAACTGTAATAGGCGAAACGCTGGAAGAAGTGGAAGTGCTAACCACGGAGGCAATGGGTACGGTTGAGAACTGGATGAATGCAGTCAAGCTGAAAATAGCCCACCACAAAACGGAGGTGCTACTAGTCAGCAATCGCAAAGCGGTCCAACACGCTGAGATTACCGTCGGGGGACATGTCATAGCGTCACAGCGGTCACTCAGACACCTGGGCGTGATGATAGACGATCGGCTAAATTTCAACAGCCACGTCGACTATGCATGTGAGAAGGCGGAAAGGGCGACCAACGCACTCACAAGGATCATGCCGAACGCTCATGGTCCGAGAAGCAGTAGGAGGCGTCTTCTGGCTAGCGTATTATCGTCGATACTGCGATACGGAGTTCCGGCCTGGGGTGTAGCACTGCAAACCAAGCGCAATCGGGACAAGCTCAACAGCACGTTCCGAATCATGGCTATGAGAGTAGCGAGCGCTTACAGAACAATATCGACGGAGGCGGTATTTGTGATCACCGGGATGACTCCGATTTGCATCACCCTGGGAGAAGACATCGAGTGTTATCAGCGGAGAGGCAATAGACAGGTGAGGAAATTGGCGAGGATCGGCTCGCTGGGCAAGTGGCAGCAAGAATGGGATGCCTCTGAGAAAGGTAGATGGACCCACAGACTCATCCCGAATGTGTCGACCTGGGTAAACAGGAAGCATGGCGAAGTAAACTTCCACCTGACACAGTTCCTGTCAGGTCACGGTTGCTTCAAGCACTATTTACATCGGTTCGGCCACGCGCCGTCACCGTTCTGTCCTGTGTGTAGTGAAAGAGTGGAAACGCCGGAACATGTTGTTTTCGACTGCCCGAGGTTCAACATGGAACGAAGCGCGGCGGTGGCTGCTTTTGGAGAGGACTTCAATGCAGACAGAATTGTAAGCAAAATGATAGGCGATGCTAACCTTTGGAATCTGGTGGAAAAAATGGTGGTGGAGATAACATCTATCTTGCAGAGAAACTGGCGGGAAGAGCAGCGAAGCGAGAGGCAGAGAGCAGTGCCTGGCATCGGGTCGTCGGGGCGCTAATGAACCGGAAGTCAACCCCCAACCGGAATCGTTTGACCGACCTCGGCACTCGAGTCAGCCTGACGAAGATCTCACCTGCGATAGCCGCCGGTAGTCGGGGCACCATCAGTGCGGACGTCTCCCCAACCGGTACTGGTGACAACCTCCGACGCCGGGGGAAGTCAGGAGGAGAAGGAAGCGAGAAGGGATGAACGATGAAAGGAGACAGAAAAGCGGAAGAAGGTGGAACGGCAGTCTGCTCAACATGCAAGAGCAAACCACTGGCAGACTGCGCAGAGTGCAAGAGCACAGAGCGGGAAAACGTTAAGAACGTAAGAGAAGTGCAGATGCACAGCCCCCCCCGACGAAGTCGCATCTAGTGGAATCCGGGGGGATCCAGGCTACCGCCGAAAGTGAGGACTAGGTTTTAGTGGATAGGCACGCAAGTGAATCCCACACAGTGCCAATAATTAACAGGCCAGGTTTTCGAAACTTTTTGACACCTCACTATAATAAAAATGGACACGGGTTGCAAAATGGTGAGTCGACAACCAGGAAGGAGCGTCCAACATAGCTCTGGTCCTCACAAGCCCCTACCTCACGCTTCCACGGGTCTAACGATGACAAAGACCGCCAGCAAAGGGTTGCGTACTTAGCTGGTAGTGCAACCTGGGCACTGTTGTCCTTCTGACATCAGCTAGAGTGAGGAGGTGCCAGGTGGGAGCTTGGGATTTTTACCCTTCCCAAGCGAAACTTGTACATACAGCCGTATGGAATACCACCTTTAGTACTTCCTTCGGGAGGTAGCCGAGCGTCTGGTCCATCTGACCAGGGGCTCAAGCACGGTCTACCTAGGATGTGGCGGGGGTTCATCAGTGGGCTCTGGTGAATCTCTACAAAAAACCACATATCTGCAAGTAACCCTGAACAAGCGACCTGGTACCGCTTTCAAAGTGCCTTAGCCCAACCATTGGAGTGCCAACCGGCACATTAGGATCGATGCCAGTAAGATCCTAATTACGGCATACTGGCTGCAAGGACAAGGACAAGGTCAAGGACTGTATCAACACGACGCTATAGAGCTGACAATCGCTCTATTCCACTTCCTTAGTAAGAATGGGTGACACTATTCTGAAACGGCAGGTGGGCTAATGGAACGGTTGCCCCCGTCCCGTTAAAACCGTGGCAGGCCTCCTAGTACGTTCAAAGCTCGCCACCTTAGCTGGTGGAAGTAGGCTCAGATGGATATTCCTGACTAGCGTCGATCTGGCTCTGAACCCGGTACCCCATGAAGGACCGTGTCAGCCCTCGCGTGGACCTCACTGCAAGCAAAGATACCCACGGGATCACAAGGACGACTACTTACGACGGGTGGAGATAGCGGCTTGGAGGGGGGACCCTTAAGCATGGAAGTGAATAACATCATCGTAGGTGAAGCAGCGAATCCGTTCGCAAAAAGTGGCTTGCCGAGGTCGCCACCGAAGCAAGGCCAACAGCAGGAGCTGGAACAGCAGCAGCTGGAACACCAGCAGGGCGAAGATGAGCTGCACGAGCAGCGAACACGTGAACAGGAGCGGCGGGATAAGTCGCAAAGTGAGCAGGAGCAGCGTGAGAGACAGCAGCAACATCAGCTGCAAAGTGCGTGGAAGTTACCCCCGAGCCAATCGAAGGTGGAAGCGGCGAAAACCGTCGTAGATGAGCTTCGGGAATTCGTCGATAAGAGGCACAACGTTCACAAAGACATTAAGGACCTCGTGGCAAGGATTCAAGGAACCCTCGGATCCGCCGTCAAGGAGTGGAGGAAAGTGATGCAGAGGATTGATGCTGTTGAAACCGAGTTAGCGGCGACCAAAAAGGCCCTGGCAGCTGCGGTAGTGCAGCCGGCAAAAACCGGCATAGCCCCTCGGAAAGATAGCAAGGGAAAAGAAAGGTCAGCGGGAATAGGAACTACGCCAAGTTTCACCCCTAAAAGACATAGGTCGTCACCAGGAGACGAAAGACAGGCTGTACCCAAGAAGCCGAAAAATGCAAATCCAAAACCGGCGGATGAAGTGCTCAGTGGGGGACCAGGCGATATCCCATGGCAAGAGGTCCGGAACAAGAAGAAGAGAGGCAAACAGGAGAGTGCCAGAAAGCAAAGGCCAATCAGGAAGAAGGCAAAATGCGAAGCTGTTGTCGTCAAAACTAGCGAGGACACTTATGCTGAAGTCTTGCGGGCCATGAGGACGGACCCTCAACTAAAGGAGTTTGGTGCCGACGTTCAGAAGATCAGACGCACCCAGACGGGAGACATGCTCATCGAGCTAAAAAAAGACTCGGTGAACAAAAGCTCGACATACAAAGAGCTAACCGAGAGAGTCATGGGCGAAAAGGTGCAGGTGAAAGCCATGTGCCCTGAAGTGACACTCCAATTGCGGGATCTGGATTGGATCACCACCGAAGAGGAAGTGAGGACCGCCATAAAGGAACAGTGCGATCTGGAAACGGTGCAGATGACAGTACGGCTAAGAAGAGCACCGCTTGGAACACAGGCGGCGTCGATAAAGCTCCCAGTAGACGCAGCCAACAAAGCGCTGGAAAATTCGGGTCGGTTGTTCAGTATGTCCACTGAAGATCTCCCAGAGACCGGAGGGATGCTACAGGTGCCTGGAATACGGCCACCTGGCACGAAACTGCGAAGGACCAGACAGAAGTAAGCTCTGTAGATGGTGTGGCGACGAAGGTCACATGGCGCAGGATTGCAACAATAAGCAAAGGTGCCTGATCTGCAAGGACAAAAGTCGCAACAGACACGCGACGGGAGGCCCTAAGTGCCCGGCCTTCAAGCGAGCGAGAAATTCTAAACCGCAGTGGAGGTAACTCAGCTAAACCTCAACCACTGTGACACAGCGCAACAGCTGCTGTGGAAGTCCGTATCGGAATCGAAGTGCGACGTAGCTATCCTTGCCGAGCCGTATCGAGTACCAGCTGGAAACGGTAACTGGATCGCTGATAAGGCGAAGACAGCGGCAATCTGGACGATGGGGAGGTATCCTATCCAGGAAATAGTGTTCCAGGCGGACGAAGGCTTCGTTATTGCAAAGGTTAACGAGGTGTACGTGTGCAGTTGCTACGCACCCCCCCGCTGGACATTGGACCAGTTCAACGAGATGCTGGACGAGCTAACCGATAAGCTAGCCGACCGGAGACCAGTCGTCATCGCTGGCGACTTCAATGCTTGGGCAGTTGAGTGGGGCAGCCGTCTCACCAACCCAAGAGGGCGTAGTCTACTAGAAGCGCTGGCAAGGCTGGACGTAGACTTGGGTAACGAAGGAACAACCAGCACCTACCGTAGAGATGGCCGGGAATCAATAATCGACATCACTTTCTGTAGTCCTGTGTTGACGGGAAGCCTGAACTGGAGAGTCTGCGATGGGTACACTCATAGCGATCATCAGGAGGTCCGGTATAGAATTGGTGGAAGAACACAATGCTCACAGAGAGCGAGTACACCTCATGAGCAGATGTGGAAAACGAAACGTTTTAACGAAGAGCTTTTCGTGGAAGCCCTCAGAAGAGAAGAGCAGGTTCTGAACTTGAGATCGGAGGAGTTAACGGCTGCGATGGTACGAGCATGCGACATTGCCATGCCACGGAAGGTCGAGCCGAAATACAGACGTCGTCCGGTATACTGGTGGAATGAGACACTTGGCAACCTCCGCAAAAGATGTCTCCAAGCCAGGAGACGGATGCAAAGAGCCAAAACCGATGGTGAGAGGGAAGAGCGAAGAGTAACATTGAGGGCGGCGAAAGCTGATCTGAAAAGAGAAATTTCGCTGAGCAAGAGAACGTGCTTCAAGGAGTTGTGTCGCGATGCCAATGCAAATCCGTGGGGAGATGCATACAGGGTGGCGATGGCCAAGATCAGTGGTCCAGCCGTACCCGCTGAAACATGCCCAGAGAAGTTGCAGATTATCGTCGACGGGTTGTTCCCACAACACGCGCCAACGGTCTGGCCACCGACACCGTATGGCCAGGAAGGTGAAGAAAGAGCAATCATTACCAATGAGGAGCTCATAGAGGCGGCCAAGAAAATGAAGCCGAAGAAAGCGCCTGGCCCAGATGGTATTTCCAACGTAGCGTTGAAAGCAGCTATCACGGCCAACCCAGATATGTTCCTTATTATCATAGTTTAAGAGGGTCTATAAACCCATGTTGCCATCCTGTAAAACAATATCGCAAAATGAAAAATTGATGTCCTAAAATGATTTTTTATCTCTGTAATTTATAATTCGATTGCAATATGGTTGTGAATGATATCCGAGCTTTCAATCGACGAAAGAATAGCTTAAATTGAATTAAAAAGAGCTGAGAAATTGATCAAAATGTAAAAAAATGAATATTTGAGAGAAATTTTTTTTCAGTACTTTAGAAAATTCTTCCAATGATATCTCTGAAACTAGTAATCCGATTTCAATGAAAATTTGAAGGCTTATGATTGAATGTCGGAGCTTTCATTAGCCGATAAAAGAATCGGTTCAAAAATGGCTGAGATATCGATCAAAATGCAGACAGTTGAAAATATTAGAATATGCTTTTTCTAGTACTTCACGATACTGTTTGAATCATAACTCTGTAACGAAATGTCCGATCGCAATGAAATTCAATAGCGTTCTATGGGAATGTTGTAGCTTTCTTTTAGAGCTAAAAGTGTTTAAATCGGTTGACAAACGGCTGAGATAATTGAGTGACATTTTTTGCAACACACACACACATACACACACACATACACACACACACACATACACACACACGGACATGTGCTCAGTTCGTCGAGCTCTATCGATTGGTATATGAGACTTGGCCCTCCGGGCCTCGGATCAAAAGTCGGTTTTTCAAGCGATCTTTATACCCTTCTTATGGTTGTAAGAAGGGTAAAAAGAACCCAATCTGGCATTGATCGGGAATGGCTTTCTCAAGAATATTATTTAGTTAATAAAAATAGTTAATAATAAAAGATCTTATGTTCGATGTCCGTGTAACATTTCCAGAAACCTGGAGGAACCTGCCGCATGGATGCTAAATGCATGATTTGCGGAGGTTCTTCTCACGCTAAGGACGCCTTTCCTGTAAAGGATGACACCACAAAGTTTGTAGGCGCAAATTGCGGGGGACTTCATAAATCTAACTTTTGAGAATGCGCTTCGTGTAAGCGAGTCGTCGAGGCTCGTTCCAGGCAGATGAACGGTTATGTCCGATATCGCAGCAGGTTATGTAAACTTCTCCCCTTTTCATACTACAAGTAACCGTTCTAATTGTTTCAAATCAAATGGAAAAAAACCCTGCCGCCACAGGAAACTTATATTCCGCTTCTTTGTCTACCGATCCTAACGGAGAATCATCAGATAATGTACCTACTTCAAAAGACATGTCTCCCTCTGATTTTATTTTTCTAACTGAACAATTGAATTAAATGATTCAATGTTCAAAACCAACACTATGACTGAAGCAGTCCAAGTTGGTGTTAAATTTACTAATCAAATTGTTATTGGATTACGTTTTTCTTATGGATCCAAATAATAATTTAAATATTTTAAACTGGAATACTTGTTCTTTGAATGGTTAAGAAGACGATCTGTTTAATTTTCTAACAGCTAATCACATACATATAGCAGTTATTTCTTAAAAAACTTACATGAGACCTGTATCCAAACTCAAAAGAGATCCAAACGTTTTTGTTTATCGTAATGATCAACTTGATGGGGCATGTGTGGGAGTTGCAATGTTGTTGTTTGTTTTGTTTGAGAGAGACTTTACCCCGATGGTCATTCGAACTTTATAGGGGAGTGTATAAAACATCAACTTTTTTTTTCGTAATTTGAAACTCTAGGTGTTTCTGTTGAAACAATATAATAAATAAACTTTCATAGCTGCCTATTTGCCTTTTTAATGCTCTGGGCAGCAAGTTTATTTGCTCCAAACTGACAAGTGACTCGCAATAAGTCAATTTTTTTTTTGTCATTGATGACTTTAATGCCAAACATCGCTCATGGAATAATTCGCAAATTAATTCCAACGGCAGAATTTTATTTGATGAGTGCTCTTCAGGATGTTTCTCGATCCAATACCCTGATAGCCCTACACGTTTTCCCTCATCTAGAAACCCTTCTACGATTGATTTGGTCTTAACCGACTCTAGTCTCCTTTGTAGCCAACTGGTTACTCAATCAGATTTTGATTCTGATCATATCCCTGTTACATTCCAAATATCCCATGAAGCGATTCTCGGGGCCTTCCTTAACCGAGTGGTTAGAGTCCGCGGTTACAAAGCAAAGCCATGCTGAGGGTGTCTGGGTTCGATTCCCGGTCGGTTCAGGATCATTTCGTAATGCAGGGTGTCTACTACCTGGAAAACCTAGAATTATCAGGGAATTTTATTCAACCTGGAAAAAACCTGGAATTCTCAGGGAATTTCGATCACAATCAGGGAAATTATTTTGAAGCAGTAATTAATGGGAGAATATGATCACGACAAAGGAGAAGAAAATTCTCTTCAATCGAAAAAAAAATCGGCTGCGCCGCTATTAAAAAGGCTATGTAAACTCAAAACATGATCGACGTTTTAAATATCTCTAAGTTCAATTAGTAAAGGATTACCACATCTAGGGACGGTAGCAGATTTCTTTTTAGAGAATTGGTATTTATGTTTATACAAGTCGCTAAAAAGTTTCTATTTTTGGTTTCGATTAGGTCTCTGAAATCTCTATTTAACTCAGAATGACCTCTAAACTTTATTTTTTCCTTTTCTCGCTTGCAGATAAATATGATGCAAAATTTCTTCTCCATTTTCTCAAGAACAGCTTTGGGAATTATCCTAGTAGTTTCTCCAAGGATTTCATCTAAAATACTATCAGGAACAGGGTTCTTTCCAGAAATTCTTCAAAAAATACGTTTACCAATTCTTTCAGTAATTTTGCAAAGAATGCCTAAAGGAAATTCTTCAGAATTTACTTTAGGAGCAAATAAGCACTTCAACGTTTACTACCTCCAGTAACTTTCACAGGGATTCCTTTGAACAATTTTCCAAAGATTGTCCTGAGATTCCCTAGATATTTTTTAACTAACTTTTCAACCGGATTCGCCAGTCGATATTTTAAGAGATCTTCTGAAGATTTGCGCAAAAAAATCCAAGAAAGCCAGCAAAGGTTAATTCCAGAGTTTTTGGCAAAATTTGTTCTGGGACTTTTTCCAAGAAACCCGACAAGAATTTCTACGCCACTCCGTGTAAGGTTCTTTTAACGAATTGCTCCAAAAATTCCTCGAGGGGTTATTAAGTACCGTAATCCGGGGTATCATTGATCAGCGGGGTAACATTGATCGGAATGACTCATCTCATCGAAAGTTCGTGTTATCATTTATTGATGAAACATTTTCAAATCATGAATGGTGCATCTCTTTCTTATATTCATGAGCTAATAAAAGTTAACATTTTTTGCGAAAATTGCGCTTACCTTTTGCGTAAATTTGTCAACTTTTCGATATAATGATTTTAATTGTTAAGGATGACACTGCCGAAGATTCATGTCTCACATAAGTTCTGCAAACGATATAGGCAAGGAAAATGTGGTTTTTACTAAAAAACACATCGTCGAAAACGATTCCGTTGTCAAAACTTAATAAGTATGCTCAATTAGGCAACCGAATAACTGTTAAGAATGTAAAAGTCCCTTAGGAAATTAACTACCTTTAGGCGTATTCCTTGGTTCGAAGTGTTTTTCGTTTTAAAATAACTCAAAAAGTAAATGACTTGTAAGCGTTTGGCCTTCATATTCGGCTTCAGGGGCCCTGATTTAAGTATGTAACGACATTTTCAGTATTAACGTAACTTTTTCAATAGGTGATCAATGTTACCCCATATCAGCTAAATCAAAAAACCACTTAAAACATTTTTTTAACATGCTTAAATCTTTCTATAAACTAAATACAGTATATAGTCTCAAGGTATGGGTGGCAGTGGGCCCAGATAGCCGTAGCGGTAAACGCGCAGCTATTCAGCAAGACCAAGCTGAGGGTCGTGGGTTCGAATCCCACCGGTCGAGGATCTTTTCGGGTTGGAAATTTTC
Source organism: Aedes aegypti (assembly GCF_002204515.2). NCBI lineage: Eukaryota > Metazoa > Arthropoda > Insecta > Diptera > Culicidae > Aedes > Aedes aegypti. Next base: position 156,670,549 of record NC_035107.1, on the reverse strand, counting down.
TCGACTTCCCAGGGCATAGAGTATCTTCGTACCTGCCACACGATATACACATGCAAAAATGGTCATTGGCATAGTAAGCTCTCAGTTAATAACTGTGGAAGTGCTCATTAGAACACTAAGCTGAGAAGCAGGCTCTGTCCCAGTGGGGACGTAACGCCAGAAAGAAGAAGAAGTATGGGTGGCAGTACTTGTTTTAAAAATATAAAATTTGCAACATATGTATTTTCAAACGAAATATTAAAGAAACATTTAGAAAAATGATCAATGTTACCCGGATTACTTTACATTTCAAATAATTCCTTAAATTCGACATGTGTTTCATTATTACGCTTCCCTACGTTGAGGTAAATGGACTATCGATAAACATAGGAACACCTTATGCAAATTCGCCACATGAAATCTGATTGAAATTCATAAATTTTCCTTATGAAATCTAAATTTAAAAACAAAAATAGTTTTTGCGGCTATCGACATCTTGATGTGGGGTGATGCTGAAACGATACATAAAGTGTATTATAATAACCATTCCGAAGCAAAATGTAGAAATTTCGATTCAGTTTCGCTGCGCGAAATTTTTTTCTAGGAATTTCTTCAGCACTTCATCCAAGGATTACTGGAGTTCTTAAAAAAAATCACTGAATTGCTCAATAAAATTCCCATGGAATACTCTAAAATTTATTGATGGTTCCACATCAGTTAACACTAGGGGGAGATCCCCCAGTACCGGACACTTAAGCCACTAAATTCATAATTCGAAAAAAATTGATTTGATGGGCTTGTGTTACCCATTTATGATAAATATTATCATTTTTATAGTGAGCATGAGCATGATTGACCGCCCGCAGTTGCTACTCCGTTATTGCAAGAACAGCTGTACTTACACAGAGAACCAACAGACACTACTCGGGATCAGTAGCATCCTCAATGTGTAAGTGCTGGTGCTCTCATTATTATAATTAACAATACCGGCGCCGGCTGCGTCCGAATGCAGGTCAATTTGGGAATGGGAGGGAAATGTTGACGTGTTACTTGCTTTACAGAAGCCGAGGAGTCCTCTGCACTTCCACAAGAAAACACTGGGAGTTTGGATATGGGAAAGGATTCGTTTTGGTAAACGATAAATATATAATTCGTAATGAATACATGAACATATACACTGATGACCGACACTGATAGTGCGGTTACTACGCAAACCGGACACGATACTGATTTCGTTGCTCGCTCGAGAGGAGCATACAACAGGTAGGGTAACGTATATAACTTGGACATGCATATAATTTGGACAGGCTGGTCGTTCTATGCTTATTTCCATTGAGATGGTGAGGAATATATGTATGGGAAATCCTGCATTGCATTATCAATACACTATGCTACTTAATAATGATGACCATTTTCATACCAATTCTAAATTATCTTCAAAAATATCAAAATTGTAAATTGTACCAACAAAACATCTGTGAAACCTACGAATGCAAGAGGATGTACATTTCATGAACATACATTGAATACAATAATAGCGCTCAGAATAGGCATTCAGAAAAAGTTTAAAAGTGGCAATATGATAAAATATGTCTATAATTTTAGCTAAGTTCATCTAAAATCTTAACATGAGTATATAGGGCATAAATCAGGTGATGTCCAAAATAGATTATGATTTTTGTTCTGTTGATATAATTTGGCCATCTGATGAAATACACTGGAATGTAGCATGCATGCATACTTGCAGGCGTATTCTCGTGGATCTGATGATATTTGCTTTAATTAAATGAAATTATTGATTATCACTAATTTACACATCCAATAAGCGAAAAAATGCATAAGTCACATGTAAACTCTTATAACTTCATGATATGACCGTCTTTTTAAGAAACAATTGTATGGATATTGAGATAACGCCCCTGTCCAAATTATATTTACATGAGGGTGTTCAAAATGTATATTTGATGTCCGAAATGTATAACAGACAGGCCGCTTAAAAACGCTATTTTGGAAGCTAATGCTGCAGTTTGTAAACTTTTTCTCTTCAGAAACTCAAAGTACAATGAGACATTAAGCATATAAGTAACATAACGTAATAAAATATTAGTATCTAATGCAGTTAATCATTCGCCGTTTCCAGACATATCCTTAGCCTGTCCAAAATACATAATTTACCCTACAACGTATCAAACACTACTGACGCGTTTTTTTTTTTGTTTTTCAACGGCGCATTTAGTTTTTTCTTACGCGCAACGCAAACCGGACTCAATTGATTCGGATTCCGTCGCTCTCCCACAAAGGGGCATGCAACGGATTCAACGGATCCAACACTACTGACGCGCTTTGTTTTTTTTTTTTTTCACCGGCACACTTCGTTTTTTTTTTCTTCCGCGAAACGCAAACCGGACACAATAGATCCGGATGCCGTCGCTCGCCCACAAAGGAGCATGCAACAGATTCAACGGATCCAACACTATACTAACTCGTTTTTTTCACCGGCACACTTCGTTTTTTTTTTCGCGAAACACAAACCGGACACAATAGATCCGGATTCCGTCGCTCGCCCACAAAGGAGCATGCAACAGATTCAACAGATCCAACACTACTGACGCGTTTTGTTTTTTTTCACCAGCACACTTCGTTTTTTTTTCTTCCGCGAAACGCAAACCGGACACAATAGATCCGGATGCCGTCGCTCGCCCACAAAGGAGCATGCAACAGATTCAACGGATCCAACACTACTGACTCGTTTTGTTTTCCTTTTTTTTTTTCACCGGCACACTTTGTTTTTTTCTTCCGCGAAACACAAACCGGACACAATAGATCCGGATTCCGTCGCTCGCCCACAAAGGAGCATGAAACAGATTCAACAGATCCAACACTACTGACGCGTTTTGTTTGTTTTCACCGGCACACTTCGTTTTTTTTTCTTCCGCGAAACGCAAACCGGACACAATAGATCCGGATGCCGTCGCTCGCCCACAAAAGAGCATGCAACAGATTCAACGGATCCAACACTACTCGATAAATATTATCATTTTTATAGTGTACAAAAATAAATTTGAAAATATAAATATGAATTTTGATATTGAGTTTTGATGATGTATTTTAGTACCAAATTGATCGATCTTGAAAGGTGACACCCAATACCGGACACGATCTGGAAATGCCTCGAATTCTGTAAATTTGAACATCATTGAATGTCTACACTATAGAAATAGTTTCAATTCAATGCATTTGCAACATTTACAAACATAATTTGAGTTTTTCTTAGTTTGCAAGATGCCTATCAAAAACCTCTTTCATATATGATGAAAAATAGCACATTTTACGATGTTGTTAGGGCAAATGTACCATTAGTGGTGCACCTAAGGGAAAACTGCTAAAACGCAGTGTTAAAATCATCAAATATATGATTTTAACGTATCAGTCGATAGATTTTAAATCCTTCTATCATTCAAATGTATAAAAATCACGATTCATTTAAAATTTCCCTGTAAAAAGCCTTGCACCAATAATAGGAACACTGTTCCTTTAGTGGAGGTATGTTTTAAGAATGGTTCCTTTAGTGGCGCAATCCATTGATTTCTTATGGGACCCTCCACTATGGGTACTGATGCACCACTATAGGTGCAAAGGAGCAAAAATGTTAAGCAAAATAATTGTTTTAAATACTTTAACGGTTAAATTTCATGAATATTTTTCGATAACTTATATCATTTTCGCATCGTACATCATAGAAAAATATCACATAGCCATAAATTAGTGCGAAACATGTCAAAACACACTACCTCCACTATTGGAGCTACCTCCACTAAGGGAGCGTTTGCCCTATGAATGTTCATTCTTCTTAATTTTATTGCATGTCTGATACCATGGTCGACGGAACCCATGAAAAATGAAAGTATTTTGAGACACTGATGCAATAATTACAAAGATATCATATAACAAATCAAGCTGTCCGAAACTGAGGGACAGGAGGTGCTTAACCAAAATTGTAATTTGTCCATATTTACTTCAATTGTGGTACAAAACACATTCATACTATCAAATTAGGATTGTGTTCAATCATGCTTGCGGGATCCAAAGTATTTTTTTCGTATTCAAAATAATTACTAAATAGGCTCAAAATTAAGATGATACGTCAATTTTTTAAAGATTTTCAAACTTTTCTACTTTTTTAAAAAGGGATGCATATTTCAAGGATGTGTTATTCTACGCAAACATTAGTCTACATGATAGCTTTCTTTTCTACTAATACTCCATCTTGATTGGACCATGATTTCTCAATGTTTCGACTTTGTCCGGTATTGGGTGCTGTCCGGCACTGGGGGATCTCCCCCTACATTTTTTTCAAGAAATCCTCAGATCATTCCTACACATTTTTCTGTGATTTCGTCCTATATTTTTCCTGGAGTTCTCTCACAAAATCTTGCGGGATATTATCCAGAGATTCACTTGATTTCTTTTTTTTTTTCAATTATCTAAGCCATTATCTACAAAATCTTGTGAAATTTCCCCAAGAGTGAGTTCTTCTAGAAATCCTTTTTCATCAAGGGGACTTGAGAACTTACATAAGTTTTAACAGAAGTTACCCTGAGATTTGCTTTACGAATACGTCACGATTTTTTTTCAACAATTTCTTCTAAACTTCCTTGAGAAATACCTTAGAATTATTGGATGACTTCCCAAGGAAATCTTAGAAGCAATCTCTGGAGTAATTGCTGAAGGTATACTTAGAAAAAATTGTAGTCTTAAAGAAATTTTGAAGCACAATTTTGTACAAAATCCTGAGATATCCTTGGAGACATCTGATGTAGTTTCTGGTTGAATATTCCAACATATTTCAAAAGGAAGCCTTGGGGAACGTTCTTGAAAAATCGATTGAATAATCACCGGATAAAACTCTGGAGGGCTAAGGGCTTTCTTGGAAAAACATAAAAAAAATATATGATGGAACTCCTGTTGGAATCTCTAAGGTATTGTTTGTATTATTTTTGAAAAAATGTAGGTTTTATTTTGAGACATCCAAAACATTTTTTTTTAAATTCCTTAGGACAATTCTTGGATTTTATGAAAAAAAAAAAATCATTAAGTGTACTTTTGAAGAAAAAAGAAAATCTCTCAAATAAAGTTTTTAATGTCACGAGATATTTCCAAAACAAGTTTTAGAAATATTCTCTGAGTACCGTGTGGTCGTATGGTCTTATGTCTTGTTAAGTCTCGTCTTTTATGTATTACCGTTTGGTATCTTTTTGGTTCTGGTTTAGTCTTTTTTTCAGTAAAGAGTTTTTAAAATTTCCTATTTTCAAGACACTCAGTCGCTACCAGAACTGCATCATGCACAATTTTTAAAATTATTGAAAATTTCTTCCAGAAAAACGATTTTGGAAAAGCAATCTGAAATTTAAATAATTTTAGTTTTAAAACTTCGTGATAATTATGATTACTCTCTCTTCACCATGACTTCAATCGACTGTTTATTTACGAAAAAAAACATTTTTATAAAAAAAATGCTTAAAATAGGGTTGCAAATGAGCTAAATTATTCGAAGCCAGTCCAAAAGTTTTCTTTTTTTTTTCAATAGATGAAAATTATTGTTTATCAATAGTTTCACTATTGAAACAGTTACTTGAGTGTTGGGTTAATATTATATTGATATGTATAAAATCATATTGTATTTATCTGATTCAGTTAGTCTTATGTTCGTCGAAAATCAAAATAGCTCTGGGGCTATTATGGAAAAGAAAAGGTAAATTTAAAACTCTTGAACATTTTCGAACTAAATGTGACAATCCATCATATATCTTAATTACTACATTTTAATGTGATACAGGTTGGATAAGACTAACCGGAGGCTTGATAATCCGTGTTTCTATTATTTAATAAAATAGATTCGGAGATCCATAAGTTTTACGGATTATTTGTATTAATTTAGATGGAAATATACCTTATCAAATATTTAGCAGATAGCTTTTGCAGCAACCATTTACACGATTCAATTAATTTGAGGTATTTGAAAGAATTTGGATTTTTTGCAGGACAGAACTCTATGATTACTTGCGAATAGATCAGTAGTTTTCATTTTAACATATTGTCACTAATCCAAATAAAATTTTACTTCTGCACCCATGAAGCTACCCAAATGACCTATGGAAATGAATGGTGCATAATCTTTTATTTTTGCTTGAGTACTAAACAAACTTTCAGGAAAAATCACTTGAAAGTTCAGTACAGTTGACGATGATGAACAGAGCTCTTACAAACAACATAAAAGATTCCACCATTGGCTTATAATTTCCATTTGAATAAAACTTAAACTTTGCGTGTGCGTTTAAAAATGTCCAAATATTTATAAATTATAATCAAATCAAAAATATTTTAAATTTTGTCATTATTTTGTTTTAGACATATAAAATTAGAGTATTTCTTAAACCTGGAATTATTTTGTGGAACCTGGAAAAACCTGGAAATATCAGGGAATTTCATTTCAATAAACGAGTAGACACCCTGTAATGGAAATTTCCATGACTTCCCTAGGCATAGAGTATCATCGTATCTGCCACACGATATAGGGTCAGGCGGGGCAAGATGAGCACCCTAAGAATAATCACGATATAAGCCTACTTATACGTTCTTATTTCAATAAAATTGGTAACCATCCTTATCTTTTACATTATCACTTTCACATCCACCATTAAAAGATTTAAAAAGTGATAAATAGTTTTCCAAATAACACGTTAAAAAATAGCTTTTTTATCATCGGTCAAAAATACTGCGGGGCAAGACGGGTACCGCCAAAAAAAGATGCAATTTACTAAAGAAAACTATTATTTTTCAATGCTTGTAATATCCGAAGATATTATCTTTAATTCCTGATGGTATTTATCTTCAACTAGCTTAGAAAAACTTCGGTAGGAACGATACAAACAATGGGTGCTCATCTTGCCCCACCTTCTCCTACGAATGCAAAAATGGCAACTTCGTGGATTTCTAAGGTAATTTTACAATTCATTATGGAATCATCTATTAAAAGTTTAACTTTAGTAGATGTACCGTTTTGATTCATATTACGGACACTTAAGGCCTCAGTGAAGAGCATACAAAATAAATCATTCTGTATGATTCTTTAGCGTTATCAAGCGTAGGAAGCTCTTAACTTTCGAATGGTGAGTGAAGAATACGCTTCCGCAGCATGAATAATTTTAAATAAATCAAAATGTGTGGCCTTTTCATGATTCTTATTCCGAACGCTTCCTCACTTTTGCCTCATATTCCGGACACTTTGATTCGAATTCCGGACAGCTCATTATAATCATTAATGGAACAGTCAAATCATCAATTGAAATCGTCAAACCACTAAAGAGACATCTAAGGTAGTTGGGCATTGTAAATTTTCAAAGATATTTATGGAAGAAGCTTACTAAAACGAGCCTTGAAATTGAGAACTATTGAACGGCAAAAATTGAAACATTTCGTGTGAAATGTTTCCCATACAAAGTAGAGTTTCCGGAATTTGAAGTTGTCCGTAATATGAATCAAAACGGTATGTTTATTACTTTAAGAGTAATCGCGCAATGAGAATATATCCAGAGAGTTTTGCGTCGTCCGATAAATTTGGCTCACGGTTTCGCGCATGTTTTCGTCGCCGGAGATTTTTTTTTTTTTTTTCCTGTTTTCAAGCGTCTTGCTGGGTAGTGCTTCGTGAAGCCCAAGCAGGACAGTTCAGTTTTGCGTCGTCCGATAAATTTGGCTCACGGTTTCGCGCATGTTTTCGTCGCCGGAGATTTTTTTTTCCTGTTTTCAAGCGTCTTGCTGGGTAGTGCTTCGTGAAGCCCAAGCAGGACAGTTCAGTTTTGCGTCGTCCGATAAATTTGGCTCACGGTTTCGCGCATGTTTTCGTCGCCGGAATTTTTTTTTTTTTTCCTGTTTCCAAGCGTCCTGCTGGGTAGTGCTTCGTGAAGCCCAAGCAGGACAGTTCGGTTTTGCGTCGTCCGATAGATTTGGCTCACGGTTTCGCGCATGTTTTCGTCGCCGGAGATTTTTTTTCCTGTTTTCAAGCGTCTTGCTGGGTAGTGCTTCGTGAAGCCCAAGCAGGACAGTTCAGTTTTGCGTCGTCCGATAAATTTGGCTCACGGTTTCGCGCATGTTTTCGTCGCCGGAGATTTTTTTTCCTGTTTTCAAGCGTCTTGCTGGGTAGTGCTTCGTGAAGCCCAAGCAGGACAGTTCAGTTTTGCGTCGTCCGATAAATTTGGCTCACGGTTTCGCGCATGTTTTCGTCGCCGGAATTTTTTTTTTTTTTTTTTTCCTGTTTCCAAGCGTCCTGCTGGGTAGTGCTTCGTGAAGCCCAAGCAGGACAGTTCGGTTTTGCGTCGTCCGATAGATTTGGCTCACGGTTTTGCGCATGTTTTCGTCGCCGGAGATTTTTTTTTTTCTGTTTTGGAGCGTCTTGCTGGGTAGGTATTTGGAAGGCACAAGCAAGACGGTTTGTTTTCGGGACGCCAAGAAGTTTTGCTGTCAGTATCAGTTTTGTGTTCAGTCGAGGATGGATTACCAACTGGTGAGTTCGTTTCATTCTTGTGATAACACATATTTTCTTGAAAGCGTAACTTTTAAGTAATTTTAAAACAAACTTTGTATGGTTCGTCACTATAAGTGTCGGCATTATGTTTTTTTCTTATACAATTTCAATATACATATATTTGTCTCTTTTATACATTATTAAAAATTATCTTTTGAATTGTTCGACATTGTGAATGTTGACGTATATTTTAAAACTTCTACCATATCGAGACAAAATGCACAGTAATACTCATATGTAATTTTCAAACAAACTATGTATAGTTCGTCACTACAAGAGTCGGCATTATTCCTGTTTCATATAATTTAAAATATATACATGTAATTTTCAGTTTTCGTCATTAATAAAAACATCTTTTGAATTGTTCGACATTATAGATGTTGACGTATTTTTTAAAGCTTCTACCAAAAAATTCTCGAGACAAAAATACAACACTAGCTTTAAATATGAGTCGTATATTTCCCCCTTGTCCATGGATCGCATCATCGACCAGAGGTGACTCCCAGATCTTTTCATCCCTCAATAATAAACACCCTTCCCGAGTAGTGTTTGATCCTTCGACCTTGACGCTTGCTCCTGCGGGGGCGGGCGATGAGGGCAGGATCAAACATGTCGCGCGTCGGTCGAGTGAAAGTAAAAAGTGGCGTGATCCGTTAGTTGTGTTTGATCCTTCGACCTTGAGGCTTGCTCCTGCGGGGGCGGGTGATGAGGGCAGGATCAAACATGTCGCGCGTCGGTCGGGTGAAGTGAAAAGTGGCGTGATCCATTAGTTGTGTTTGATCTATTGATCGCATCGCTTGCTCTTGCGAGGGCGAGCGATGAACACTTGTCCAGCGTACAATGCGATTATCGAATTATTTCGCGAATTCGGTTAAGCGTAATTATATCATGGATCGCATCATCTACCATTGGTGACTCCCAGATCTATACCTTACCCACTAACCCAATATCCTGTCCATGACAACCGTGGAGATGCAGAGGTGATCTCGGTCTCTAGTAACAACGGTAGTTGCACTAACATTCCTTCCTTTCCCCGATGACCGTAAGGACGTGGCCGGCGCCGTTATTGACTTTTAAAATTTGAGCTCTCGATTTGTGCACATTGAAGAATGGTAAGCTTATCCCAAGCCCCATTCATTAATTCCCTGTGCAACTTCGATTGTTCTGGTCAATCACGGAGTAGCAACTACGAATTGTACGGTCATCTATGCTTATGCTTATGCTTATGCTAATCGCGCAATGAGAATATATCCAGATGTGAGGTAGAAGACATCCAGTATGCGTGACATCCGTGTACGGTGCAGAATGTTTCACAACTACAAGCGAGCGAGCTTCCATAAGAAGCCGTCTATATGCAGAGTCTATGAATGGAGAGTTGCGCAAAGAGAACTGGCAACAAGTTCCCCAATCACAAATCATTTAATTATTCTGGCCACCTATTTTACTGTGTGCGCTTTCCAGTGACTTCACTCAAATGCACTCTCAATTCGAATGTTTTTTTTACAAAGTCGCAAAGAACGAAATTGAAATTGATCTCTGGTTTTGTAATTATAAAGTAATAACAATGAAATGTTTAGTAGAGAATTTCAACAAAACATACGACACACAAAATGAACTCAAAATTTTGATCTTTTTCGGTTTCCGCGCGACGAGCAACTGAAAAAAACGATGAGTTTCTCTTAGCCGTTTGCTCTCTGGGAATAGACCGAAAACAGTCGCATTTGTAGCGTAAATCTGGGTTGAATAACTAATATATAGTTTTGAAACTATCCAATTTTGTATAGTTTATTAAATTTCAGTTGCATTTCAACTATGAAACGGAGTTCTATATTTCCACTGATGGAAGATTACTTACATTACATTACTGTAACAAGAAGCGGGTTTATTCTCAAATTATAGGCCCTAAAGAGCAATTATTTTGTTAAATCATCGTATTACACCGTAACTTAAACTGTAGCAATATTTTTTTTTATTTCTTCACGATAACAATACTTCTCTCGCCCATAAACGTGTTTGTTTATTTTGCTCGATAGGTTGACGATTTGACGGTTCAATAGGTAGACTTGGTTTCAGTCTTCGCGCAACTCTCCATTCATCGACTCTGTCTATATGGTCTATATTAGTGACGTAGTTTTTTTTTTGTTTACGTTTTTTCTCTTTACTAATACATAGCCATTGCTTATTCTTCGCACCTTAGTATATATTCTAATTGATCATCGTCATCATCGCGTATACCTAACGAGCAGTCACTTCAAAGACGAAATTTCACATCACATCTCATTCGCTTCAAGCAGATTTGTTACAGGCAGCTTAGTATTAATTTGAATGACATGCTAATTATTATAATTTGTCTTGTGAATCAAAATAAACAATGATATACTCAAGGTTATCACCAATAGATTATTATTTCTATTTGATTTGAATATTTCAACGTTCAACGCTCCGTCATCGTAATCATCGTCATCATCGAAACTCTAAAAGCAGCGCTTCAAATTAACACTGACTTATGTTTTTCATTCGATAATGTAGGGCTTAGTTTTTCAATCCTTTGGTTTCTTGGCCGCCAGGGCTAGTGCAGGAATTTTCGGATATCCTAATGAAAAAAAGACAGTTGATCGAATTCAACTAATTTATTTTTGCAAAGTGAGGCAATAGTTTGGAAAACCAAAATGTATTATCATGAGCAAAAAAGCGGTAAATAATTTATTTATCTCGTGAAATAAATATTGTGTTGCAGTTCAATAGATGTCTTACTTTATCAACATTCTATGCATTATTTATTTATCACAATCAGCAAGTTTTTTTTTCATGACAATTTGTTTATTGCGTTTTTCGCCATTCTCTATACTCATTGCACAATATTCCAATAACCGAAATAAAGCCTCATATTACGGATATTTCAGTTCTTGTGGTGTGATGAAATAAACGTGGGCTTTATCACCGGGTAAATGATATTGAATAATTGGCTTTGTGTTCCTACCGTTATATGGCAAAAGCTCGCTATCGGGATTGATAGCGGGTAGCGGATGTTTATAATTAATCAATATATCTTTATCTAAATATCCTTCATTTCTTTGTTGTTGGTTTCGAGAGGAATATTTGCCTTTTTGACGCGTATTGGAGGAGGGCTGTCGAGTTGGATTGTGGTCGTACTGTTGATTCGATGATTGATTTAAAACTGTTTTACTGGGAACATTGGCTTGATATGTGAATTTACTGGGAAGATACAATTTAGGATTGTATCCACTCGCTCCATTATTGTAGATCAAAGGCTTCGGTATCTCATGAACCCTGACTTTTTCAATACTATACCAATTGGGTTGATCGTAAAATACAGGTCTTGCAGTAGTGAATGGAGGATAACCAGAGTGGGGATTTGCACTAGTAATTTCTACATTAACTGCGTGATCCCTATAGTTGTAATTATTGTGGTGAGGATCCGGTTTGTCATATGATTGTAAAGGTCTCGTTTGAATAAACGAGATAATACAGGGATGCATATTTCAAGGATGTGTTATTCTACGCAAACATTAGTCTACATGATAGCTTTCTTTTCTACTAATACTCCATCTTGATTGGACCATGATTTCTCAATGTTTCGACTTTGTCCGGTATTGGGTGCTGTCCGGCACTGGGGGATCTCCCCCTACATTTTTTTCAAGAAATCCTCAGATCATTCCTACACATTTTTCTGTGATTTCGTCCTATATTTTTCCTGGAGTTCTCTCACAAAATCTTGCGGGATATTATCCAGAGATTCACTTGATTTCTTTTTTTTCAATTATCTAAGCCATTATCTACAAAATCTTGTGAAATTTCCCCAAGAGTGAGTTCTTCTAGAAATCCTTTTTCATCAAGGGGGACTTGAGAACTTACATAAGTTTTAACAGAAGTTACCCTGAGATTTGCTTTACGAATACGTCACGATTTTTTTTCAACAATTTCTTCTAAACTTCCTTGAGAAATACCTTAGAATTATTGGATGACTTCCCAAGGAAATCTTAGAAGCAATCTCTGGAGTAATTGCTGAAGGTATACTTAGAAAAAATTGTAGTCTTAAAGAAATTTTGAAGCACAATTTTGTACAAAATCCTGAGATATCCTTGGAGACATCTGATGTAGTTTCTGGTTGAATATTCCAACATATTTCAAAAGGAAGCCTTGGGGAACGTTCTTGAAAAATCGATTGAATAATCACCGGATAAAACTCTGGAGGGCTAAGGGCTTTCTTGGAAAAACATAAAAAAAAATATATGATGGAACTCCTGTTGGAATCTCTAAGGTATTGTTTGTATTATTTTTGAAAAAATGTAGGTTTTATTTTGAGACATCCAAAACATTTTTTTTTAAATTCCTTAGGACAATTCTTGGATTTTATGAAAAAAAAAAATCATTAAGTGTACTTTTGAAGAAAAAAGAAAATCTCTCAAATAAAGTTTTTAATGTCACGAGATATTTCCAAAACAAGTTTTAGAAATATTCTCTGAGTACCGTGTGGTCGTATGGTCTTATGTCTTGTTAAGTCTCGTCTTTTATGTATTACCGTTTGGTATCTTTTTGGTTCTGGTTTAGTCTTTTTTTCAGTAAAGAGTTTTTAAAATTTCCTATTTTCAAGACACTCAGTCGCTACCAGAACTGCATCATGCACAATTTTTAAAATTATTGAAAATTTCTTCCAGAAAAAACGATTTTGGAAAAGCAATCTGAAATTTAAATAATTTTAGTTTTAAAACTTCGTGATAATTATGATTACTCTCTCTTCACCATGACTTCAATCGACTGTTTATTTACGAAAAAAAACATTTTTATAAAAAAAATGCTTAAAATAGGGTTGCAAATGAGCTAAATTATTCGAAGCCAGTCCAAAAGTTTTCTTTTTTTTTTTCAATAGATGAAAATTATTGTTTATCAATAGTTTCACTATTGAAACAGTTACTTGAGTGTTGGGTTAATATTATATTGATATGTATAAAATCATATTGTATTTATCTGATTCAGTTAGTCTTATGTTCGTCGAAAATCAAAATAGCTCTGGGGCTATTATGGAAAAGAAAAGGTAAATTTAAAACTCTTGAACATTTTCGAACTAAATGTGACAATCCATCATATATCTTAATTACTACATTTTAATGTGATACAGGTTGGATAAGACTAACCGGAGGCTTGATAATCCGTGTTTCTATTATTTAATAAAATAGATTCGGAGATCCATAAGTTTTACGGATTATTTGTATTAATTTAGATGGAAATATACCTTATCAAATATTTAGCAGATAGCTTTTGCAGCAACCATTTACACGATTCAATTAATTTGAGGTATTTGAAAGAATTTGGATTTTTTGCAGGACAGAACTCTATGATTACTTGCGAATAGATCAGTAGTTTTCATTTTAACATATTGTCACTAATCCAAATAAAATTTTACTTCTGCACCCATGAAGCTACCCAAATGACCTATGGAAATGAATGGTGCATAATCTTTTATTTTTGCTTGAGTACTAAACAAACTTTCAGGAAAAATCACTTGAAAGTTCAGTACAGTTGACGATGATGAACAGAGCTCTTACAAACAACATAAAAGATTCCACCATTGGCTTATAATTTCCATTTGAATAAAACTTAAACTTTGCGTGTGCGTTTAAAAATGTCCAAATATTTATAAATTATAATCAAATCAAAAATATTTTAAATTTTGTCATTATTTTGTTTTAGACATATAAAATTAGAGTATTTCTTAAACCTGGAATTATTTTGTGGAACCTGGAAAAACCTGGAAATATCAGGGAATTTCATTTCAATAAACGAGTAGACACCCTGTAATGGAAATTTCCATGACTTCCCTAGGCATAGAGTATCATCGTATCTGCCACACGATATAGGGTCAGGCGGGGCAAGATGAGCACCCTAAGAATAATCACGATATAAGCCTACTTATACGTTCTTATTTCAATAAAATTGGTAACCATCCTTATCTTTTACATTATCACTTTCACATCCACCATTAAAAGATTTAAAAAGTGATAAATAGTTTTCCAAATAACACGTTAAAAAATAGCTTTTTTATCATCGGTCAAAAATACTGCGGGGCAAGACGGGTACCGCCAAAAAAAGATGCAATTTACCAAAGAAAACTATTATTTTTCAATGCTTGTAATATCCGAAGATATTATCTTTAATTCCTGATGGTATTTATCTTCAACTAGCTTAGAAAAACTTCGGTAGGAACGATACAAACAATGGGTGCTCATCTTGCCCCACCTTCTCCTACGAATGCAAAAATGGCAACATCGTGGATTTCTAAGGTAATTTTACAATTCATTATGGAATCATCTATTAAAAGTTTAACTTTAGTAGATGTACCGTTTTGATTCATATTACGGACACTTAAGGCCTCAGTGAAGAGCATACAAAATAAATCATTCTGTATGATTCTTTAGCGTTATCAAGCGTAGGAAGCTCTTAACTTTCGAATGGTGAGTGAAGAATACGCTTCCGCAGCATGAATAATTTTAAATAAATCAAAATGTGTGGCCTTTTCATGATTCTTATTCCGAACGCTTCCTCACTTTTGCCTCATATTCCGGACACTTTGATTCGAATTCCGGACAGCTCATTATAATCATTAATGGAACAGTCAAATCATCAATTGAAATCGTCAAACCACTAAAGAGACATCTAAGGTAGTTGGGCATTGTAAATTTTCAAAGATATTTATGGAAGAAGCTTACTAAAACGAGCCTTGAAATTGAGAACTATTGAACGGCAAAAATTGAAACATTTCGTGTGAAATGTTTCCCATACAAAGTAGAGTTTCCGGAATTTGAAGTTGTCCGTAATATGAATCAAAACGGTATGTTTATTACTTTAAGAGTAATCGCGCAATGAGAATATATCCAGATGTGAGGTAGAAGACATCCAGTATGCGTGACATCCGTGTACGGTGCAGAATGTTTCACAACTACAAGCGAGCGAGCTTCCATAAGAAGCCGTCTATATGCAGAGTCTATGAATGGAGAGTTGCGCAAAGAGAACTGGCAACAAGTTCCCCAATCACAAATCATTTAATTATTCTGGCCACCTATTTTACTGTGTGCGCTTTCCAGTGACTTCACTCAAATGCACTCTCAATTCGAATGTTTTTTTTACAAAGTCGCAAAGAACGAAATTGAAATTGATCTCTGGTTTTGTAATTATAAAGTAATAACAATGAAATGTTTAGTAGAGAATTTCAACAAAACATACGACACACAAAATGAACTCAAAATTTTGATCTTTTTCGGTTTCCGCGCGACGAGCAACTGAAAAAAACGATGAGTTTCTCTTAGCCGTTTGCTCTCTGGGAATAGACCGAAAACAGTCGCATTTGTAGCGTAAATCTGGGTTGAATAACTAATATATAGTTTTGAAACTATCCAATTTTGTATAGTTTATTAAATTTCAGTTGCATTTCAACAATGAAACGGAGTTCTATATTTCCACTGATGGAAGATTACTTACATTACATTACTGTAACAAGAAGCGGGTTTATTCTCAAATTATAGGCCCTAAAGAGCAATTATTTTGTTAAATCATCGTATTACACCGTAACTTAAACTGTAGCAATATTTTTTTTTATTTCTTCACGATAACAATACTTCTCTCGCCCATAAACGTGTTTGTTTATTTTGCTCGATAGGTTGACGATTTGACGGTTCAATAGGTAGACTTGGTTTCAGTCTTCGCGCAACTCTCCATTCATCGACTCTGTCTATATGGTCTATATTAGTGACGTAGTTTTTTTTTTGTTTACGTTTTTTCTCTTTACTAATACATAGCCATTGCTTATTCTTCCGCACCTTAGTATATATTCTAATTGATCATCGTCATCATCGCGTATACCTAACGAGCAGTCACTTCAAAGACGAAATTTCACATCACATCTCATTCGCTTCAAGCAGATTTGTTACAGGCAGCTTAGTATTAATTTGAATGACATACTAATTATTATAATTTGTCTTGTGAATCAAAATAAACAATGATATACTCAAGGTTATCACCAATAGATTATTATTTCTATTTGATTTGAATATTTCAACGTTCAACGCTCCGTCATCGTAATCATCGTCATCATCGAAACTCTAAAAGCAGCGCTTCAAATTAACACTGACTTATGTTTTTCATTCGATAATGTAGGGCTTAGTTTTTCAATCCTTTGGTTTCTTGGCCGCCAGGGCTAGTGCAGGAATTTTCGGATATCCTAATGAAAAAAAAAGACAGTTGATCGAATTCAACTAATTTATTTTTGCAAAGTGAGGCAATAGTTTGGAAAACCAAAATGTATTATCATGAGCAAAAAAGCGGTAAATAATTTATTTATCTCGTGAAATAAATATTGTGTTGCAGTTCAATAGATGTCTTACTTTATCAACATTCTATGCATTATTTATTTATCACAATCAGCAAGTTTTTTTTTCATGACAATTTGTTTATTGCGTTTTTCGCCATTCTCTATACTCATTGCACAATATTCCAATAACCGAAATAAAGCCTCATATTACGGATATTTCAGTTCTTGTGGTGTGATGAAATAAACGTGGGCTTTATCACCGGGTAAATGATATTGAATAATTGGCTTTGTGTTCCTACCGTTATATGGCAAAAGCTCGCTATCGGGATTGATAGCGGGTAGCGGATGTTTATAATTAATCAATATATCTTTATCTAAATATCCTTCATTTCTTTGTTGTTGGTTTCGAGAGGAATATTTGCCTTTTTGACGCGTATTGGAGGAGGGCTGTCGAGTTGGATTGTGGTCGTACTGTTGATTCGATGATTGATTTAAAACTGTTTTACTGGGAACATTGGCTTGATATGTGAATTTACTGGGAAGATACAATTTAGGATTGTATCCACTCGCTCCATTATTGTAGATCAAAGGCTTCGGTATCTCATGAACCCTGACTTTTTCAATACTATACCAATTGGGTTGATCGTAAAATACAGGTCTTGCAGTAGTGAATGGAGGATAACCAGAGTGGGGATTTGCACTAGTAATTTCTACATTAACTGCGTGATCCCTATAGTTGTAATTATTGTGGTGAGGATCCGGTTTGTCATATGATTGTAAAGGTCTCGTTTGAATAGGCGGAATATTTGCAGAGTGCTGGTTATAAAAGTTTTGATTAAAAGGTAATGCAGTAGGTCTAAAATCACTCTTCAACGGTTGATTGGGTATGTGCTGATGGCCAAATGGATATGATTGGACCGGGGAAGTTATGGGTGATCTCAAGTCAAAAGAGAAATCGTAGATAGGCCGTGCTTTAGGAGTTCTCAAATTGTTAATTATTGGAACGGAATGTTCATAGAGCCTCAACGTTTGTCGTATAGTTTCGATTTCTCTATTAAATTCTTGCATAGTTTTGTAACGATAAGCCTCTGCATCAGGAGCATCGTAAGACAAATCTTTGTTTTTGGTAGGAAGATATGTTTTCGACGGCGGTCTTTTCTGCTTTACAGTAGGTTGGTTCAATATTGGACCAACGGTTGTAGTGTGATAATGGCTATCATAGCTTCCGTCTGTCAATGTAGTTAAATATGGTAGGGGAGTTGTAATCGAAAAATCTTCAAACGGCTGTAACGTTGGCGTACGAGCGTCGAAGTATTCAAAATAAATAGGATTGCCTTTGATATTATCAGGACTTAGTGAGATAAGAGGAGGAGATATTGGAGCATTGACTTTGTGCAGTTGAGTTCTTGTTGCTGATGGTGGTTTGACCTTGTTTCGTTTCTTCGTTGGTGCAATCGTTGTAGTTGTAAGTTGAACTTTGTTGGGTGGCCGAACTGTTCGAAGGACAGTTGTTTCGTTGCTTTCTGGGAACTTCTTGACATTAGCTTTTTCGATCTCGATTTTATAGTTTGGAGTTTCTATTCGAAGAGGTTTAACTTTAACAGGCTTCGCTGTTGTACTCGTTGGTTCATTTTTGATAGTAGTAGTTACTACAGGCGATGAAGTTGTGTTTTTCAGACGTTCTCTTAGTTTAATATCGTTAATCTTATTTAATACATCAAGTGGGGTCTTGACAGGCTTCTTGTCTTCGTCAAGCGGGGCAAAAAAGTTAGGAGGAGGTGGCAATATAATTCCTGGAACAAGTGGTCCTGGGGACACCGGATTGCTATAGTTACTCTTGTATTCAAAACTATAAGGAGGTGGATAATACAGCGATGGGTCGTCTTCGTCAATATCGGTGCTGTTTTGTTCATCGAATGAGCCCGATTGAGGGGGAAGTGGGAATGGCGGTAATGGTGGCAGATTTAAGAACGGATTCGAGAACGTCTGGTTTGGTTTACCAAGTGGGAGCGGAGCTGGGGGTGGGTATTGATATCCGTTAAACTGCGAAGGAGGGCCGTCCTTTCCATTCCAGGGAGGGGGATTTTTTTTATTGAGATCGTCGGCTTTAATGTCTGGGACTCTCTCATTAGAGAAGAGAAAAACTGTCTGATTTGTGAACGGATTGTATACCGGAAGTTTATTATTTCCGATAAACTGTATCGGGCCATCGTCGGTGAGCTGGACAGGAAAGGGAGGCGGAACTTTCGGGTTTAAGGGTAGTTTAACTTGTCTAGTAGGGGCGTCATAGTCATCAATAGGCTTCCATTTCGGTTTATTATTATTTTTGTTGACGGATCCACCTTTGAGAACCAACAAGTGATCTTCCGCTAGCCAAATTTCTTCATCATTTAATCCCCCATAGTTTCTGGCATCATCCTTCGGTACTTCTGAGTTTGACTTGTAACTTAAAACTCCTGGTCGTTTAGGCGTTGTTGAGAAAAGCTCTTTATGAATGAGGCCGTATTTACCTTCGGCTACCTGATCTGACAACGTCTTTTTACTTTCTTCCTTTTTAGTACTGTTGGTTGTTTCTTTTCCACTGCCGTTTCCTGCGCTAGCCGTGAGCAATAAACCGTCATCGATTTCATTATTTTCTGCTAAATTAATATTTTTATCACGGCTAAAAATATTTAGATTCGTACTGCTATTCGCTTTTTTTAGGTTGACATTTCTTAAATTTCTATATACTTCACGATTGAAAAGTACATGGCCACCAATCAATCGCTCTATAGTCCTGCCATGATTCCTTCTGGATCTGAAAAAATAATAAAAAATATGTTTATTTATGCACTGTTCAAATGTTTCGATATTGACTAAATCAGCAGAAGACAATATTTGTTTTATTTCATGAACGACTTTAATTCACTATAATATTGCTACTCTCGACCCATGTAAAACACTCCATGATCGAAAATTTGACGAAAATTCATGACTTTGCGAATTGTCAGCCCCATGCTACATTTATGGTTGACAAAATCGGAAAAGAGCTAAAATCGGGAAAACAAATTTTCGACCGGTTTAAAGTTTTTATTTTAATTTAACTAAGCCCTTAATTTATGATTTTGTTAATTTAAATATTTTATTTTATTTCCATTTTATATAAACCGTAATTCAAGGTAACATTGATCAGTTCCTTGAATAATTATTGAAAAATTAAAATTTCAAAATTTCGGTCTTTTGATGATTGTATAGCCGTGGCCAAGATCATAATTGACTTTATGCACCCAATATTGCCAGTATAGACGTGTTTAGTCTAATTAAAATAAATATAAATTTTAGGCTGACAAAATCGGGAAAAAAGGATGCTAAAATCGGGGGTAGATAAAATCGGAGGTAGACAAAATCGGGGGTAGACAAAATCGGGTCATTACTGTATGTGATCAGTACGCCGTGTTCATAAAAATCGTAAGAATGCAGCGCCACCCGAGCGCGACCAGTTAAGACGCGTCGCGAGTGAGTTGTGCGCTGTTCGATTTTGTGATGGTGCATCAATATTTTTTTTCAATTTTAAAACATAAAAATTAATTTTCATTACATCAGTATTTTTCTAATCGCAACCATTTTAATTTCATCGTTTTTATTTTTCAGACAATTTCCAGTTGAAAACTCTTTACTCCGCGGAGTGTTTTGACAGTATTGAAAACAGCTAACAGAACAAAGAATCATGTCAATGTATCCATTGGAGTGTTCTTATATACACATTTTTTGAAGAATCAAACTGAGAAAACATCATAATAAATTCAAAGCAATTTTAGCATATGTTTAAACTGTATTAAGCTAAGTATGCAGTGTTGCAGAGTATGCTAAATAAGTCTTGAGAATGGGAATTTTATTTTAATTTTAAGATTTAATTCAATAATACACTGCCGTGAATCGCAAGTCAGTCCCATCTGTAAAAAGTAGGCATTGAGAAAATGGGCCGTGAAGTTTCCTGAAGTTTATCCATACGAATATTAAAAAAATCCCAGAGGCTTGGAACATGTTCGAATCTCAATGAAACTTTCACAATTTGTTTTTCACTACGATATCTTTCCGAGAAAAATGATCATGATGATCAAAACATGGTTCATTTTTGGTGTTACACGATGCGGATATCTGTAGTGAGACTGATATGCAATTACTTTTAATGATGGGACAATTTTTCTTAATTTCTTCGAGCAAACCATATTATCTCATTAGTGCATGAAAGAGCATTGAATGATATGTTGAAATCTGAACTTAACTCAATTTTGACGAAAATGCAGATGAGACTGATTTGCGATTCATGGCAGTACAGTATTGGACAAAACATTTGCAATTTCTTCGATTTTCTATACAAAATGATCAACTGTTGGTAAACTAGATCTCAGTTATTTATGGACCGATTTGAAAGACATTTTGACAGAACTTGAATTTCTACATATAGGGTAGATTTACCAATAGTGGAGGTACTAAGCACGATTGAACTTCATCTAACCGCCTAAATTCAAGGAGCTCAATTAATGTACATGTTAAAGCTTGTAACGGGAACTAACGACCATTGACTTTATGAGAAAAATTATTTCATCGCAGTAATCCACGCAGTAATCAGTAAAAATAATACCTCCACTATTGGTACACCGTTCCTTTAGTTGCGATATATTTTTAATTTGTGTTCCTCTAGTTGCGGTATCCGTTGTG
This sequence comes from Aedes aegypti, assembly GCF_002204515.2. Lineage (NCBI taxonomy): Eukaryota > Metazoa > Arthropoda > Insecta > Diptera > Culicidae > Aedes > Aedes aegypti. Next base: position 156,648,962 of record NC_035107.1, on the reverse strand, counting down.
GGATTCTTATGGGATCCTCCACTATAGGAACACTTTACCGCAACTATTGGTACAGGTAAGAAAAGTTTTTTCTGTTTTAGTGATATTTCATAAGTTTTAAACCAATTTGAACGCTCTTTGCAACTATTCCGTTTATGAACAAGCCAATACGTTTGGCAGTGTCGGTTCTGTGACTAATGTAATAAAATCAGTGAAAACGGCACTACCGCAACTATAGGAACATCCACAACTAAGGGAACACTTATCCTAGTTTTGAACAGTTTTTTTCCAATCACGAGTTTGAAAGTAATAAAAATTTAACTAAATTGGAATTTTCGTCGAAAAATTGAAAACTATTTATCCGAAATCCATTAGACCTACAGAAAAACTGTTTCCAGAAAACTTGTTCATCTCATCAAAATTTACAACTTTGCTCAAGATGCCATAAAGCTATTCCTTCAATTTGTTTAATTATGTAAATTATAAAAAATCGTCAAAATTAACTTTAGGTAAACCTTTGTTGCTTTTAAACTATTGGTTGGAAAAATCACTCAAAAATATATTTTAACCTCTACCGAAAAGCTAAACATTACATATAATTTGCAAATGGATTAGATGAACAAATTGATGTGAAGATTTGCGAAAAAGTTACACGTCTTCTCAGTGAGAATCGAACTCACGACTCCCTGATCTCTAGTTTGGGCGCGTTACCCATACGCCATGAGAGGACTCATGAACGCAGAAGATAACCTGAATTCGATTTCAGCTCTTTCGGAAGAATTAGATGCCCATCCAAACACAACGCTTTCTATTTATATCCAATGCCTAGCCCGAGAGCGCATTATTTTTTAGGTGATGAAATAGCACACAACACTAGCCAGCAACTGTACTGGCTGAGGTTTCTATTGTGTGGGCTTATATTTTAACCTTCCAGTCGTCGCGTGGTCTGCCACCGTCAGAATCACCACGCTGCTGTTGTGAACGAAAAGCGAGCTTTTTTCACTACTGTTGTACAAAATACAACAGCGCGATGACTGAAATGCTAAAATTCAAGTTTTTTTTTTCTGACGCACTACACAAATTCAATTCAAGTCGGTCCATAAATGACTCAGATCTAAATCTCTAAAGTCGACCATTCTGTATGGAAAATCGAAAGAGTTCCAAATGTTTTGTCCAATACTGTAGATCAAAATGATAAAATATAAACATTGATAAATGCAGCAAACAACTGAAAACAAATATATTGCCGTGCTGTGATCTGGAAGAAAGCTTTATATATGAAAATTATGTATGTCAGTTGGTTTACTATTTTAGTTTAGTGCCTTTAAAAACGTGTCTAGAGGCAGGAGTGGCCATAGTGACGGCCATCTTTGGATTCAGGAAACATTCCGTAAAACGTGTGTCAAAAATCTTGTCAATAATTTACTAAAAATCTGTCAAGAAATCAACTGCACAAAAAAAATGGAGAAATCCATATTTTAGTATTTTTTAACATAATTTTTATTTTTTTTATTTTTTATACTTCCTATTTTATTCGCTCCTTCTATTGTTGTCGAAAAGCGAAGAACAAACCAACCCGAACCTTATTGCGTTAAGGTAAAGGTGAATCGAAGCCAAACTTCAAATTTTCAAGAGCACAAATCTGGAGAACCGAACACCAGTTTAAGCTGTAAACTTTATCGATTGGTCACCACCAGCTAGTGAATAATCGGTTAAGTTTTCAGCTTGAACGGATGTTTGGTTCTCCAGATTTGTGCTCTTGAAAATTTGAGATTTTGCTTCGATTCATCTTCAGGTTAACTCAAAATTGAGTTAGTGGCATAGTACTGAAAGTTGAGTGAATTGATCTTCCGATTGAGTTAAAAGAACTTAGGCGGCGTCCATTTATTACGTAACGCTAAAATTGAAAATTATTGACCCCCTCCCCCCCCCCTCCGTAACGCTTTTTGTATGAAAAATTTAAATTTTTTGTATGAGCCGTAACGCTTGAGCCTACTCCCCCCCTCCCCCTAGAGCGTTGCGTAATTTGTGGATGCCGCCTTAGCCAGTGAATATTTTTTCGCATGGCTTTAAATGGAGAGAACTTAACCTCATTAACTCAAAATTAGGTTTACGCAAGAACCTTCGCGTTGAGTGGAATGAACTCACTTTTGAATAGGGTAGATGTACCAATAGTGGAGGTACTAAGCACGATTGAACTTCATTTAAACGTCCAAATTATGCGCAATTAATGTACATGTTAATGTTGTAACGGGAAGTAACGACCGTTAACTTAATGAGAAAAATGATTTCATCGCAGTAATCCACGGTATGTCAGTGAAAAATAATACCTCCACTATTGATTCCTTTAGTTGCGGTATTTTTTAAATTTGTGTTCCTATAGTTGCGGTATCCGTTGTTTTCTTATGAGATCCTCCACTATAGGAACACTTTACCGCAACTATTGGTACAAGCAAGTAAGGTTTTAGCAATTTTAGTGATATTTCATCAGTTTTCAAGCAATTTGAACGATCTTTTCAACGATTCCGCGTATCAACAAGCCAAAACGTCGATTGGCAGTGTCGCTTCTGTGGTAAATGTAATAAAATCAGTGAAAACGGCACTACCGCAACTATAGGAATACCCACAACTAAGGGAACACTTACCCTACTTCATTTTCTCCGTGTGAGAGTGCCGGGATAACTTCTTATTATTATTGGCGTAACGTTCCTACTGAGACAGAGCCTGCTCCTCGACTTGATGTTATTTTGAGCACTTCCACAATTAGTAACTGAGAGTTTTCTTTGCCAATTGACCATTTTTGCATGTGTATATCGTTTGGCAGGTACCGTGGATGTACCATATTTGACGCGGGTCCAAACTGAGTGCATTTTCGGATGTATCACATCATAATTTTATTAAATTTTCAACTAGCACTCGAAAACCAATTGCCTTATTTTTATTTTACATTAATTTAAGAAAGTTCCATCCATAGTGCATCTGTTTTCGTGCAAATAATGTGATGTTTCACGACAATATTGACACGAATGCACCATAGCGGTGTAAAGTGTCGCAAATAATAACAAAAAATCAATAGCCCTCTGAAATATCCTTTAATTTTACAGATTGTTGCTCACATGTGTCTCTATCTGGGATTTGTAACACATTTTTGTATGGATAACGTGTGCGTCAAGTTAGGTACACGTTGTTCCTTATTATTTAATGAACATTATATCGTATCGAAAATAGAAAATCAAATTATTATCGCGACTGCATTCGAAAAATCCATAAACAGGAAGGTTGCTATGCACCATGTAAAATGAGAAGGAAGCAACTATAAATTACGTGACGTAAGGGGCTTTGGTAGGATAAGAAAAATATGTATAATATATGTATATTGAACGTTCCTATCCAGGTTTTTAAAAGCGCTAATGGCTGCCGCAAACAGGCTCGCTTTCTGGTAGGGACATGTCGATTTGACGTTTGGCTTGGGTCGTTTTCTATTTAAAGGACCCAAGCTAAACGTCAAATCGACATGTCCCTACCAGAAAGCGAACCTGTTTGCGGCAGCCATTAGCGCTCGTAAAAAGCTGGATACAAAAAGCGGTGGCAGTTTATAGAGCGATAGAAGACGAGGGGCTGACAACTGTAGAAAATATTTTAAATTTACGTTTGGGACCGTCAATGATTGTAACAATTTTAACTCCCCCCCTTCTTTCACATAGTAACCTATTTTACCACACCTAAGGGAAGCTATACAAATTATGTCCCGCTAAATTTGGATTTCTTATCCTCCACCTACAAATAATATTTTTCGATGACCGAGAAAACTCACATTTTTATTTTTGTTAAAAATCGGTAACCAGAAGAGGCCTCAAAAATAAATAAAAAAGAATAAGGGATGTTCAAAAATTCAAAAAATGATATTTGGATAAAAAATAGGTATTAGAGGGTTAAGAGTCCGGGGCAAGCTGAAACGACTGGGGTAAGATGAAATGGCAAGGTATCATAGTGAAAATGCATAACGATGAGAAAATCGATTACAGAAACTTTAAATAAATAGATGAAAAAACTTTTAGGGAAAAAGTATCTGCTAACTTTTATTGGCATTTAGTTGAAAACTTTACATTTCATCTTGCCCCACCCGTTTCAACTTGCCCCGGTGTACCTTAAAAGAAAAGTAACAGAAGTAAACTTCAAACCTTCGGTTTTCTTCAATACTCTACACTTAGTATCTGCATATGTTATTATAATCGCATTTTTGGTATACTTACGGAAGTTTTGCAGATATAATACTTGAACTACTTTGCACTATATTTTGCGTCGTTGCTTTACTCAAACATGTGGCTAAATGTACTAGGATTAAAGTCAAAAGCATCCGCATCTGAAATTAAAAAAAAAAAAGATTTAGTAAAATATTTTAAAACTTGTCATTGTGACACGAAAAGTAGATTTTAGCTTTAGGAACATTGTAAAATAATAATGTTTAGAAAATAATTGACTTTTCATTCCAGTAACCTTTATGGGTTTCTATTGGGAAGAAGCTTCATTTAAATATGCTATGTTTTGTTGTTGGGACTTCCCATGGCCATGCGGCAACGTTCACAAAATAACAAAACCGTACTCAAGATGCCTGGGTTCATATTCTCGGTATATTTGTGTGCTTAATTCATCTTCCTCGATAATGAAGTAAGGATGAAACTAAGTTTTCTGTCAAAATTTCCCACGAAGCATATTCGTAATAATTCGTAAGCGTAATAAATATTACGCAACGCTTTTTCATTACGCAACTGTTTTGAGTTACATTACATAACCATTTTCAGAAATCGACAAATTAGTGATGAATGCATTCTGATATGGTTTCTGATGGTTCCGGGTCATTTGGCCGAATGCCATTTGGCCGAATGCCGTTTGGCCGAACGCCATTTGGCCGAAAGAGTCATTTGGCCGAATGCCATTTGTCCGAATGCCGTTTGGCCGAAATTGAAAACAATAGTGAGCTACATTTAGCATGCATTTGTAATGAATTTCTAAGAACAGTTTATTTCTAAAGAATGATAATTCATCATTGATATACAGCTCGTTAGTGTTAGTTCAAGGACCAATCAATGCTGAAGGAAGAACATTCTAAATGTAAGCAATTATTCACTGCTCTGCTAGCATTCATAGCTGCCAGCATAGATTTTCGCACTGCGTTTGTATTCAGCTCTTGTCAGTTATTTAAACGACTTATTCGTCTTTTTGTAGCATTAGTTAGCTTCAATCCTTCTGATAGTACTTAGTAAATTAAATAATTCTAGCAAACACAGGTTTGGCTTCTTCTTATCACAACGGAGAAACAGTTATCTTCTTTGAAGCAAGAGTCCACCGAGTCATTCGGTTTAATCCTAAATAAGACTCTATGAGTTTATAATAAGCTTTAGTTCCAATAACTATGAAAAAAATTAAATATGGAAGAACAGCCTATGATCGAAAGAAGGAAAAATCTCTTATCAAGATGTAAGCTAGTGTAATGCAAATAATTGTTATATCAGTATAACTATAAAGAACTGCCGATGATTTAAAGATGGTAAAATTCTCAATTGAAATATAAGTTAAATTATTGCCAATAGTTATGAAACCAGTACAAGTCAAAAGAATAGCCTATGTTTAAAAGTAGAAATTTTTTTTTATAAAATTATCAAAAACATTTCAATCCCTAGCACCCCCAGAGACGAACCAACCATAAGCTCAGAATCTTGACGCGAGTTCACAACTGCGTCCTGAATAAATGGAGTAGTATTCTCTTGGAGCATTTATATAGCGACAAACATGACGATCTGCCACATCGTAAAGATCAACAAGTTAACTAGCAGATCAGTTATTGGTCCACACTTATGGTTCCTACGCTTCAGCGTTGAAAAAAATGATTTTTTTTCTTGATTCGGCCAAACGGCATTCGGCCAAACGACCCATTCGGCCAAATGGCATTCGGCCAAATGGCCGGACACCGTTTCTGATACCCTCAAGTGGTCTTCTACAAAATTGCAAAAAAGGTTGTTCGCAACTAGATTTTACTGCACTTGTTGTAATTATCTAACTCAGCGAGCCAAACTGTCATTTTTTATATTGGAAACTAACTTAACATCGACATTTTAGGTGCAGCTTCTTGGTTCGAAACTTTTCAAACAACGTTTTTCTTTTAATCGACTGTCCAAAATAGGCACTGTAGAATAAGTCGTCCCTTATTTTTCGAAAATGCGAAATGTTATAAGTTCATCATTGTTAAGTGCTCGTTTTGGTAAGAAAAAATTCAGGTAAAAATTTGAAGTCCGTACGTGGACGCTAAGTTGTCTTCCAACGACCCTGAAGGTATTAGGCGTAGATGACCCCGTGCACAAAATCAAGCTCGCTGCTCTAGTGCACGCAGCATGAGTACCTTTGAATTAAGTGTTTTTGAATATTCAGCATGCTCTGCTTTTCAATGGTAATTGCAAACCTTGTTAACATATGGCTATTTAAAGAACACGCCATCAACTTGTTAAGAAGTTATATTTGACTGGTAAACAATCTATCGCTTTATTATGCTATAATGGTTGAAAAATTTCGTAAATTTCTTGTCCGTCGTAATGTTTGGAATGGCCTCGAAGGGTGCAACGTAAATTCATATTTCCACTAAAATATGCAAGATATTTTCACTATTTTTTTTTTATAAAATCAGATTTTCTCACGGTTTTTACGGTGATAGTTAGTTAAAGCATCCTTCATGATCTCCCAAGTAACAATTCTGGACAAACATTTCAAAAGGGCACATCGACATTGGTAAACATTGGCTTTGCAAGACGCTGTTGAGCCCCATTCAATTCGATCAAGCTCACCAATACCACTATCAGGAAGAGCTAACACAAATCTTTCTGATAGTGGTGTTAGTTTACGTGGGCGGGCCAAAAACGACTCAACAGCAGCGTTTCTGAAAAAAGGCTCAAGACCTCTTGGGCCCTTGTCAAATGTTTGTCCAGAATTTTAGTTTTTCGAATTGCTTCCAGGGTGCTATAAATAAACGCCCATAAAACCACGGTCAAGGTACTTTTTCCTTCATCGCATGCCCCAAAACCTCTCGTGGACTAGAACGTGACTAGTTGGCCCTAAAGAAACTATAATTTAGACTCTTTAGTTGGCCCACTCTAAAAGAGGCCATGAAGCGTATAGCTATGTCCAGGCCCATGGCACGGGACGACTTCTAACGTAGTCAACATCTCCATGTGTTTACCCATTTTCGGGTAAATTGAATCGAGAGTGCAATCAGGATGCGAAGTTTTGTTTAATGTTTATGATCCATAATCGAGCAAGTGTCACAATAAAATAACTGATTGCTTGCTTGGAGGCTTGCAGGATGCCTTTCAATGTTTTCTCTCCTTCCAAAATCCGCCCACGAAAATTTTGCTTCTTCTGAAGTAGCATATTTTCTGAATACTTGAGTGTCGGTTGCAATTTTCATGCTTTGCATAAAGAATGCTCTACTCATTACATTGGTTTTCCACACATTCAATCCATTTTCCATTCGTTACCCAAACCTGTGAAAACTCAACACATAAAACCTGTGACTCACTTTTAGCGTGGGATTCAACATTGGCAGTGCTGCGTAATAGATTTGGCATAGTTGCTAGCTGATTTATTTTGAATATGATCAGATTTCGTCTCTTTATAATTTAGACTTTTTACCCAGGACATCCTGGCTACGAAGAACACTGTGTATCGATATATGGTTGTCAGGGGCCTGGCTGTGTCACACAAATAAAGCAAAATAGCATTAACGGCAGCTATGTTCTAGATGAATGTCGCTTCATCTTGAAAATGATTTTATCGTAACGTCGATCTTTCCGAATTTATTCCAACATAAACAAAACAAAATAAAACTGATAACACGACTGTGATAGTTTGTTTCATAGTACTTGTTATTTGGAATGATTTATTTTGATTTTCTTCTTTTTCTTCTTGGCATTACGTCCTCACTGGGACAGAGCCTGCTTCTCAGCTTAGTGTTCTTTTATGAGCACTCCCATAGTTAGGGGGGCTGGGGGCAAGAAGGACACCTTAAGATATATAGGTTCAAATCATGGTTGATTAGCACAATTTTTGAAGGTTATTCCAGTGTAGTGTAGGGGCAAGCTCACCTCTTGTTCTAAATGATGTTATCGATAGATTTCAAAAATATAAGAAACACATGATGATTTGAGATTTTTGAAAATGTCCCTTCCTATGAGGTTTTTAAACGAGGCACGGGGCAAGAGTGCCACTCGTATGGGGCAAGAAGACTAGAGATGGGCAATTTGGTCCGATTTTGCGAGCGAATCGTTGGTGACTCACTCACAAAAGTGAATCGATTCTTTTGATCGATTCAGTGATTCATTAAATTAATCATGAACATAAAAAACATAACATGACCATTTCTGAATGATATCATATTTAATATATGAAGCTACTTCAAATATGTTTACATGTCTAGTGCACTTGATCATGATAAACCAGCTTTAAAAATGTTGCTTATTCCTGGTACTCTCTTCCGGAAATTGCATTTCCTGTGAATCGTGACTCTTTTGAAAAGAATCGTTATTCGTTCACTCATTTTTGAGAGTCGACTCTTTCGATCGATTCGTGAGTGAGTCGCCCATCTCTAAAGAAGACGACCAGAGCAAAATGCCACAAATTTTGTATATTATTATTTCTCCGCCTAAACGATAAGTTCTAGAGTAAGTAAAGATAAAAACTGAGGGATAAAAGTTGACTTAAAGTTAAAAAGTAATTTTACGAAATTAATTTAATTCTCATCTTATTTGACTGTAACAATAAAAGTAAAAATTTTCAGAAACCTTTTTGAATGTCCAAAATGGTTTATTTTGATTTTATTTAGTAGGAAACTTTGATTTAATGCAATATTAAACAAGAAAAATAATAGTTCATTTGATTCTATATGAGAAAATTGCGGTGTCCCTTTTGCCACATAAGACATACTGTTTTTATATATGTAAAACTTAATGTCAAAAGGACTTTTTCGAAAAAAAATCCTCACAGCTATATTAAACAATTGAAAATCATCAATACTGTGTGGAAAAATCAATATGTTTTGTATTTATTGGGAGTTAAACCTTGTTTTCCAGTCTTACATTATTATAATATTTCGCATTTTTCGCGTTGGCGAGTTAAAGACATTTTTTTATTTTTTGTACTAAACATTTTTAACTGTAATATTTACACAACCCTCAATTAGTACTCAATTTATTCTTATCCTGAGTTGAACATCAAAAATTGATTTGAACTACGTAAAATTAGAGGTTGCACTATTGCCCGGGTGTCGCTCTTGCCCCATGCCCCCCTATTAACTGAGAGCTTTCTTTGCCAAAGTTGCCATTTTCGCATTCGTATATCGTGTGGCATGTACGATTATACTCTATGCCCAGGGAAATCAAGGAAATTTCCATTACGAAAAGATCCTGGACCGACCGGGAATCGAAGCCAGACACCTTCAGCATGGCTTTGCTTTATAGCCGCGTACTCTAACCACTCGGCTAAGGAAGGCCCCAATTTTTATTTTGATATAGTGCTCAATTCTTTAGTACCGAGCGAGATTTAGGGTTAACAGGTATAATACGCCCCCCCCTAAGGAAAAACTGCTCTATCGCAGTGGCAAATCCATTACTTATATAGTTTTTGTAGTCAAAGTGTTATTTACTTAGTTAATCATGCTCTGCAGGCAACTTTCTCTTGCCAGGTAGCTTCTAAAGCGAGTACAAGACGTTTTCAGCAAACGGTCCAAATCTTGACGTTTCAAAACAAACCGGGCAATATGCCCCTCTTGTAGAAAAAGTTCCGCATCGTTGCAGAAATTATTCCAAGGAGAATTCCACCACTTGCTAAGCTTAATAGGGTCCATTAGCAGTCTTCCTCCGGTAAAAGTTTTTGTTAGAAGTACAATAGTAAAGGATGGGTTTCATTTACAACGAGGCTTGCTCATCAGACCCAAAATTTTACGCCAAAAAGCTGTTTTTTGATATTTTTGTTATTTCCATTTATTGTTTATACTTCCCAAAGATCTTACACCCAAAATAAATCGGATGGCGGATTTCCCTCCTAGCGTATTAGGTGCTAAATCCACCTATTGATGGTAAGATTCGCCTCCTAAGCGTAGACGGGCAAACCCGTCAATTGAAATCGAGCACATTGGACTTGAAAATTCGAGCAATCTAAATGTTTACGCCCGACCCACACAATTGCACAACCAATCCGAAGCCGAATGATGGCATCGGAAACGCACACTTAGGCAAATGGTCACGCGGCAAATGGAATGGTGGACATGTCAGAGGAATGGAATGAATATTGCAATATAAAACGCTTTATATATTGCTTTTGTCACTTCTCCCATCAAGCCGTCGATAGGTGAGTGGAGTTAGCTCTGGATTATGAATCGGGAGGTCCTTGGTTCGATTCCGAATAAACGCGAGAATTTATTTTGTTTTTATTTTTTGGTTCTTCAGGCAAATTTAGGAAATTCAACCCGATTTCTTGTGGCGAATTATCATAATAGATTCCGGTCCCTGTATTTAGATAATCATTTTGCTTGAGTGACTATCGAAATAAGGTACCGTGTGACAAATGGGTAAAGGAAATCGTATAGAGAGGGTTCTTAAAAAAAATAAAATGAATAAGATCTACTATATTTTTCAGATTGTTTCCTACTAAATCTATGCTATATTTAAATTTAATGTTTGTGCCAAAGTTCAAGGTAAATATTGAAAATTTTGGAAACTAGTGGGACAAGTGAAAATATTGTCGTTTTAAATGACTGAACTGAAACTAAAAAAATAACAGTCAGATCTGTGATTTCAAATGGCCTCATTTGTTAGTGTATGAATACACAAAAAATCACACATAAATACATAAAACTAGAGTTAAGTTATTTATTTAGCAACAATGTTACTTTTATTAAAAGTAATAACATCATCGAAAATCAAACACCATTCTATTTTACCGATTTTCTACTACTCATTTTATGTAAATTTAAGTTATCTCTTTTCTAAATAATGTACTTATTGCCTTTATCGAGCGGATTTAACCCGGTCAAAAGTGTCAACATTCTTGTACCTACTGAATAAGTCATTATTTGAACTTAGTATCCAAACTCATGCGTCATCCGTTGAAGCCATTCAGAACATTACGATGTACATGGTTTTTTTTTAATTTCTTTATTAGTATCATTCCAAACATTACATTTATTTCTTATATCTAGGTGTTCTGTGTTAGACAACACTATCATCCTAATTTGGTAAAACAAATTTAAGATTTTATTAACATTTTGTTAACAACATATTACATTTCCCTGGCTCATCAACCGATAGGCTTTGGGATTTTACATATTTCGACATGTTGAATCCAACAAAAATAGTCCGGTTGAAAACCCCGTGTAACACCATCGTGACTTACCCTTGTTAGCTACCCCATATACCCGATTGCCCCAAGGCTCCGCCACAAGAAATTTGCCTTAGACACCAAAATATGAAAAACAAAAAAAATATTATAAAATCTGGGTTCGAAACCGCAACCTTTAGATCCTTAAACCTAAACCCACACCACACGCCCATCATTCTTTCTCATGTATGTATTCTACATCACACAAAATGGAACCATCTTGTCACGGAGGACAACATGCAAGAGGAGCAAAATACAACACCCGTTGGACAGCCAAGTGCGAGAAGGGGTGAGATGATATGTTCTATAAATATATTTAAAGTACCAACGCGGTGCTGCGGGAATTTCTTACTTATACCAGAGTCAACATCTATATGTTTGTATATCTATATTATCGGCAATAACTTATACATTTGCAGTGGAAATAGAATTTCATGCCGTGCGTGTTGGATTGGGTAATATATTAGAGAGAAACAAATAAACACACTTGACTATAACAGTCGGGCGCTTTATAAGCTGAATTTTATTGTTGACGTTTGCTGATTGATTTACTTTTCATTTATTTACATTTTGGTCTCCTATTAGTCGCATGGTTGGGGACGGTATGAGACTCCTCGAAGTAGGAGACCCAGGGTTTGTGGGATTCGATTCATTTGACGATGTAATATTGTAATCAAACATCTAAGTGTGCATACAGCAAATCGGATTACCGTATTTTTTTTCGCAATATTAGAAGTGGAACAATTATCACGACATGGATGTTTTATGTATCTTTTAACAATTACTTATCAAAATAGAGGCCGTTGATAAACCATGTGATCATTTAGCGGGGAGGGGGTAACTAGCCAAAGACCACGGTCCACCCATTTGTGTTTCAAAGAAAATTCCACCATCAACTAAACCTGAAAGGTTTCATTAGCAGTCGGATGGTTCAAATTAAAAAAAAAAATTAAATTCAATATTTCATATCTTCTTTACTAACAACGATTAGAAGACGATTAAGATTTCTATGGAAATTACTATGACAAAATTTGAAAAAAATGTTCCCCACATGTTAGTACTGTAATGTTAATACAAAATTATCTCTAAGTGAAAACTAATTCCTCAAACAATAATAAGGAACACTGCAGTAGAAACAAATCTTTTTTGAGCTAATTTTGTTAGGGATTTTTGCAGAAGTTTGTCACACTATAATCTCACATTTCGCTTAATAATAGCAAACCAATTCATAAATATCTCTTCTCCCATTTTTCAAATTTCTGTTTCATTCATGAACAAATGAAACACATGATCTTTGGGCGAGCGGGGGGTTATTCGTCAAAACCACACAAAAGCACGAGGGGGGAGGAGGTGACTGAAAAGTCAGGAAAAATGTTCACGTGGTTTATGGACGACCCCTACGAAAGATATGGGGATTGGAATTTCAAACTTTTTTTAAATTTCAAACCGCTCTTATTAGCAGTCATTTACATTTACCGTTATATTTTTTTTTGTAAAGAAGATGCAATAGTACCTAACTGGAATTTACAGAAATTACAATAAGGTTTAATTATCGCACTCAACATTTGACACCAAAGCCAGATTTTCTATATTTTTGGAATTGATATACATAAATAATAATTCTCAAAAAACTTATGTGCACAATATGCATGCACATAATCGCAAAATAATGGTGAACGCGTCACGAAATGATTTCTTATACCCTTAAGTGGATTTTTTGGTGTTGGTATTCGTTCAGAGGTTTGCCAAGCCGCATAAATAAATAAAACTCGTGAAGATCTTTTCCGAACAATATTTTTTCTACATCCCAGAAAATAGGGTGTCTATGAGCTTGTTGTGATATACATATTTGAAAATAGTAAATAGGCAAAGAATGTTCGCAGTTAATAATAAAGGGAACGCTCATAGAACATTCCGCCGTAGATCAAGTTCTGTCCCAGTTGGAACGAAACACTTGAAGAAAATTACTTAGTAAAAGAAGGAAAAATTTTGAATTTTGAAAGTGTACATCAAAAACATTATCGAAAGAATGGAAAATTGATTAAAATAATGTTTTTTCAACATATCTCGAATAGATATCATGTGTTTGTTATAAAATTATTTATTTATATAGAAATATTAGCAGGTAAGTGTAGAACTAGCCCTCGTGCGTTAAAATACACTCTAATAAAGATTAAAAAAAAAAATATTAGCAGGTCCTAAAGTAATGATCATTCTAAATGCGTTGCTTGCAAGAATTGATAAATCAGTAATATATAAAAATGTTTATGTATTAGCTTTACTAAATTTTATCTAAGTGTAAAAGTCACGTAGGGAATTGATTGAAGTGAAATTATGAAATCTAATTAAGGAAGATTGTATTGAACAAATGTGTAGTGAAAATAAATCACTTTGTTCAGCAGAGTGTGCTACTACAGCCTTGACAATCGAAAAAGTGTCACGCTGTCGGCCGGAAGGTGAAAAATTTGATGCAATTGATTTTGCTCAACAGAATTAATATTTTCAACATCAAAAAAATGCGTTCAGAATCATCGGAGTAACTGCAGTAATCGATTTCTCTTTTCGTTGATAACTTGAGCAGATCAATGTTATCGATTGTTGCTTTTATATTAGTTGGAAACAAAAAACAATATCTAAAAACAATATAGCTCAAAAGCACAGCCTATGCATAAAAGAAGGCGAAATTCATTTTATTTTTAAATCTTCAGTTTTTATATTTATGGTTACATTTTATTTTGAAATGTTTGAAGGAAGGGTAAATTTGTGCTAAATATTTTATTTATTGATATATCAAAATCTTCAGTGCAAAAAAATATTCCAATAACGAAACTCAATAAGGTTTGTTCATAAATTTCATAACGCGAAACATAGTCATTTTGGACACCCACCCACCCCCTCGTAACGCTTTTTGTATGAATATTATAAAATTTTTGTATGACCTGTAATAACTTACTGACCCCCACCCACCCCCTGAAGCGTTGTGTGAAATTAGCGAATGAGCCCAAAGAAGAATAAATGTTTGAAAGAAAGGATTTCTGGATAAGTAATGAAATAGTTTTGGCAATAACTTTCCCAATATGTTTTAGTTTATTTAAGAGCATATCATTGTTGTATTAAGTGCCTTTTTTAAATCAACTGACTCTAAAATAAGCCTGATGTCGTCAGAGGGATTCAATAAAAACGTGAAAACGAATATCATCTTGAGACGTCCTTGGTTTCAGACTCATTATGCGAAACGACTTTATGTCAAATGATTATTATGCCAAATGACCTACCACCAGATCAACTCTCGCGTTGAGTATCATACAGGCGTATCTGCAGTGATCGATTTCTCTTAGTCGATTTTCTCTTTGCATTATTACACGAAATTCAATCGGTTGCGGAAACATTTTACGGTGCAGTACGATAAAGGATGATGAGTGCTCTTTATTGAGTCAAAAATAGCAGTCGAAATCAGTCGCTCGGCCTAGTAATTAGCTAAAGAGAAAATAGATGAAGAGAAATCGATCACTGCAGTTACGCCCTTATGATACTGAACGCGAGAACTCTATATTTACTTATAATAATAATGCTCAACATATTGTCGATTTAAAGTCATGCTTTAGAGCATTCATGATGTCAAAACTATGTATCATTGCTTGACAGTTATCGAATGAGTGCAATAAAACTTATTTTAATCTGCATTTTATTATGAATATAAAAATAAACACACATTGTTTGAAAATGTATTGGAAAATATGAAGTTGGTGCGGTCCCATATTGAAAAATAAAGGCATACCAGTCTCCATATGAACTTTTAATTTAAATTTCAGCTGCAAAACGTGAATTGTGTTCAAGTTTATTATTTTTTGCTGATCATTAAAAGCAAAATTAGTTAGCTATGCGGTTGTGTTAAATATGTCAGGAAGAAATATGAGGGGTCGTCCATAAATGACGTAGCTATTTAGGGGGGAGGGGGATCTTTACGGGGCCCATATAGCCGTAGCGGTAAACGCGCAGCTATTCAGCAAGACCAAGCTGAGGGTCGTGGGTTCGAATCCCACCGGTCGAGGATCTTTTCGGGTTGGAAATTTTCTCGACTTCCCAGAGCATAGAGTATCTTCGTTCCTGCCACACGATATACGCAAGCAAAAATGGTCATTGGCACAGTAAGCTCTCAGTTAATAACTGTAGAAGTGCTCATAAGAACACTGAGATACAAGCTGAGATGCAGGCTCTGTCCTATGTTTTGATTGACTTATAAACTTGGTTTATAAAATGATGATTCAGCTTCAAAACATTCATCAAGATTGAAAAGAAATCTGAGAAATTTTAGATTTTCTTGATAAATGCAATCAAACAGATTTTTCAAAGCTTTAAATATTTATGTAAATATTATATTATATTCGTATCTTAATTGATAAATTTATAAATAAACAAAATCAAAGTTTAATAAATAAATTAAAAATCAATGCTTTAACTACTTGGAGTACATTGTTTTCTCATTTGTTAACGAGTCATAAAGTCAGCCGTTTTCAAGACAATAAAATATGTTTTTTCGGCAAATATTACATGAAACAAGATATTTATACCGTGTATTATGCATTCAATGTTGCAGGAGATCTCACTCAATCAACTCATCGATTTGTTTTGATGTATCAATGCTCTTGATGGAATAGCCTGAATATTAATGAGGACAACAGATTCGAGTGATATCGAAATTGCCCTATCATTCAATTTTATTGATAAATTGGTAATTTGATTATTTTTTATTATTTAACTGTTTCATTATAGGTTGTGTAGGTTTATTTTATTATGAAGAAAGATAATGAAGTTCAGCTGAAATATTAATAGAGATAAATAATTTATATAATAATCGCTAAAATTTTCTAAACATTCCAAATATATCAAGTATAATCTTTTCTATATCTGGCAACTGATTGCCAAATGGATTTGAATTTGGATAATAATTCATTTCGAATTAATATATTTTATTGTTCATTATCATTGAAATCTATTTCCTAACAAAGAATAATTTAAAAAAAACAATCCTCTAATAACGAAATTTCTGTTCTAACTCAAAATAAACTAGAAATATATTGTACCCTAACTCAACAATAACGAGTTTCATCAATCCAATCTATTTTTTTCGCATTTTCTATAGTAAACTTGTTTGTCTTGGTAACAACAGCAAAAGTAATACAATTTAGCCTATATGAAACTAGATACCAAAATTATGTAACAGGAACTGTGTTTATTTGAAACTGTTTTCCAAATTACTTTCGAGCGCTACTGTATATCATACTGTTAGATAAGATTATCCTTACATTTTAGTCAGTAATTAATATCAAATTTTGTATTGAACTTCTGAATTCTAATTTTTTGTTTCAACCCAATCACTGAGGAAAATTAATAAAAAATATAAAGGGGGGGCCTTCCTTAGCCGAGTGGTTGGAGTCCGCGGCTACAAAGCAAAGCCATGCTGAAGGTGTCTGGGTTCGATTCCCGGTCGGTCCAGGATCTTTTCGTAAAGGAAATTTTCTGGACTTCCCTGGGCATAGAGTATCATCGTACCTGCCACACTATATACGAATGCGAAAATGGCAACTTTGGCATAGAAAGCTCTCAGTTAATAACTGTGGAAGTGCTCATAAGAACACTAAGCTGAGAAGCAGGCTCTGTCCCAGTGAGGACGTCAATGCCAAGAAGAAGAAGAGGGGGGGGGTGCTTGATATGCTACGTATTTTCCAAGGGGAAGTATCAGCATTTGTGACGAAACGGTACGAGAGGGGAGGGGGGTGTAAAAAATCAGTGAAAAATGCTACGTTATTTATGGACGGCCCCTAATAGAAAATTATAAACATTTGTATGAAAGAAGAACTTCAAAGTTTGAGCGCTATATTCTCAGTGCCTACTTTTTTCAATATGGGCCTTTATGGGCAGCATAAGTTGTTCATAGAAAAACTTTCTTATCGAAAATGTCTCCATCATGAAATTTTGTCCTGAACAACTAATTCCTATCACAATTCATAGATAGTCAAAATTAAAAATGATAAAAAAAAGATTATTGCGTTATATAAAAATAAAATTTTGTTTCCATATTTTTCATGATAAAAAAAAATCAGTGTATATGTTCTCTTGACTTCTCCAAACGGTTTACTACAATCTCCCCACTGAACGTTCTGTTCTAAAATCAACATATCGGTGCCATAATTCTCAAAATAAATTGCTTGCAAAAACTCATAGCCGATTTGCAGAAGTTGTTCTGGAGTCAAAATGATCGATTCATCTATAGAAAACTCTTTTACTATTATACTAAAACCATGGTTAAAATTTAATCCCATATATGGGGCACGGTTTCTTATAATCGGCTCATTCTGGGTAGCATTCATCAGCATTGGATCGATATTTTTTTTATCTATGTGAAAGTAGAACCGTGATCATGTTTTCTTTTAATAGCACCAGCAAAAGATTCCACAGAGTTTTCATGTTTTAAAGACTATTCATTTTATAAAGAGGACACCTTGTTTATGCTATATCTTTTTTATCATGTATATAAAATCCCAGAGTTTTCCGTCTGTCAGTAACGCTTTGAAAGGTTTCATTGAGCAGCATACAACAGAAATTTAAGAGCACAACAACAGTCAAATTAAGAGCACTGCAAAAGTCCATTTGAATGTTACAACATTACAATAGGGTCCTAAAGCCATGTCCCAATTTTAGTGCCAAACGCTTAAGTTCAGGCCAAAAACACATGTTTACTCAATTTTTTTAATGTTTTTCATTTGTTTAAGTACAAAAAACATTTTTTTATGTTTTTATAGATTTTGTCACACTCCTTGATTGTGGAGCACTATAACAGCTATTGCACAGGGTGTTCTAGAGTTTTCCGGAGCTTTGTCCTTCCTAATTCGTATAAAAGTCACGATCTTTTTATCATTGTAGTTTTTCGGTTTTATGAACTTGGACGGTAATCAAAATGTAAACAAACCAACTTTATGCTGTTCGACCGCACTTAAATTCCGATGCAAGTTGAAAATGTGATTCATTACGGGTTTCGTCATTTCAATATAAGGTTCAAAAACAAATAAGATATATGCAAAGGAAAGATAAACATGATTGTGGGCCGAATATTCTAGTTTTTTTTATTTACACAACCTTCTTGAGTCGATGTTCCATGGTTCGATATCGACTTATGAAGGCAAAATAAAAATATTTTTTTATGGTAACTATAATGGTCCCTAAAAAGAGCTTTCCAAAGCATTCCTGTTCGATGACTCGATATATTCATTAGTTGATAGTCCCCTAATTACAATTCGATTCGTTTTAAATCGTTGACGATCGCCATCGCAGCACAAAGATCTATACAGAAATTGTAGCACTGGTTAATCGGGATTCAATAGAATATTCTAGAATTTTCAGTCAGATTCTTCTCTCTAATTTATAGAAGCTTCTGGAACTTTTGAAATATTTCACAACAGCATTTAAGGCTGTAATTATTTCAGATTAGAATAACGGCACTATAACAATGGAGTATGGTTATAGCATAAATTTGAGCGATTTTGCGTTCATAAATATCATGCGTGTCTCAGCTTATTATTCATACACCAATGGCATATTTATCAACAGAGAAATTTCTCTGTCCATGTTATCATTTTGCAATTGAACATAAACATTATTAATCTTTGAAAGAGGTTTTTGCTTGAAAATTCTTATGGAACGTGACTAGCCACGCTGGGTTAGCTAGTTCATCAATGAAATCATAATCGGTTTTCTGTGCATCGTAATACTATTATTTTCCTTTTATATGGAAATATAAGATCTTACAAAGAAGAACAAAGAAGTTTCGACAAAAACTTTCTAGAAAAGATGTTCTTCAAACTTAAACAATATTTTTCACATACCAAAAATCTGAATTTTTATGAATGACCTACCAATCTTTGACCATTCTAAACATTGTTCCTTATTCGTGTGAATTATAATTATTTTGATGGCTTTTTTGTTATAACACCATCGTGCAATAATATAATAGTCGAACGATACTGTATACAGAAAACCGATTACGATTTTATTGATATATTATAAAGATATAGTATGCACAAGGTGTCCACTTTATAAAATGAACAGTCCTTAAGTAAGTTCTACAATAGAGAATGTGGCTACTCTGGTAGGTGATAAATTATTATGAACTAGTGGTCCCGGCAAACTTCGTCTTGCCATCAAGTAGGCTGTTGAAAACCGCTATGAATCGTCCCATACAAAATGACAGTTCCGTTCAGTCCCGTTTGTCCTACATTCCCGGTGAACATCCTGAAACTTTTATACACACAAACACGTCGGAACCCTTGACGAACAAAATGGGGGAAGAATTATCCAAATCCGTTGCCCCGTTCGTGAACCATTTCGTGACATACAAACACCATTCCATTTTTATTTATATAGATATACATTAAACTTGTTCAACATACGATGATTAACGCTTTAAAGGAGACTTGACTGTATATCTTTATTTTGCTGGGGATTGACTGTTTAACGAGAAGCTTGTGACGATCGACGCGCCACCATAATTCATATAACGGAGGGTATTAGAACTAACTTGGAGGTGATGATTTCGCAATTTGGAGGTTAACATCACCTCCAAACACTAGCGATTTTGCGGTGGGATGTTGACGTTTGATCACGAATAACACATGTTCACATGTTTATCAATAGCATAAGCAATCATGCATATGAAACGTAAAACCACATCAAATTTGGTTACTCATCATTTCAGCAGTATGTTTGGAGCAGAAGATACATAGTGTGCTAGTCGATCCGATGATAATAGTTCGAATCTGGTTTGCACCCTTTCGGTTTTTTGCGTTTTTCCATACTTCCAATACATGCACTTAAAAAGGCATATTTGTGGAAGTTTTATTTTTTAAAACATGTGTTGGTGATGCACGCACATGAAAAAAAAATACACATGCGACATCAACCAGTATCGATCCATGGTCATGAGCGTGAGAACCAAATACTATACCACAGCACTAAACCCGCTTGTTGGTATGCGTGGTGCAAAAAGCATATCAAGTTGTACTTCCCCATTTGTACCGTAAAAACTGCTCGACTCAATGACCGGATTATCTCCCTATCAATAGACGCTTAAAAACGTCATGTCGCTCAGAAGAACACTTTTCCGCCATCAATAGACGCAGAAAACGCCTATAATGACGGTTTCAACTTTTGGGTGTATATGCTCAATATCATTTTTTTGCGGATATTTAAGATATGTAAGCATATTTACGTGTTAAAGAAGCCTCAATCCCTTGAAAATGGGGCGTATTGCCCGGTTGGGGCGCATTATACCTAAAAGAGGCCATACCCTACTTGAAATGTGATGAAAAAGAAGTAAAATTGCGTGTGCCCCCTCTGAAAGTGGTATATTTCTAGTTGTATAGCATTTGCTAAAATAAACCGCCAGGTGAAGAAGAAAACATATTCAACATTTCTTGGTTTGTTTGGTTGCAATAGGGACCTAAAATGTTTAATGAAATCTTGTTTTTATTTAATAACACGAAAGAGCATGTTACCTTAACTACTTTAGCAATTTTTCCCGCTAAAATAACGGATATATCATATTGAAACTTTAATTTAAAAATTGGATCCATAAATGAACCTTGACACTTGAGCTCATGTTTGACGTTCGCTTAGTCGACAAAAATACCACAGGGGTTTTAGTTTTAACACTGGGGTTGTTCCTATCTGACATTTCGGAAGGGACACGGAAAACAAAATACGCCCAAAATTTGAGTTTAAACCAAGGGGTGTGACAAAATCTATAAAAACATAAAAAAAATTGAGTAAACATGTGTTTTTGGCGTAAACTTAAGCGTTTGGCACAAAAATTGGGAGAGGGCTTTAGGACCCTATTGTTTCTGCATCTAAGTATTCCTATTTTCGCTCACGGAAAACAAATTTCTTGACGAACATACTAAAAATGCATTATTTCAAAATTTGTTATTTATCCTGATATTTTTATGGTCAAAAATCTATAACAATAAAAAAAAGTCTAAAATCGTTTTTTTCAATATTGTTTGTATTTGTATTTGTATTGGAACACACCAAAATACCTACTGATCGAAAAGCCGTTCACAGGGTCTAATATAAGGAATTATTTTAAACAATGAAAATGATATCAGACGCCTTCATTTGAAAATTGTTGTGGCTAGACGATATTCGTGCGAAAAAGGTTACATGTTTATACGAAAAATTTGTTTTACACTAGTGAAATCATTTGCAGTTTGATGATGATACTTTAGGGACAAGCGGGGCAATATGGGCCATCTCTAATGAAGAAGAGCTTTAAAACAGATTTTGACCCCGGTTACCTTAGGACCCCAAGTAACAATTCAACATCAATTTGGCTTTCGTGTGGATTCTCGACTAGAGGCATATAACAACATTATAATAAAATTTTATCATAATATGATATAATTTTGTTATGCACCGTTCTCCACAGAAAAGATTTAAATATTAATATAACATTCTATTTCTTTTGAACATATTTGAACATATTTTTATTTTTAAGTTTATAACAAAATTCAATACATACTGATGCATTTCAACAATACAATATTTCAAACTTTTTCTTTTCTTTGAGACTGACGATTATTTGGTTTATGATTTTTTATCCAGTTCATTTTAATCATTTTGAATTTTTGATTAACAAATCGAAATATATTTTGTTGTGTTTCCTTGATCACCATTCTTCATAATTTTAACATTTACAAATAATCTACATCTATATTGTTGATTATCAGGTCATGTAGCCTTTGATAAATATAAACTAACTGAAGATAAAAATAAGTTACTTTTTTATTTGAGGAGAGTGAAAAAAATCTCTTGGATTTGACAATTCATCAAACATTCACAAAATGTTATGATCACCATTTTATTATTGACTAGTTGCAAGTGATCAAAAATTGATTTTTGCGACATAAGCCTAAGTTTAAATTGCTTGCGTTCAAAACGTCCATTTTACTGTTCACTGCACCCAGTATCGTGCTTTGTTAGCATTGTCATATAACTGCTCAAAGAGCTTGTAACTGAATGTTAGACAGTATTATAATTTTAATAGAATAGCACACTACACTAGCCAGCAACTGCGCTGGCTGACGTTTCTATTGTGTGGGCTTCCAGGAGCATGCATGCGACGGGCAAACCTATGAATTTTTAATTTAATTACCTAACGCCATATTTGATTATACTGCCGTGAATCGCAAGTCAGTCCCAGCTGTAAAAAGTAGGCATTGAGAAAATGAGCTGTGAAACTCTTTTTCCATACGAATATTCAAAAAATTCCAGAGGTTTGGAACATGTTCAAATCTTTATTAAACTTTCACGTTTTGCTTTTGACTTCGATATCCTAACAAGAAAAATATTAAGATGGTCAAAACACGGTTCATTTTTGTGTTACACTGTGGGGGAATCTGTAGTGGGACTGATTACGGTTACTTACGGCGATTGATGATGGTTACTTTTCGACTTTCTGTTTTTTCTTAATTTCTCCGAACAAATCATATTATCTCATTAGTGCAGCTGAAAGAGCATTGAAAGATATGTTGAAAACTGAGCTCAACTCAATTTTGTCGAGAATGCAGATGGGACTGATTTGCGATTCACGGCAGTACATAGGGGAAAGTCCTCTATGCCCGGACACTTTTTTTTTTTGGTGATATTTTAAAATCTACTCTAATTTTGCCTTTTGTTTATGTAGTGTCTAAAAAATTAACAATATTTTAAGTTAAAAATAACATGAGAAAAAAAAACCTGTACAATTTATTTTTATGATGGGTTACATTATGTACCAAAAATCGTATGCACTGAAATGTGTCCTCTATGGCCGGACACTATGTCCTCTATGCTCGCACACTATGATTTGCACTGTCAAAATTTACACCAAACCCACAGAAAGGCCAAGGGGTGCTTCGTATGTCAGCACATGTCTTGTGGGTTTAATCTTTGCATAATATACAGCGTTAGTGAGTTAGCGTCTTGCCGATCGGTCGCTTGTTTGTCTACCGCCAAGTAAATTCTATTAAAAACGATTTCGATAACGACTAAAATCATTGAGACCGCTGTCCATTGGATCACAACTTCGAGATCTGAAGAATCCGTGCGGAAATTTCGTCATCTAGATCGTCATACGTTAAATTTAGCCGATAATATTTTGCAACAAAATTCGATGGATCGTGACAAAGAAGTTTATTGTAAAAGTTGCGCTGTTTGTATATACACGGAATTCGGATTGTATGCTGTTTGTGCTGGTCCGTGTAGGAACTCATTCCATATCTCTTGCATAGGTATGAGTAGAGAACAACGTAAAGCTATTTCACAGGGTGTTGTGTGGATTTGCAAAGAATGTTTTCCTGCTTTTAACGATTGGCGAAGTGATAAACCCAACACGTCACCCTCAACGGATTCAAATGCAATTAACTCCGACGATATAGCCGAACTGAAATCTCAAGTTTCGTTAATAATGGACACATTACGGCTCATTTCATCGCACAGTATGTCTCCTTTAAGAACAAACATCGTTCATTCCACTCCGAAAGCATCTGATGAGCTGATGAATGGCACATGCAACAACTCATGCGATACGGAACGGGATCCAGCTGAGCAGAGTACAACAGAGCAAACGACTACAGACGAACAGGCGTTCTCGTTGTTACTTACAAATATCGATAGCAATACTTCAGAGAATGATGTTCGGATAATGGTGCATAGATGTCTTGGAGTCTCCGAAGAAGATCCCGTAAATTTGTGAAATTGGTTTCAAAGCATACGGATTGTAGTCTTTTAGATTATATCTCATTCAAAGTTTTAGTAAAGGTTAAATATAAACACATAGCCATGCTTGCAACGACTTGGCCGACAGGAATAAAATTTCGAAAATTCAATTGTCGATCAACAGGAACCTGGAGACCTAATGTGATTTGAATGCAAGTTTTTAGGAACAATCTATATTATTGATAATGCGATCGAATACTATGATTTAAATTTATATGATGATGTTTTGTTATGTTTTTATGTTTTCTATGTTTCTTATAGTGCTGTGATGCTTAAGTTTGATGTGATGTAATGTGTTTAGCGATATGTATTATGATGTAAGTTTTGCAAATCTTTTGATGTCTCGATGCGAGGATTAGATTTAATTTTATGTATTAAGTTATCAGTCTGTACAACACTGTATGTTGAAGACGTAGTAAAAATAAAAAAAAATGAAGCATACCCAAGTAACCACTAGCCCGCTAATTCGCCTTTTTGGCCTTATAGGGCTGTTATACGGCTAATATAGGGCTTGTCAGCTCTATAATAGCCCTTTATTAGCACGGAGGGCGAATTAAAGTGCTATCTGGTTACTTGGGTATTAGCGAGATCGTAGGTCATTTCCATAAACTCCTTCTTGGTCAGCCATATCAGTCGTACGTTGCGCTAGCGGTTGCCAGTATTCAGGTGAGAATGTCTTAGAGAATCCACCGCGTTTGTGATTCTTGATACTTTCTTTGCCAGCTAGAAGGTTTTTGATGCGGTCTTGAAATGTGTTCTTAGATACAGTCAACTCTCCCTTACTCGATACTCCGTTTCTCCGAGTTAGAGAACCATGGTAGCGGAATTTGGGGCAAGTGTGCCACCTTAAGCAAAATGTTCTCCAACTTTGCCTAAAGCTTACAAAATCCACCAATTTAGCCTCATGATGTTAGTTTCACATCTTTTCATAACCACTGTGCCATTTAAAAAGAAAATAATTTCGAAAAGTATTAGTTTTGGAGCTTTTCAAATATCATCCAAAACAACCTAGGGGAAGGCGGGGTAAGACCGCCCGCCTAAGCATATTAATTCATATGTCAAAATCAAGAATTAATAAATCCTTTCTCGACGCAGCATGTCGTTTTTTGAAGCCTTAGGAATGATCAAAAAATATCACAGGTGTTGTATTTGTGAAAAAATAATCGTTTCTTGACGCATGAAAAAGTGATGTCTTATCACGATTATTTTTAGCGACGGGGTAAAACCGCCAACCCACGGGGTAAAAGCGACCACCACGATTTTCGTACACAATTTTGCGAAAAAAACATATCAGTTCCCTATGATTCTGAAAAGTATAATATTTTATGAAGTCTACATTGATTAATGGGGATATTGAAACATGTATAGGGATAATTAATTTAAAAAACTTAGAGGTTTACTTATTTTTACCTTGAGACACCCATATTTTGGTAAAATATACGGATTTGGCTTGTATTTATAACAAAATTGATTTCATTTTACTTTCATAGTAATGTAAATTGTAGTTACAATTTTTAAAATGGTTTAGACATTTTATGTGGTATAAATTAGGGGTGGCGGTCTTACCCCATCAACAGTGGTCGGTTTTACCCCGCTTACGCAATTTTCACAACTATGGCCTCATTTCAAAGCTAAATATTTACAATTCATATTTCACTTCACTGAAGCATATTTCACATTTCTGTTGATGCACGGACGGGTAATTTGTTATGTTTTTACAAAAAATCCCTTCCGAAATGCTTAAGAGAGCATCTGTTAAATTTAGATCAAATTCAATATCGACGAGCAGAAACTTTGTTTTTGATTTTTTTTATGAAAAATTTAATGTAAATACCATCCTAAATGGTTCGGAATGTCACAAATCTTGTGTTTATGCAAAGTGCTTGGTGAACTTTTAAGAAAACCGCCATTTTCATGCCAAACTGAAGGTGGTCCGTCTTACCCCGGCGGGCGCTCTTACCCCGTCTTCCCCTATTTTTCGACACTATGGGGCAAGTGTGCCACCTATATGGGGCAAGACGGCCACCGAATGAACATCGCATATAATTCTAATGAAATTTCATTTATTTCCTATTAATATTACTTACAAAGCAGACGCTAATCGAAACAGTGAAACCTCCATGAGTCGATATTGAAGGGACAATAGACTCATGGAAATATCGAGGCATGGAACAGCAATCCTTTGGAAAGCTGTTTCTAGGGACCATCATAGTAATCATGAAATTTTGTTTTTAGTATGGTTCCATGAGTCGATATCGAGTCATGGAACATCGACTCATGGAGGTATCACTGTAATTTAAAAAATAATTTTAAGTTTACCGTAATAAGGGGATGTTTTATAACAAGGTTCAAAACATGCTTAACTCCCTATTACTGAATTCGAATAACTTATATGATAATTTTTGTCTCCATTCAATACAATATATGTATTACCCTTATATTACGGCGAGTATGTATATGTATAATATTAAACTAGATCAGCACTAAATAACGGTAAAATATTGATGTAGATATGTAAAACGGTACTTAATATGCCGAAAACATTTTATTATTGAATATTTTGAGAAAAAATCACTTTGGGGGGCAAAAATGTCAGTTATTCCCCTACTATACTTCAGAAACTACTACTGGTGCCTCATTCTGGTTTACTATTATGATTTTGTTCATGATGTTTAAATTTTTATAAATTCCACTCCAACAATTTCTGTTTACCAAATAGGTGGCACACTTGCCCCAATAAGTATACATTTTAACCAAACTGGATTTCGTATGTAAAACTAAATACTTTTTTCGTTCAAATGCCACAATAACTTACATATTTGAATAGTTTCACGATGTACAGTACGTTAGAAAAATCTGTTCATATTTTACCTTTCACCATGCTAATTAGAAACAACGAATTCTTATAAAAATCCACTCAAATTTGGTTGTCTTTGCACAAGTCGATGTAAATACGTGAAAAATAGAGCAATTTTCATCATATTTTGATCATTGTATTGTGAACTATAAGGGAACATATTGTTAAGCTCAAAGAGAAAATATATATTGTAGTTTTTATAAAAAGCAGGAGTGGCACACTTGCCCCTATGTCACACTTGCCCCAAAGTCCGCTATAATTTGGTTGTTTGTTTGTGTATTTACGACACTTTACACCAGGGGTGCACTTGTGTTGGCGTCAGGTAGAATTTACACTTTGTTGTTAACCTTTCAGTCGTCGCGCGGTTTACTACCGTCAGAACCACCACGCTAATGCTGTGTACGGTAAGCGAGGTTTTTTCACCTCTGTTGTACAAAATACAACAGCGTGACGACTACAGTGTTAATACATTTCAAGTTCCGTTTTAATTGCTTGTATAATCTGGTATCATGCAAGAATTTCAGCTAGCTTTTCACTTGTACTTCATCATTTGCTAGTGCGCTCCGTAAGCTAGTTGTGTCAATACTATTTTCTTGTCGTTCTGATTCAAATTTTCGACATTCGAGAATTATATGCCATATTTGGTGTTTATGGCTACCTCCATGATCCCTTGAATCGTATTTGCACCTAAGGGGTGCGGACTCGAACATTCAGATCGTTCAAATTGAACACACTTTTTTCCATGAGTGCTATCAATAGTTTGTTTGATAGTTACAGCAGATAAATCGAAAATCGGTTGAAATTCGATGGAGTTATTACGGTTTGAATTTTGGGTCAGTTTTACCCCGGGTTAACCGTTCAGAATATGGTGCTTGCACGGTCTGTGATCCATAAAAATGGCTTTGTGTGGCATGATTCGACTTGAGAACTGGACTACGGATAGAACAATTCATTCGCCCTTCAGTTTGTCTAGATTTCTGAAGTGTGTCAAAAATTAGGGAATTCGCTGTAAAATCGAGAAACCGCGTAATTTTTTTTTTTTTTTTTAATTTGTACGGGTGTTAAATTTATAAATATGTATAAAATAACCAACAACGTAACAGAGCAACAACGCTGTGCGGAATAATTAATAAAAAAATAACTATCCAATAGTACAACAATTTAATAAAACATCCTAGGCTATCATTGAATCATTCAAGAGCATGTACATGGCACACTATTAATATTGAAATCGAAAACACTGACATTACAGTTCAAACATTTGTTTGTTCCGCATCGCTAAGCATTTGTTCAAATCAATGTATGTATCTCAGCATTCATGCTTGCCAAATTATACAAATCCATGCTCGTAATTTCATTTTTCGAGATGACCTTCGCTTAATAAAAAGTAACAGTAACCGCGCCGAATACGTTTAGCCGCGATTTCTGATCTTTTTCCCCTGGCAGCTTATTGTACGGCATAGGTATACATAAAACCGCAAACCAACGCCTATACTGCTGCGCCTATATAAGCATAAACAGAACGTGAAAACGAAAGGCAAAAAGCGAAATTAGTTTAACATTTTTTTCCTAGACCGGTTAGTTACTCACTATGTTCTAATGGGTTGAAACAGCGTTTACTAAAGTATAGGTCGAAACCCATTGATTTTTTGAGTTCTCGTAAGTTTTTTCTTAAGGGACAGTCGATTTATAACATAAGACAATTTGGGCATTTTTGTGTAGTTCATAAGAGATCCCCAATACACACTTCATTTTATTTCCAGATTCTCGGCGTTTTTCATAGATTTTTACCGAGATTTGCACCGCTGAGCGCTCAGCAAATATCCTTTTTGCAATTTCTTATCGTAATAGGCTGTTTTTCATCTCGCCAATCGTCATGAAACGACCTACTTTCCTGCACTGATGTATGCAGTGCGGGAATAGTCATTACGCAACTGAAACCAGTGCTGTAATGATTCATTACACAACGTTTTCTCATTACGCAACTGTTTTCAGTTGCGTAATGAATCATTACACAACAATTTTTCAGAAATTGTAAAATGATGGTGAATGCATTCCGATACAATTTATGATACCCTCAAGTGGTCTTCTATGAAATTCCAAAAAATGTTGTACGTAACTCGTTGCAGAACTCGATTTTTACAGCACTCGTCGTAATTATCCTACTCGGCAAGCCTCGTAAGATAAATTTACGACTCGTGCTGTAAAAATCTTCATTTTGCAACTTGTTCCGTAAACTACTATTTCGTAGAGATAAGCGTGATATTTGTTTGCTGAGATTCGGTAAACATTTCGCTGAAAGTTCACATTATTTTTTGTCGAGCATCAGCTTGGTGGTCAAACCAAGCCTGACAAGATTTGCAAATTTTTTGAAGGCCCTTTACAAGAAGCAT
Source organism: Aedes aegypti (assembly GCF_002204515.2). Taxonomy (NCBI): domain Eukaryota; kingdom Metazoa; phylum Arthropoda; class Insecta; order Diptera; family Culicidae; genus Aedes; species Aedes aegypti. Next base: position 156,619,502 of record NC_035107.1, on the reverse strand, counting down.
GACAAGAGGGGGGTGAGGTGGGCGGTGTCAAAAATGTTGAAATTTAGAGTGACCATCCCAATTGCCGAGTTGATCCTAGCATGTAAGATAATTGTGTGTGTAGCCAGAATTTCCATCCACCAACCCACAGGTGTAGAATTTTTGGCACTTTACGTATCATTTTACTGTGATCAATCTAAATTTTGCATTAATTCAAACAGTGCTTATTAGTTATTTCGACTGTGGAAACATAATCACGTGTGACGCACTGGCACACTTAATTTAGAATGCCGAATCTCGGTTTATTTTAACCGAGTTTTGCACAGCCGAGTACTCGGCAAACTCAATTTATGGGATCTCAGCAAATAAAGTGAAGTAGTATAAAGTATATAATCCCGAGATTAACACGGCCAAACTCGTGATCGTGAAAACAACTAAGTGTGTACGAAATACAGTGGGTTTCTACTGAATACTCACGGCCCAAGGTTACATCTTATATGTTTTCAATGGTTACCCAGTTGGGAATCAATAGATTTTTAATACAGCTTCTGCCAAGCACTATCCTAGTCGTATCAAACATTTGATTCTGGCGTAATCAGCACAGCTCGTTTCCGGAACCTATAGTGGTTTTTTCTAAAGTGAAAAGTCGTTGATTTTGAACATCATAGTCTTTCATATGAAAGCAATCATTGACAGCACGTTGTAGAAAGTGATTGAGATTCTAACAGATGCGAGTTGGTATCGAGGTAAGACACAAGACTTGTACTTCAAAGGTTGTAGGTTCAAATCTGGGTCAGGCGAAAACGTTTATATTAACATTTTTTATTTCAAATCATAACATTCATCGTTGAATTCAAGTGCTGTTACCTTGATATTGACAAGATTTAACAGTAGTGCAAATCCGTAGCCATATGCATCGTGCTTATTTTTTACCGTGTAGTGATGAAAATGTCTCTTTTTAGACCACACGTGCATATGGCATGCCGGACGAAGTATTGTTTCGGGAATTTCGATATAGTACTAACCCGTTTTTGTCAGCCCCCGATTTTGTCTATCCCCGATTTTTGCCCGATTTTGTCAGCCTATTTTAAATATATCAAAAAATTGTCTTCGTCATGTTTTACCAAGTTTATATTAATACTGACAGGGGATCAGATAGCCGTAGCGGCAAACGCGCAGCTATACAGAAAGACCAACCTGAGGGTTTTGGGATCGAATCCCACCGGTCGAGGATCTTTTCGGGTTGGAAATTTTCTCGACTCCCAGGGCATATCATCGTAACTGCCACACGATATACAAATGCAAAAAATGGTCAATTGGTAAAGAAAGCTCTCAGTTAACCCCTCTAGTTTTCTAGTTTAAGAATCTGTATTAACATCGATCATTGGTCATCCGAATCCAGAGATATTCCAAAATTCCTTGGGGGACCGACGCGTAAACATAACCCACGTATCACAGGTTACATAGTTTTTATCGTATTCGGATATCCGCTCTTCGGAACAATACATTAATGAAAGTATGTTGTGAAAAAATGAAGTAATTTTGTCCAGCCGTCTTTGAGTAATGAGCATTTATGTTGCTGGTACCACGCTGGCCAAATAATGTTCTTGGAAACAACAAAAAACCTCATTTCGTAATTTTTAGATATCTCTAAGAATAATTAACCAATTTGTATGATTTTTTCAGAATAGCTCCTTATCATATGGCATTGTATAGCCCACATTTTATTATTTCGATAAGCTGACGTAAACAAAATGGCCGCCTAAGATGGGAGTTGTTGATAATGTGAGCAATTGTCTTGCAGAAATCATTAGGAACTATAAACTGATTTATGATAGGTGCATAAAGATAGTGTCAAAGGAAGCAAAAATAAAAGGAACCCAATGTGCCTGGATGACCTTCGATTTGTGGTATTTAATTAAACTTAAAAGTAGATAGGGTAAGTGTTCCCTTAGTTGTGGGTGCTCCTATAGTTGCGGTAGTGTCGTTTTCACTAATTTTATTACAATAGTCACAGAACCGACACTGCCAATCGACGTATTGGCTTGTTGATATCCGAAATAGTTGAAAAAAGCGTTCAAATTGCTTCAAAACTGATGAATGTCACCGTCATTCGAGTAGTGAACGCCTTTGCGAGCGGAACTTTCCGAGTGCGTGCGATCAGTTCTCGTTATTTTGTTCGGATTGATTTGTGATTTCGGAAAAGCTTTTACTTGCGGAATCTAGTGCAGAATCTAGTGTTTAGTTTTGCAAAACCGATAAAAGCTAAGTTTTATTCGATTGATCGTAAATTGTAAAAGAAGGTCAAGAGAAAAAGTGTCGTTGAAGAGAAAAAACATGGCGACTGGAGGAGGCGGTGGTCTGCCTCCGGACAAAGGAAAAGACCCAAGTGAAAATGGCGAAGACAATATGGCGGACGATCTACCACGTGAATCGTACCTGTATACGGCTAGGGATGCTGCACCGTATCGAGTATACGTCGAAATACTTGACAAGACGAAACGCATCAACAAGTTTTCGGTGGGATCGGTGCTGCGTAAGCTCGACAAATACCGGAATCAGATCACGGAGCTGAAGTATCTCGGACGCAATAAAATCATTGTGTTCTTCAACTCATGGATGAAGGCGAATCTTCTAGTAGGAGAAGCCATCTTGACGGAAAAAGGTTACAAGGCGTACATTCCCCGACATCTGGTTTGCATCACGGGCGTCATCGGAGGCATTCCGACGGATATCGAGATGGAGGATATTGAGCAGGACTACGAATGCTCATACCCGGTAGTGAATCTGTACAGACTGAACAGATGGGATCGAGAAAAAGGAATGAAAAATGCTTCAAACCGAGTCAGCGTTACATTCAGGGCTAGCAGTTTTCCGGAAAAGATGAAGGTGTTTGGGTCGTCGGTTAAGGTCCAACCGTACATCCGAAAGTTCGTGTTCTGCAACAACTGTCACCGCTTCGGCCATAAGGAAGAAAGCTGCAAATCGAACAAGCGATGTGGAAAATGCTCACGCATACACGAGGAAGTGGAAGAACAATGCCCCAATGAAGTGAAATGCCTGCATTGTCGGAAATCGGATCATCGTACCACGGATCCAAACTGCCCTTCCCGACAGCGAGAGATAAGTATCAAAACAATGATGTCGAAGAAAAACCTGACCTATGTGGAGGCCAGAGAACTTGTTGCTCCGATCACAACACAGAACCAGTACGACGTTTTGGCTAATATTGCTGAGTTCCCGGCGCTGCCAAATACTTTCGCAAAGATGACAGCTGGACGGTTCACCATGCGGAACAACCACCAACAACAAAGGAATGACATCCTAACTAACAGACCAGATGAACGACCGCTGGGTGCTGTGAGGAAACCAGCAAACAGTACACCGGCTGGAGCTAAGAAGATGAGAATCGACGATGAACGCCAACAGCTGATCAAAGATCGGAATGTGGAAGGATCGTCTAAAGGAACCGGACTGGAGAATCGACATGTTGTTAGCGAACGGGAACGTTGGGACAACATTATCAGAAAAGCCAACGCTGACGCACAAGATACGGCGAACCGCAACGTTCGGGGTGAACTCGCGAACTTCTACACGGCCTTGATCCAATGCCCTGGGGTCACAGAAGAACTACAGGAAACGATAAAAGAGTATTCTAAAAAATATTTGAACCTTGAAAGCATTATTGCATAAAATACATAACATACCACACGGAATTTGCAATTGACTAATCTCATAATTATCTTTTCTCAACAATGAATCATTTCAGGTTTCTACAGTGTAACATACAAAGCCTTTCCAGAAATAAGGATGAGTTGCAGAAAATATTGACTGTGGGAGACTATTCAGCTGTCTTACTTTCTGAAACTTGGACAAATCAATCTTTAGAACAAACCAGTAAGTACAATATTTCTCGGTATCACAGATTTGTAGATTCTAGGGTAGATAATTACGGAGGTAGTGCCATCTATCTAAAACAAGATCTTGGTTATAAAACAATTAAAATGCCCTTGCTCTCTAACGCTACACAAGCTGTAGCGATTCAAGTATGTACGTTAGACATGGTTATTGTAGCAATATATATCGCTCCCTCGATAACAAAAATAGATTTGGAAAATGATCTGGCTAAGATTTTTGATTCAATAAAAAATCACTCTAGAGTTTTGATCGGAGGAGATTTTAACTCCCATCATCATGCCTGGGGAAACGATTTCACTGATGCGAAAGGGTCCATTGTTATGAACTTGATTAATGATAATAACTTAATTCTCCTAAATGATAACTCTAAAACTTTTATTCCACTACAGTTAAATAAGAAATCAACAGCTATCGATCTCACGCTATGCACTCCAAATATATTTACAAATTTTGAATGGAAAACTCTTGATTTTGGAATTGGAAGCCATCACTTAATTATTGAACTAAATTTTAATTGTCATGCAATAGATAATAGGAAATATGTTTACAATCATAAAAAAATAAACGAAGAAATTCAAAAATTAAAATTAGATAATTGCAATAGTATTCAGGATATTCAAGACACAATAGCTGAGATATATAAAAAGTGTACAATACGTAACAAATTTACACCAAAACACTGGTGGTCAAAAGAATTGTCACAGGCATGGGATGAAAAAAACAAAGCTAGATTAAAATTCAATAATCAATCCTCTTTAGAAAATTTATTGGAATGCAAGAAAACACTTTAGCACAAACTTAAAAAAGATTCTAAAAGTCAAAGTTTCAAGTCCTTTGTTGAGGAAATTAATCCCACAATGTCTTCGAACGAATTATGGACAAAAATAGGAAGATTAACTGGTAAACTTAAAAAATCTCCTTCAAACAACATACTTCAAGAAGACAAATCAATGGCAGAATCATTTCTTGATAAACATTTTGGTATGAATGATCCATTTTTCATGGTGGATTCAACATACCACGTTGAGAATAATATACTTAATTTTGAAACTTTCAATATCATTATTAATGCAAAAAAGAAAAGATCGTCACCAGGAGAAGATAAGATATCGTATTCAATGTTGCGGCAACTACAACCGGAAGCAAAAATTACAATCGTTAATCTTTTAAATCATATCTGGAAAGATTGTTATTTACCGATGACACTCAAAACAATAAAAATTGTGGCGATTCCAAAACCTGGTAAAGACCAGGATAGTATTGAGGGGAAAAGGCCAATTTCATTAGTACCAGTTTTCACAAAAATCATCAATTCGGCTGTTTTAGTTAAATTGCAAAACTTTTTAGAAGATAATAAATTAATTCCGGATACATCTTTTGGCTTTAGAAAAAATATGTCCACTATAACTTGTTCAAATTTTTTATTTAATTTAATCAAACAAAATAAAAGGGAGAATTTTTTGACAGCAATAGTATTTTTAGACTTGTCAAATGCATTTAATGCCGTTAAAACAGAAATTCTTGAAAATATTCTTATTGACTTTGGTGTACCTGGTGAAATTACGTCATGGATCGCTCAATTTCTACGAAACAGAAAAATATCATTCTCTTTGAAAAATCAAATTATTGAGAGATTTGTTTCTAATGGACTGCCACAAGGTGATGTATTATCACCCACATTATTTAATGTGTATACCGCGGCTCTACACTTTATATTTGATGATGATGTTATATTAATACAATTTGCAGATGATTTTGCAATGATAGTAAAAGAGAAAACCCTAGAAGCATTGAATATCAAAACACAACATGCCATTAATACAATATATAATGAATTGGAAAAATTAAATTTTAGTGTGAATTCTCAAAAAACAAAAGCAATACTTTTTCAAAATAGTAGCAATGTATTAAATTTAAAAATAAATAACAATGGAATAGAAACTGTTAAATCCCACCCCTATCTTGGAATAACTTTAGACAGATACATGAGCTTCGATATACACATTAAGAACACAAAACTAAAAATAATAGACAGACTTAACATGATTAAAGTAATCAATGGAATAAAGCACGGTGCTCATCCACAAACAATGATTCAAGTTTATAATGCAGTTTTTCGTAGTGTAATAGAATATGGAGCATCAATATACAATAATGCTAGAAAGACAAATAAAAAACTTTTAAACACAATTAATAACCAATGTTACGTAAAATAACCGGTTGCACCAAAACTACTCCTTTAAATGCATTGGTTGCAGTTGCCGCAACTCAAACTTTAGAAAATAGACATGAATTAATTACTTGCAAAGAAATCGCTAGGTCAATTAGTAATGTAAATTTAGTATCCAAACAGTTACTATCATTAAACGAAAATATCGACAACGAGAAATTATCATACATGGAATCCATTTATATTAAGGAAAAATACATTTTTAAAGCTATATCACCACTTTCAGCTCTGGACACTAGATTACCGAAAATACAAATATATTCTGAATTAGATAACATTAAATCTTCTAAAACTGACACAAATCCTGTTAAGTTAAAGCAAACTGTATTATCTCTCTATAACGGAAAATACAATAGGAGACCTAGGGTATTTACAGATGCTTCTAAAATAGGAAAATTTTGTGGAATAGGTATTTACAATGCTTACAATAACACTAGATATTCATACAAATTAGAAATAGAAACATGCATCACAACAGCAGAACTTTTAGCCATAGATAAAGCACTCTCCATAATAGACCAAGAGCAAATAAATTTGGCTGTTATATATACAGATTCAAAATCATCATGTTTAATTATCAACTCCGGTCAACACTCTAGAAAAACTCCTCAACTAGTAAAACAAATAATTGAAAAAGCTGCTAAATGGAACGTAACGCTACAATGGATCCCAAGTCATATTAATATTACAGGAAATGAAATAGCCGATAGCCTTGCAAAAAGTGCTCTTTCTGGAAACATAACCATGTCTAATTGTATTTTACTTTCAGATGCTTTCATATTATTCAAAACCAAATCCAGTGAAAAGACAAATCTGTGGTACCGAGAATATTCTTCTCAAAAAGGTAAAACATTTTTCCAATTTCAACAAACAGTTAATAAAGAAGCTTGGTATTTCAATAAAAATTTAAACAACCAAAATGTAAGATTGCTGAATAGACTTATAACAGGACATGATTACTCAAAATTTTGAAAAGCCAAAATGAAATTAGTAGATGATGAAATGTGCGAAATCTGTGACGAACCTGAAAATGGAGAGCACGTTGTGTTACACTGTGTGAGGTTTGGGATGACTCGTACAAAATATTCGTTTGATTGCAGATTCCGTACTTTAATAGATTTGTTTAATAGTAACAACGTCGATACGCTTCTGGATGTTTGTAAATTTTTGAAAGACATTAATGTAGATATTTGAATTCCTGTAGTCTTCAACTGGTCCTATCATTGGGGATGGCTGTTGTATTGTGGTTATCACGCCCAATAGTATGGGTGCCTTAAGGCCCAAACGCAATGATAGCGGAACGGCAACGGAATGCGGAACCGGTTCGCCAGCAAGAATCACACCATCTCGACTGAGCTGTCAATGGATGAAAGTGAGCCAACACTGAATCGACAAGCAAATTATAGTTCATGCTGGCGAACCGGTTCCGCTTTCCGTTGCCGTTCCGCTATCATTGCGTTTGGGCCTTTAGTGTAGATGTAGTTGTGAACCTTAGAGGAAAACAATATGCACTCTGTCTCGAAAAACACACAGAATCCGGGTGTAAATTTTTCGAATTGGGTAATATTTCCATATGCATTTTGATGAGTCTGGAAAGGGTGTGCAAGTTTCTTTGAGGAAAACAAAAACAAACTGTGTATGACGAGCGTATGCAAGTTTACGTGTGTTCAACTGTCACTAAGCTCTATTGGAGAACGAGGGAGCACAGAGAAACAGACGTAACACTTAGAACAAATTGCGATCAAAATCATAGTCGCGAAAACATATACGCCCAATGCTAAAAACACTGTAGTTGGCCGATGGACCAACAGGTGGCGGTAGTGTGTAAACGTCAAACACGAACAAAAACGACGCGAGCGCTGCGGGTGGTCGATTGACCACCTACCAGATATTCGAATCGATCGTTAAAAAGTTGGTCGATGGACAGCGATGAGAGTGTGACGTCTGTTTGTCTGTGGAGGGAGCCTTGTACTAGTGGACCGCCCAGTACAACTCTCGCTAAAAACCACAGGGCATTATAGTCTTTGCCACTCTGCCCTTTAATGATACTGTCACGGACAGTTCAAGAGATAAAGAAGAAGAAGAAGATGAATGTCACTAAAATTGATAAACTTTTTCTTACTTGTACCAATAGTTGCGGTAAAGTGTTCCTACAGTGGAGGATCCCATAAGAAAACAACGGATACCGCAACTATAGGAACACAAATTAAAAATATACCCCAATAGTGGAGGTATTATTTTTCACTGACATGCCGTGGATTACTGCGATGAAATCATTTTTTTCATTAAGTCAATGACCGTTACTTCCCGTTACAACAGTGACATGCACATTATTTGCGCTTCATGAATTTTGGCGGTTAAATGAAGTTCAATCGTGCTCAGTACCTCCACTATTGGTACATCTACCCTACCTAAAGAAAACTAAACGGCATCCTCTAGATGATCAAACAAAGATCATGCTAGAACATATTTCAAAAAAAGTAGATAGGCTTAAAAAAAACATGTAAGAAAAAATACTATGAAAATATTCTTAGTAATACAATACATTCTAAACTTTGGAAAAATATTAACTCTCTGTTTGGACTTTCTAAAAGTGAAAATAAAATTTGCCTGACTGTAAATGGCACAGAAGTTGAGAACGACCAACACACTTGCGAAATCCTTAACAATTATTTTTCCAGTATTGGCAGCAACCTTGCTGATGAAGTTTCATTTCATTCAGGAATCTATCTTTCTTCAACCTTGTTCTGAAAATTAAATCACACTTTTAATAAATGATTTGAATTCGAAAAAAGCTTGTGGCTATGATAACATTCCTGCTAGGCTAATCAAAGAAAATTGTTCCACTTTTTCTAAAATTTTGTGCCAGTGTTTCAATACTATGCTCGAAAATGAAATATATCTTGATTGCTTAAAAATTGCTAAGGTTGTCCCAGTGTTCAAAGCGGGTGATCCGCATTCACCCGACAACTATCGTGCCATATCAACTCTCTCTGTTTTCAACAAAATTTTTGAAAAGATGTTAGTCTATCGCTTATTATCCTTTTTAAAGAGGCACAACATAATTTACAAATTACAATACGGCTTTAGACAGGGTTGTAGTACTACTACTGCTGTTACAGAACCCGTTGACTCCATTATTAATGAAATTGATGCTAAAAAAACTGTGGGAGCTCTATTTTTAGATTTAAAGAAAGCATTCGATACGTTAATTCATAATATTTTATTGGGTAAATTAGAGCGATATGGTGTCAGAGGCGTTGCGTTGAATTTAATAAAAAGTTATTTATCCAATAGGCAACAATATGTATCAATTGGCGATTATAGTAGCAATCTTCGTGATTTCGATAGGTGTCCCCCAAGGAAGCAATATTGGACCACTTCTTTTCTTAATATATATTAATGATTTAGGAAATATAGCCTTAAATGGAACTCCACAATTATTTGCAGATGATACTGCGATATTTTATCCTTGTGCAAATCCCAATTTAATGATTAATCAGATCAACGAAGACTTGTTGTTGCTAAAATACTATTTTGCAAATAATTTGTTAACCTTAAATCTGTCAAAAACCAAATTTATGGTGTTCAGGTCAGCGCGCAAAATTTTACCTCATTTTACAGAACCTAAAATTGGAACAACAAGTATTGAATACGTTACCTCATTCAAGTATCTAGGAGTTCATCTTGATTCTACTCCATCATGGGAAGTTCATATAAAACACGTTGAAAGAAAAGTTGCCTCTTTATGCGGAATCGTACGAAAGTTGTAAGTTTTATTCCTCGCCATGTTTTGATAAAATTCTACTACGCTCATATTCATTCTCGTCTACAATATTTAGTATCTGTATGGGGTCGCGCTTGTAAATCCAAACTTATAAAACTACAAGTATTACAGAATAGATGTATCAAATCAATTTTCAAACTGCCAATTTTGCATCCCACCTTGGAATTATACTCAAACGAACTCCATAATATTCTGCCTTTACTAGCATTATGTGAATTGCAAACACTCCTTTTAGTTCATGATATTCTTCATAATCCTAATGTTCACTGTAATTTAGTAATGGATGGTGGTAACCGACTGCATAATACCAGACAACATGGTCATTTAACGCGTATACGAGCTGTTATTAATTTAGGTCAAAAACGCATTTCATGCGTTGGTACAGTGAGATATAATAGTTTACCAATTGAGCTTAAAGAAATTATCAATCGAAGTCTGTTCAAAACTCGTCTCAAAAAGTACTTAAAAACTAAAATTAATGATTTCCTTCTATAAAAATCAGAACCATCACAAAACTACTACATGTCAAACAGTTTTCTTACCGTTTTTTTTTATTGTTGTCAAATTATTATTACTATTTATTATCTTTTGGTGTTGGTGCCTTCGAATAAGCTGCAAATATCGCGTTTTTTATGTTCTTGTTTTAGTAGAAAAGTATTTCGTAATATATGCATGATTCAAATTTCTGAACGCCATGCCTAGAAAACACAGTGATACAACAGTAGCTAACCTGGCATTTAGGATAGAAAAATCCTGTGAACTCAGATGACACCCATAGTTAGACTGGCAGCTTGCGGGTGCCGGATAACTGGTATCTTTTTGTGTTCTACAATGTTTTTCTTGATTGCTAGAACAAACTACAAACGTTTCACGGTAAACTCTAGAAGCACACCATCAGTTATTTGTTGCTATGCATGTTACAAATTTAAAGTCGAATAAATGAGGCTTCATACTTGTTTGGCCTTTGCGTTTGCAGTTTTCGATGATCATCAAAATTACATTTAATCATCTATGAATCCCTTAAAAGGAGATTTCTCTCCACTGGGATATCGTATAGATTATTGTTTAAATTAGAACTCGCTCATTTTTCTTTTTTGTATAGGTTTTAGCTTGTTTTCATCTCAGCTCATAAACAAAAAAAAAAGACATTTTATATGGAAAATGTCGGTCTCCCAAGGAATATTGGAATATTTTTAAAACCAGATCACCAATCACCAATACCGACACAGATTCCTAAACTAGAAGAGTTTTATGAGAACTTGTGAAAAATGGTGCAAAAATAAACATAGAAACAAAAAAGTTAACGCGATTTGAATTTTTTTCTTTCGGTAAAAAATGAAGCTGCTGGTATAAGGGTTAATAACTGTGAAAGTGCTCATAAGAACACTAAGCTGAGGAGCAGGCTTTGTCCCAGTTGGGACGTAACGCCAGAAAGAAGATTAATACTGACATTGATACTGATGATGATGTTCGATGTCATGCACGCATGGGCGTAGCCAGAATGGCAATGGCAGAAGGCACGATAGAACAATTTTACTATGGGAATTATTCTTGTGGTTGAGTTTTTTGAGGATTGTCTCTAGCACTCGTATTTAGGGGTCATGCACAAAGTACGTCACACTCCACAGAAGGGGGGGTCAAGCCAAGCGTGACAAGCCTTACAAAATTTTCATGGGACTCATACAAAAAAACGTGACAAAAGGGGTCGAAATTTAGCGTGACATAATTTGTATACCATCCCTTATACAATAATTACGTCATGATAGATTTTAAACCTCATAGATGTGAGATATAGATGGCACCACGATAGACAATACACAGATGTATTGCCATCACTGGAAACATAATAAGCAAGTCGTGAATGTTGGTATCCCTGAGCGAACCGGACGCTCAGGTATTTCCCGCTCATCATTACTGAACGCTGCCTCATTTGTGAACGGACAATCGGCAGGGTAAGATGTGCATATTCGCTGGAGGGTGATTCCTTTTACTAGAGAATATAAAGCCCCACATTGGCGAACCTGCCAGCTTTTCAATAAATTTTGAAAAGATTCCTGGTATTATTCTCTATTTCAATAGGAAGGAATCACCCTACAGCATGCCAAAACACAGTTTTGTTTCGTAATTCCAAAATCGTGAAAAGTGCAATGGCGGCGTTTTGTTTGACAACGTGGAATGGCTTTGCTATGACCACTGTTGATTTTGTGCTCTTAGGCTTCTGTGAAAATATGTTTGGAGCAATTTATCGATTTCCCAAAAAGTGTACATAATTAATAGTGAAGTGATATTAGAATACGTAATAGAGCAACAGTGTTTTAAACTTCTTCAGAGATATTTCCCCACCACGACAACGGTGAATCAAGTGCTTACAGCGAGTTGTTTGCCGGAAGGGCATAGCCCTGGCAATGTCCGCTGCCGAAAAGCAAAAATTTCGATGATCCTGTTGTTTTGCACTGCGCAAATGTCGGATCAAGTGCTTACAGCGAGTTGTTTGCCGGAAGGGCATAGCCCTGGCAATGTCCGCTGCCGAAAAGCAAAAATTTCGATGATCCTGTTGTTTTGCACTGCGCAAATGTCGGATCAAGTGCTTACAGTGAGTTGTTTGCCGGAAGGGCATAGCCCTGGCAATGTCCGCTGCTGAAAAGCAACAATTTCGATGATCCTGTTGTTTTGCACTTCGCAAATGTCGGATCAAGTGCTTACAGCGAGTTGTTTGCCGGAAGGGCATAGCCCTGGCAATGTCCGCTGCCGTAAAGTATAAATGTTGACGATCCTGTTGTTTCGCACTGGGCAAATGTCGGATCAGTTGCTTACAGCGAGTTGTTTGCCTTGTGCCCTGGCAATGTCCGCTGTCGAAAAGCAATAATTTGGATGATCCGGTTTGCACTGGGCAAATGTCGGATCAGGTGCATACAGCGAGTTGTTTGCCTCAAGAGCATAGTCTTGGCAATGTCCGCTATCGAGAAACAAAATGTTGTTGATCCTGCCGTTTTGTTTCGTGCAAATATCGGATGGAGAAGTTACAGGGAGTTGTTTGCCATTGGAGAAAACCCCTGGCAATGTCCACAGTCTGAAAGAAATGTCTTGAAATCAGGCGATTCTAACGAATTGAAAACGAGATTGCGTTTAGCAAGAATATGATTCCAATGACGCTCATCGAAACAGACCTGAGTTGGATAATTCCTCGCACGAACTATCTGGATCAAACGAAATCTGTTTGTTGCACTTTTACGGTTGACGATTATGACGCCTTTACCAATGTCTGTTTGCAAACAAGTATTCATACAGATCCTCCTAAAATGTTCCGATTGCAGAGTATGGATTACCGTGATTACCAGAGCGAGATTGGAAAATACGTGCGGGCACCTGTAGAGGAGCCCGATGAGCTGCCAGAAGTGGGAGCAGAAGTTGAGGTCGAGGACGAATCCGACAATCAACAGAATGACGAGACGAACATTGTGAGCGGAAAACCGGAAGAACCCGATCGTATCGAAAGAACCAGGTCACGACCGATTGAAACCGCCACGCGTGGTCGTGAAGGTGAGACAGCTCAGGCTAACTCATGGACTCGAGACAAATTGGCACGAAGAACCGACCCAATAAATATCCGCTGGGAGCATCTCAAGCCATTTCCCAAGGGGGTACCCTCGTCTAAGCTATGGGGAACATGGCACCGTTACTTGGAGACTTTTGAGATTGGTGTCGGATTCAGCAACGCCAACACGCAGGCGGACATGTGCAGGCTGCTTTATTTGGCGATGGGCGAAAAAATGCAAGAAATGGTACGCGCTGCTGAACTTCGCCCCCCACTGGATGAAGCTGATTGTTACAACCGATTTGTGAACAATATCGGCGGCTACTTGAAGTCGATGACAGACCCAGCCGTTGAACATGAAGCGTTCTTGAGCATGCGTCAGCTAGACGGTGAATCGATAGTCCGTTTCCATACTCGGTTGGTGGAGAAAGCTCAGCAATGCGAATATAGCCCCGCACACCAGACCTGGTCTGTTCACCTTCAGCTCCTAAAGGGCATGCGTAACCAGAAACTGGCCAGATATGCAAGAGTGTACAATCACGATACTCTTTTTGTCATACAAGCAGCCACTCGCAATGAGGCGTACGAAATTGGATTACAATCGAGCTCGTCAGCAGGACCTTCGGCCACACTGGCCATGGAGAAAACGTCGGAAAAGCGTATACAGTCGTCGAACTCCAGCGCAGGCGTTAAGCGGGACAGGAACTTCAGATCTGGACAGGATGATACGACAAGGAAACGATTCAAGCCGTCTTCATCGGAATTGTGCAAACAGTGTGGGCGTTTAGCCCATAAAATCCGGGCTATGTGTCCAGCCAAGAATCGTTCGTGCAACAACTGCACGAAGCGCGGACATTTTGCAGCAATGTGTCGAACGAAACGAGTCAACAATACGGACGAGGATCAACAAGCTATGGCAGTCGAGCCCAGCAAACATGAGCATGAGGTATTGCCTTAATCAGTGGATTGATATTTAGTTGTTGATGTTATAAAAATAAAGCATTATTGCAAAATTACAAAGAATATAAAACCTTCGTTACTTTTCTCCTTTTATTACAGTCCGCACATTTGATCTCTTATCAGGACGCTCTGTTAGTTGCCAGATAGGAAGTTCAATGATAGAGTTCCTTATAGATTCAGGATCCGATGTCAATGTTATCGGGGGTCGCGATTGGGAACAACTGAAGCTCGACATGGCATCAGGTCGAACAAACATCAAGCCGTTGGAAAACGATACGGCTTTTAAAGTTCATGCGTATGCTACCAGCGAGCCGATGAAAATCCAGCATTCCTTTAGAGCTACAGTGAGAGCGGTTGGACTGGCTAAACCCACCGTATGGGCCAGCTTCCTAGTGGTTCCAAATGGACGCCGTTCTTTGCTAGGCAGGAAAACTGCGGGTGAAATGAAGTTGTTGCAAGTTGGAGCAAACGTAAACGCTTGCAAGAATTCCGAGCAGCCATCTCCGTTCCCAAAGATGCCGGGAGTCAGGGTAAAGTTTAGCGTCGATAAGTCAGTCCCACCGGTGAGGAACGCATACTACAATGTTCCTGCTGCCTACCGAGAGGCAGCTAGGAATAGGCTACAGGATATGGAAGCGAAGGACATCATAGAAAACGTCTCAGCTCAGTGGAATGTCCGCTGTCGCAAAGGGAAAGGGGGACTTCCGCTTGGTTGTCAATATGCGTGCAGCGAATAAGGCTATCAAGCGGGAGTACTTCCGACTACCTCCGATAAACGAAATGAAGGCCAAACTTCATGGTGCCAAATATTTTTCAAAACTAGACTTGTCGAACGCGTACTACCATTTAGAATTGGACAAAGACTCTCGAGAACTTACGACGTTTCTCTCGGAAGACGGGATGTACCGTTTTAAGCGGTTAATGTTTGGAGTTAACTGCGCTCCTGAAATCTTTCAGCGAGAGATGACGAGAATTCTAAAGGATTTTCCGAATGTTATAGTGTACATAGACGACATTCTGATTTTCGCTAGCTCGTTGTCTGAACTGAGAAAAACCGTGGCACAAGTGATGCAGGTTTTAAAAGCGAACAACTTGACGATAAACCCTGATAAGTGCGAGTTTGATAAGAGCAGTGTGGCTTTTCTCGGACATAAACTAGACGAACAGGGATTCCATATCGACGAAGAAAAGGCAAAACTCATTCGGGACTTCAGACGGCCTACGACGGTATCGGAACTACGCAGCTTTCTAGGGCTTGCTTCGTATCTAAGTCCTCACATTAAGCACTTCGCTGACTTGACGAGACCATTGTGGAAGGTTGCAGCAAAGAACAGTTGGGCTTGGGGTTCCACACAAACGGAAGCATTTAACGCCGTCAAGGAAGCCATCGCCAAGTGTACGGTTACGCTGGGTTACTTCAATGAAACTGATAGAACGATCCTCTACACGGATGCTTCACCGAATGCGTTAGGTGCGTTCCTGGTGCAGGTAAATGCGAATGGCCTACATCGGATCATCAGTTTCGCCTCGAAAGCCCTAACCGAGACAGACCGCCGCTACGCTCAAAATCAACGTGAAGCCTTGGGTGCCGTTTGGGGCGTAGAATACTTCGCGTATTTTCTTTTGGGAAGGCATTTCACACTGCGAGTCGACTCGAAGGGTATGTCGTTTATCCTCAATCGCTCTCGCGAGGACTCTAAGAGGGTACTTACGAGAGCCGATGGATGGGCACTACGACTCAGCCCATACAGTTACGATGTTGAGTACATCAAGGGAACAGATAACATCGCCGATACACCCTCTCGCCTGTACACTGGGAATGACGAACCATTCAACGAAAACTCCAGTCTGTGGGAGATCGCTAAGCTTGAAGTCAGCACAGCAGGATTCCTGACGGAGGAGGAGATTAGAGAGGCAACCGCCAACGATCAGACGCTTTCCGAAGTTATGTCAGCTATCAATTCTGAAGAATGGCCTAAAAAGCTTAGAAGGTATCAGCAGGTTGCTTCGGATCTGTATATTTCTAATGGTTTGGTAGTCAAAAATGGATGTGTCGTCATTCCTAACGCACTACAGGAAAAGACTCTGCAAGTAGCCCACAAAGGCCATCCTCTCGCTGCGAAATTCAAAAGCATTCTTAGAGAGCGTGTTTGGTGGCCAGGAATGCCTGGAGATGCGGAAAACTGGGTAAAAGCTTGCCAGATCTGCGCTACTAATGGTAGGCCAGAGCGACCCACCCCGATGCGACGGAAATTATCTCCTGATACTGTATGGGACTCCATTGCAGTGGACTTTAATGGCCCATACGCCAGGTTTGGAGGAATCTATATACTTGTACTAGTTGACTACAGATCGAGGTATGTAATAGCTCGGCCGGTCAAATCTACTAGTTTCCAACACACAAAGACGGTTTTGGAAGAAGTTTTCGATCGTGAGGGTTTTCCGCAAACCATAAAAAGCGATAATGGGCCGCCTTTCAACGGTGACGATTATAAGTCCTACTGTTCGCAACGAGGCATCAAAACCGTGTTTTCTACACCGCTGTTCCCGCAGCAGAATGGGTTAGCCGAGTCTTACATGAAATTGGTTAACAAAGTAGTGTCGGCCGCCGTGAGCTCTGGGAACAACTATAATGATGAGCTACAAGCCGTAGTGAGGGCTCACAATGCAGCCACACACACCGTAACCAACGTTCCACCGGAAGAAGTAATGCTGGGGAGAAAAATCAAACGAGGTCTTCCGCTTCTGAATCGAACCAAATCCCAACACGATGAGAGTCTACTGACCATGCGAGATCGCAACGCAAAACTTCGAGGAAAAGCTCAAGAGGATTTACGCCGTGATGCTCGGGAAAGTCGCATCAAGCCCGGGGACATTGTGATTGTGGAAAACCAAAACCGAGCGAAAGGTGATTCAAGATTTGCAGCTACACGGTACACGGTGCTCGAAGAGGTGAACGCTCGCGGAACATTACTAAAGGACCTATGTACAAATGAGAGATTCTCTCCTCTCTTGTTCTCTTTCGATTATAACAGTGGAATACTGAAGATTTTGGGAAGTTTTTCACTATAGATCGAAAGTCAATTTCCTTGACTAGCGTTTCATACAAAAAACACAACAGAAGAGGTTAATGTGACTCAGTTATTAATGAAAGAGAAAGTAAACAAAGAGAGCCTCTCAATGTTAGATAGGTCCTTTAGTAATGTTCCGCGAGAACGGTACTTTACTGCTAGTCGACGACGATGGAGCTACATTGAGACGACACATTACCCAGACAAAGAAAGTCTATGAATGGGTACAAAACCAAAAATCACGAAATGATAATATCGAGGATGCCGACGAGCTCGGAGGTATGTCCGGAACCAATGAGCGGCCTAGAAGGGACAAAAAAGCTCCTGGGTATTTGGAAGATTATGTCAAAGCCGTAAATCAATAGCTATCGTTTTGCCTTGAGATAATCGTACAAGAAAAACTTCTTATTAAATGAATTTGTGTAAACTGCCAGGGTGAATGGGTCACGAAAAACGTAAATAAACCTGAACAGCTAAAACCTGAAACGAAAAGAAAACTACATTAGTACATTACTTCAATTACCTACTTACCGGTTGATTTTTCCTTCCAACTTTAAGAGCCTAACGTGAGACCTTAATGTCTTCAAAGAAATGGTAACTTTAAAATAAACTTTTCTCCGAAATGGAAATCTAGTTTATTTGTTTGACTACGGCTACTAGACTGATGGACAGAAAACTGCCCTATCTGCTTTGGTACTGTTCCGTGCCTTTCACTGTTATTGATTGCATTAATTTGAAGTTTCTAGAGCTATGTGTTTACTAAAAAAGGGTGAAAGAAAATGTTTACGTCGATACAGTTGAAGTTTCTAGGGCCCATTCACAAATTTCATAACGCTGAAGGGGGTGGGTGGGTGTCCTTAAAATGTTACATCTCATACAAAATTCGAAAAATATTCATACAAAATGCGTTACGAGGGGGTGGGTGGGTGTCAAAAATGGTCATTTTCAGCGTTATGAAATTTGTGAAAAAACCCCTAGAGTTTTGTGTTTACTAAAGAAAGAATGTGATGTACTAAGAACCCCATTTAACATTTGACAGATCAACAGCCGACTAAATTTGTTGAAAAATCGGTCGATTGTTGCACCGACGCTTATGAAAGATTAACCCTGTGTTACTGGAGCGGATACGATTCGGACTTTCCTATAGCAAACTCGGTTATGTGGGTAGTTGAGTAAGCTTCAAGCTAAAATATATTAGCATTCCATTAGCGATTAAGTTAGATTTAATAGTTTGTTTACTTACAATATAAGTCTTTCACGTGTGCAAATGTTCTCCGTCGTACAGTAACAATTGTGTGTAGATTACTATTAAGCTATAAATCATATTTTAAGTGTTACATATGTGTTGTGTCAAATTCATTTATTTTACTTACAATTTCATGTAATTATTTGTTAAATGTAATCGAATTCAAATAAGAATCTATTAACTTTATAATTTTTACTTCAATTTGCTTCTTCACGTGCAATGTTTGATGTCTTCAGTTTGTGTACTTTTTTTGACGTTTCATTTCATCCTCCTTGTGTCATTGTAGTTGTCTGTCACTTCACCAGTGTTGATCCCTGTTGAAAAGGCTGATTCCGTGTTGCCAACATGCCCCCACCCGTATTGCACGAAGTTCCTTCTGCTATACCATTACCTGGCACTTGTACGTTCAGAACAGCTAGCAGGGTCACTGGCCGTTGAATTATGCCGGTAGAGGTTTGGACATCCGCCTTCCGTACTCTTCCATCTTTCCCAGGATAAACTCGGATCACCTTCCCTCTTGTCCAGCTATTACGGATGTCGTTCTGCACAACGATTACTAGATCACCGACTCGCAGGGTTCTGACTTCATCAAACCATTTGGTTTGCTTGGAGATTACGGGTAGGTATTCCTGGATCCATCGTGCCCAAAACCGATCTAACATTGCACGGACTAAGTTCCAGTTTGAACGCAGCACCGTTTTCGGGTCTACTGGGAGCGCTGATGGTTGATTCACACCGGAAGAACTCAAGAGTAAAAAATGATTCGGAGTTAGCGCCTCCTGCTCCGAATTCTCCAGCGCCATGTAGGTTAAAGGGCGAGTATTCACCATACTCTCTATCTCCACCATTACCGTCATCAAAGTTTCTTCGTCCGGATTTTTGCTCACTGATGTAGCGTTCAGAGCCGCCTTTACAGATCGCACGAGCCTTTCCCAAGCTCCTCCCATATGCGGTGCATAGGGAGGGTTGAACTTCCACTGTGTCGTAGTATTAGTGAAAGTGCCAGCCAGAGAGCTATTAATAGCGTAGATCTGTTCATGAAGTTCTCGACTCGCTCCTTGAAAGTTTGTGCCCTGGTCGGAATAAATTTCTGACGGAGCTCCTCTACGCGCTATGAACCTCCGAATTGCCAATTTGCAGGACTCAGTGGAGAGGCTCATGGTTACTTCCAAATGGATAGCACGAACCGTCAAGCACGTAAAGAGTGCAACCCATCGTTTTGCATTGCTGCGACCAATCTTCACAGTTAGCGGACCAAAGTAGTCCAACCCAACAAAGGAAAATGGACGGACGTAAGGAGTAATGCGTACAGCTGGTAAGGGGCCCATCGGTGGTGTTTGAGGTTTCGCCTTATACACTCGGCACCAGTTGCAGCGTGTGCTTACAGTTCTTACTAGAACTCTAAGTGCGGAGACAGCGTACTTTTGCATAGCCTCGTTCACTACAGTTTCTCCGTTGGCATGCTTGAATTTACGATGATACCAGTCGATTAGTAGAAAGGTCACGCAGCTCGATTTCGGTAGGATCACTGGAAATCGCATGTCATTGGGAATCCAGTCAACTTCTCCAGTACGCCGTTTCATTCGGATAAGATTACCCTCACCAATTATCGGAGACTTACTATAAAGAGCACTACTCTTCTTGATCTTCATCTGTTGACTCAGTGGAACATCTTGGTTCTTTAGTAATAGCTCATATTCGTTCGGATAAGCTTCCAGTTGCACCATTCTCAACACAGTGAACTCCGCATTCTTCAATTCTTCGCGACTCAAAGATAGTGTGAGATATGAACGTTCACCTTTCGTCTTCTTCTGACAGTTCTCGTAGAAACGACGAACAAAAGCGACAGTACGTATTAAACGTTCCCATTTTGAAAAACGCTTGAACTCGATCACCTGTTTGATCACGACATGGGTTTGTACGTGCACCGATCGTAATTCTTCTGAAGACTCTTGCAACGGAGGTTCACGTCGAGGCCAGCAGTCTTCGTCTTTATATAGAAAATTGGGTCCTTTAAACCAGCGACCGTTTGGCTCAATATTAGGCCCTGCGTTCCATTTGGTAGCTTCGTCAGTGACATTACATTTTGTTGGGACCCATCTCCAATCTTCGATGTCAGTAGCTTCCAAAATCTCCCCGATCCTGAATCCCACGAACTGCGTGTGGCGCCGTGGATCTGATCTCAGCCACGAAAGCACTGTTTTGGAGTCGCTCCATAGCACTTTGCGACAAATTTTAAGCGTGTGATTGGTAACGACTGTTTTCATAAGGCGTGCTCCCATAACCGCAGCTTGGAGTTCAAGTCGTGGAATAGACATCGGTTTGAGTGGAGCGACTTTTGATTTCGCCGACACTAGACAACATCGAGTGACCCCACGATCCACTAAACGGAAGTACGCGCAGGCTGCATAAGCGGTTTCACTGGTGTCCACAAATATATGTAGCTCCAACGAGTCGTAGGCCAGTTGCCCGTAGGCAGGAAAATAACAGCGAGGTATCTTCACCAGATCGAGTTGCTTCAACATCTGTATCCATGTTCTCCAACGTACGAGCAAGTTTTTTGGAATGTTTTCGTCCCAATCCACGCCAGAGCGCCATATGTCCTGAAGCAACACCTTTCCGTGAACGAGGATCACTGCCACCAATCCCAACGGGTCGAAGACGCTCATCACCAGACTTAAAGCTTTTCGTTTCGTCGGTACTGCATCGTCGGTTATGAGAGATTGAAGATTTTCACGCAACTGGAGAGAGAACGAGAAAACATCCTCCTTTGGCTGCCACGTCATTCCCAAAACACGTTCTATACTGCTGCACTTGTCCATCACGAATATTTTGTCTGTGTCCTCGCTACATTCGCCAATTCGCTGGATTACCTCAGTTGAATTTGACATCCAGTGCCGAATTTCGAACCCTGCCTTAGCGTGTATCGCTTTTACTTCTTCCGCCAACTGTATTGCTTCGTCAACCGTATCCACGCTATCCAAATAATCATCGACGTAATGGCTTTTCTTCACCGCCTCGGCTGCCTTTGGAAACTCGTCTGCCTGCTCGTCCGCGTTCAAATTTTTAATGTATTGCAAAGAACACGGAGAGCAACAAGATCCAAAAGTAGCTACATTCATGACGAATACTTGCATCGGGAGCAATGGGCTGTCCCGCCAGAGGAAACGCTGTGCATGTCGATCTTCCGGTCGTATCAAAACCTGGTGGAACATCTCCCGTATATCTCCACTGATGGCCACTTGTCTCTGACGGAATCGACTTAGCACCGCGGGTAATGAGGTGAGTAGGTCAGGTCCTTTCAGCAGAACAGAATTCAGTGAGACACCTTGTACCGTTGAGGCCGCATCCCAGACTACACGCACCTTTCCCGGTTTCTTTGGGTGGATGACGACCCCTAAAGGCAAATACCAAACTCGCTTTGGGTCTGTTTCTTCTAGTTCCTTGTCCGTTGCTATGTGCGCATAACCTTTGCGCTGATATTCAGCAATTTGTTGCTTCACGTTATCATACAACTCTGGTGATTTCTGCAGCCGCTTTTCTAGACAGACTAAACGGCGCTCCGCTGTTCGTCTACTGTCTGGGAATTGAAAATGGTCATATTTCCATAAGAGCCCCGTCTGGAATCGACCGCTAGAGGTGCGTTCTGTAGTTTCTTCAAGGATGTTTCGAGCGCGCCGGACGTCGGCAGAATCAAGAGCGTTTGTTGATGATACCCCCGTGCCCTCAATACGGAAGAAATTTTTCACTAAATCGTGAAACACCTCATCACTGGACTGTTTACACAAGTGAAGAAGTCGATGAGAAGAATTTTCTCCTGAGCCTCGGTTACGTCCGAATACAACCCAACCAATCCGTGTCTTTGCTGCTACTGGCTCATCAGGTTTACCTTCTCTAAGCTTTAGAGTGTTTTTAACCTTCGTGTTATCTAGCCCAATCAAAATCCCAGGGGATGCGTCGTCATAGCTCTTCACGGGAAGTCAGCGAAGGTGAGGAAAATCTCTCTGGAGCACGTCGAATTTCAAGGATTGTCGAGGCAAATCTAGACTCCTTACGGTGTGTACATCATTCAGTGCGAAACGCTTCGTCGAATCCAATCCAGAAATCAAGAGTTGAACTTGTTGCGACATATCTTCAGTACGCTTCACTCCATTAGTCCATTGTATGCACAGCGGAGCCGGTTGGCCCACTATGCCTAGCTGCTTCACTATCGAGTTCTCGATCAGGGTGGAATCTGAACCGCTATCCAAAAAGGCGAAGGTTCGAATTGATTTCCCATTAGCGTGTAACAAAACAGGAATTATGCAGAACAGTATCTGACTACGTAATTGTTTATGAACAGCTACTGTGCCCGTGTTGTAGTTCATCGCAGTTCTATTACCCCCTACTTGTGGTTCGCCAGGATGAAGAAGGCGATGATGGCGCTGCTGACATCCGTCTACACCACATGTTGAAGCTTTGCATGGCCAACGTCCATGTGGATACAAACACCTCTTGCAAAGGTGAACTTCAGATGCGATCTTCCAACGATCAGCTAGATCTTTTTGCTTGAACATATCACAATCCTTCGGCTTGTGCCCAGATGTTTTGCACACTACACATGGTCGATCCACTTTGATGTCCGGTTTGCTCACATCTGAGCTTGGTACTTCTTTACTCTGCCATGGCGGTCATGAATCTACCGTCGAATGGGGATTTACAAATGCCTTTGTCTTCACCTTTTGTCGTTCAGCCTTTTGAAACGCAGGTTCAACGATGGTCGTGACGCTGCTAGCCGCTGTGACCAACACGTTCATGTAGTCAGCGAAAGCGCGAAGATCTGCTACCAGGACACGTTGTTTGTAGAGCGCCCAATCCAGCTTGATGTTTGCAGGTAATTTTTCAACAAGCTCTTGCAATAGAATCGGATTCGATAAATGCATATCTTGTCTTGTACTCACGAGGTGCACACAAAGGTTCCTAACTGCCAGTCCAAAATTGATCAGGGTCTCCAGCTTCTCTGGTTTTGGCGGTGGAGTGGCTCGTACTTCGTTTAGTAGTGTGTGTATTATAGCCTCGGGACGACCATATAACGAATGCAATGTGTTCATCACTTCAGGCACATTCGATGGATGCAGCAGGAAGCAGCTTACGGCTTTCCTAGCCTCGCCCTTCAGACTACGCTGTAGCCGCATCAAGTTTTCCGCATCGGTGTATCCGCACATTTGTGTAGATGTATCATAACTGCTCCAAAAGAGAGGCCACTCTGCTGGATTTCCCGCGAACGAAGGGAGTTCCTTTGGCACTACATGACGAGCGGCCAATTGCTGAGAATTAGGGCCAAAGGACTGCTGCATTGGTATGCTGGGTTGTTGCGGCACCGAGAAAATTGGAGTTTGATAACTGGTTACACTTATGCCGGGATATTGTTGAGAGGACAAGTTATATATCCCCCCACCCACACCAGATGATACCATGGACGGTAGAGAAAGGCTACTCTGCGTAATACTCGGAATACCTGGTGGTGCTGAGGGATAACCACTTTGCGGAAACGAAGAGCACATAGGGCCACTTGCCGGTACAGAGGGGCGCGCCGGTAAACCTTCTAACCACGAAGGGTTGATCGGTGCGGGAACACTAACTCTACTAACAGGCATTTCACCGCCAGGTTGACTTGCCCACGGTATTCGATTGTAAATAGACCCTATAACTGTTCCAACATTACCCTGTCCGCCCAAAGCATGGCTTACATTTTCAACAACATTCGGTCGATTACTTACTGATATTGTTGTCGTGTTTGGATAAAACGAACGGTGGAGAGTGTTTGTACCTGGCATGCTTGCTGATGGATGTATCGAGGTAGGCAATAACGAAACGGTCCCTAGCACATTTGCTGCTGAACTCCTCGGTGTGGATTGTTGCAATGGAACTGATGGGACGTTGCTTGGAGTTGATGTTAGCGTTTCCACTGGCAGCCCTGGGTAGGACGTCGTCACAGGCGAAATTAGGTCCTTGAATGTTGGACCAAAGGACGTAGCGCAGGAGATTTCTTCAGCAATTCCCGCAGGTTGACTGCAAGCGTTTTTGTTTACCGTTGATGATGAGGGTGGATGAAATACGTTGGATGCTGTAGATGTGAGTCCAGTGGGGCCTACTCCTCCAGAATTGGAACTCAGGGTCACGGCTGGCTGTGCATTCATCCACTCTTGGACCTTGTCCACTCCATGGCGGACACTACGGTGACTTCTGTGGCTTATTCCATCGTCGTCTTCTTCCAATCGGGCTTGCAGCAGTTGGTATTTTTTGTCGATAAACTCCTTTTCTAACGTCATCAAGTCAGAAATCGCTTTCTCTCTTCGTTCTTTTTCCAGTCGCATCGCCATATCGTGCATGTCCTTATCTTGCTTTTCCTTCTCCACCAGCAATCTAGCCCGTAGCTCCTTCTCTTCGGCTAGGCGTTGCATTTCGAGCCTCAACTTGGCCTCTCGTGCGCTTGCCGTTGTCGATTGTGCTATTGACGAGCCAGGTGATGTTGAACAGAAACCGCAGAGATATACTCTGCTCTCGTTGGCAATACTATCCCCAACCGCGGCGCATCTGAAATGATACCAGTGCCTACAGCCGTTGCACTGGACCATCTGGCTGTCTGCCTCATCTGGCTGGTTGCAAACGCGGCAATTTCTATGCTCTGTCGCCTCTCCGACATTGGTCACGGTCTCAGACGGTAATGTCGTCATATTTTCTGGAGCTTATCCCGACCGTCGGCAGATGAGAGGTTAGAATGTTTATATTCTTGAAGTTTGTTACTGGAGCGGATACGATTCGGACTTTCCTATAGCAAACTCGGTTATGTGGGTAGTTGAGTAAGCTTCAAGCTAAAATATATTAGCATTCCATTAGCGATTAAGTTAGATTTAATAGTTTGTTTACTTACAATATAAGTCTTTCACGTGTGCAAATGTTCTCCGTCGTACAGTAACAATTGTGTGTAGATTACTATTAAGCTATAAATCATATTTTAAGTGTTACATATGTGTTGTGTCAAATTCATTTATTTTACTTACAATTTCGTGTAATTATTTGTTAAATGTAATCGAATTCAAATAAGAATCTATTAACTTTATAATTTTTACTTCAATTTGCTTCTTCACGTGCAATGTTTGATGTCTTCAGTTTGTGTACCTTTTTTGACGTTTCATTTCATCCTCCTTGTGTCATTGTAGTTGTCTGTCACTTCACCAGTGTTGATCCCTGTTGAAAAGGCTGATTCCGTGTTGCCAACACAGGGATCAACCGAATATCACCCTATTTAATAGGGTGGGCCGACGTAATCCTACTAAATAGGTGGATAAATCGGTATTTTAAGTAAAATCCAAGTAAGTTGACCTACTAAACACCAGATTTCGTCGGCCACCCGATTTAATCTGGCGATTAGTCAGTTGATCGCTGTGTTAAACTTCCATAAGCGTCGGTGCAACAATCGACCGATTTTTCAACCAATTTAAGGCCCAAACGCAATGATAGCGGAACGGCAACGGAATGCGGTACCGGTTCGCCAGGATGAATCACACCATCTCGACTGAGCTGACAACGAATGAAATTGAACTAACACTTAGTCGACAAGCTTGTTGTAGTTCATGCTGGCGAACCGGTTCCGCTTTCCGTTGCCGTTCCGCCATCATTGCGTTTGGGGCTTTAGTCGGCCGTTGAACTGTCAAATGTTTAATGGGGAACGCTACCAGAGCAAAACAAACGCTGGACTTGACAGCTTGCTCCGCTTGCACGCTGTTCGTGATTTACCATTTTCTGCTCAGTTTTAACCCTTAATACATACATTGATGGTCCCCTGGCGGAGGATGGCAGAACTACGATACACTGGGAAAATAATCCACTTAGCACCCATAGTTAGTGGAAAGTGGATGATTCGTGAGTCAAACATAGAAAAAGACATTTTTTCCCATGTGCAAAGGGAAACTTATTTTAAATAGATGTAGTGACAGCAACATTTGAATTCAAGAGAAAATGTAGTAAAAATAAAGTATTAACGTACATTTGACATTTACTTACTTTTTTCTGTAAATTTGTGAGAAGAAGGAAGATGTGAGATATAGATGGCACCACGATAGACAATACACAGATGTATTGCCATCACTGGAAACATAATAAGCAAGTCGTGAATGTTGGTATCCCTGAGCGAACCGGACGCTCAGGTATTTCCCGCTCATCATTACTGAACGCTGCCTCATTTGTGAACGGACAATCGGCAGGGTAAGATGTGCATATTCGCTGGAGGGTGATTCCTTTTACTAGAGAATATAAAGCCCCACAATAGAGTATACCAAACAATCAGGTTTTTAAAAACATCTTGCCAGAAATTGTTCTAAGGTTTTATCAACTGTCCGCAATGGAGATATACATAGCAGAGTAGTCGACAAACGAATTTCATAAGATCTCGAGTATCAATAAATCGTGCTTCGTTATTTAGCAACCTGACAATTATTGGTTAAAATTGAAAAACACAGCCGAGTTCACGATAAAAAACTAGGTGTGTAGGTTCATTCGTGAATTCCTCCGAGATTTTATCTTAATACTTTTTTTTTTAAATTATTCTATGGAAACCTGATGAAACTTTCTTTCAAAAATACTCATGTAATAATTTTATAAATTGTTCCAGAAACATACTGGATTTTTCAAAGTATTCGTTCAAGATTAAATTTTCCTCATGCGTTCCCTCTTGAACTCGTCCAGAAACTACACCCCGAATTCCTATGAAGTAATTTTAATTTTAAATGAATGACTTCATTTATTTTTACTCCTTTTTACATTCTTTCGTGTTTTTCTTCAAAAATATCTCAAAATATTCCTTCAAAATTTGCTCCTTATGCTCATCCTCATGAGATTCTGCTTTGAATGACTCCATGAGGTCTTGAAAGGATCTCTTAAAAAATACATTTTGTTGGATGCTACAAGAAATTTTTTCAACAATTCCAGGTCAAATTCTTGATGAAATGCCTATAAAATTTCTGAAGCAATTCTATAAAAACTTCTAAATGAATTTCAAATATTTTTTAGGAAAATTTATACTGCAATCTTTAGTTGAAACATTCTATGAATTTTACTTAAAGGAATTCCGAGAAGACCTTCAAGGCTTCTTTGATGAAATTTCTGGAAAAAAATAACTAAATTCCTTTAAGTTGATCGTATGATTTTTTTTAGGAATTTCGGTGTCCTAAGAAAAATTCTAAGATACAGTGAAACCTCCATGAGTCGATATTGAAGGGACCATCGACTCATGGAAATATCGAGTCATGGAACAGCAATCCTTTGGAAAGCTGTTTCTAGGGACCATCATAGTTCTAGTATGGTTCCATGAGTCGATATCGAGTTCAGATTCGAGGATTCAGATTGATTCCGGTTGTCTAAATGGCCAGAGCAAAATCGCTGATCAAAGGGGTCACTATGAATCGAATCTTTAGATTTTTTCCAATAAGTAATTCTCCAAGACATTGATGGACCCGTTACTCAAGATGCGTTCAGGACTTTTCAGGACTTTTCTTTGCTTACTTGAAAAAGTTTTGGCGTGAAATTGCTGCTCTTCTCCTCAACAAAAAACCTGGCTACGCCCATGTCCGTCACCCCTTAAAAGTCTATGTAGGTTGTAAACATATGCAAATATTTTTTTTTTTTTAAGGCACTCCGTGCTCGTGGCCACTACTGTGCCGGACTCAGTTGATCTTGTAGCTTCTTTACCGATACAAATCTATTTTCAACTTATCTATATTTACATCTAGTTTCACTCTCTCCTACTCTTTTACTCTCACACCGAGCAGGTAGGAGAGAGCTCTGCTGTTAGTGAGGCTAGCTGCCTGCGAAGAGGGTCAGTTTGTCTCAGTCACCATCTGATACTGACGGAGGATGGATGTGCTCCCCAAAGCACGGTCCTCCGTGAGGCGTCTTCTGGTGGCTGGACGGGTTTTTCGTGGAGAGGCTGGGAATCGAACCCATGACCTTCCGCTTATGAAGCGAAAGCGTAACCTCAAGGCTACAGACCCCCCTTAAATATGCAAATATTAACACGTCCGAATTTGAAAAACAGAAACAAAAAATATTACCCGATTTTGTCAGGTTCCCCATTTTGTCAGCCTAAAATTCATAGAGGGGTTACAAAATCGGGTCCCTACTGTAGTTTGATGGTTTTGCAAATTTTGGCCTTTTTCACATTTCCTGGTGCGGTATAAAACTCCTATTCTGAAAACTGTTTGAAATAAAAGACAATTTACACCGTCTTCAGCCAAAGGCTGCACAGACTGAACAATTACGAACATTAGGCAACGGACAACACAACACCCAGTAGCCCAGTGCAATGATGAATTTTTCGTTTGACGAAAAGTTTCCCGACTGGAGCGGAAATCGAACTCACGCTCCGTAGTACAATACGCCTAAACGACTGACGCCTCTACCCACACGGCCACGAAGCCCGCATTCACATAAGTTTCGTGCAAGAACGTCGGATTCTCTTGTTGCGTGGAGCAACATTTTGACACGCTGCTCCTTTTACTTGGACGTCATTTTGAAAACTGGAGAGCAAAAGGTAAGATTATCAAAGAATACTGCTCTAAGTTATGTCCAAAACCCGCCTTGTATTCTGTTAGAATAACAGCTAGGGGGCGGTTAATTAATTACGTAAGACAATTTTGCCATTCTGGCTACGCCCATGCGTGATGACATCGAACATCATCATCAGTATTAATGTCTTCTTCTTCTTTCTGGCGTTACGTCAAAGCCTGGGACAAAGCCTGCTCCTCAGCTTAGTGTTCTTATGGACACTTCCACAGTTATTAAGAGGAAAATAACCATCATCGTTTTTCAAATGTCAGTCAAAATCAGTTTTTTCGCTCAAAACGGAAGTAATTATCATGAAAATCTATCATTACATTGCACTTGTTATCTGTGATGCGATGATAGATTTTCATGAGGATTTTTTAGAATTTGAACAAAAAAACTGGTTTTTAATTTTTGATGATTGTTGATGACTGAATGATGGATTCTTGAGCCTTGAACTGGGAGCTTTCTCTGCCAATTGGGTCCTAAAATGTTTAATGAAATCTTGTTTTTATTTAATAACACGAAAAAGCATGTTACTGTAACTACTTTAGAATTTTTTCCCGCTCAAATAATGGCTATATCATGTATAAACTTTGATTTAAAAATTTGTTCCATAAATGAACCTTGACACTTGTGATCATGTTTGACGTTCGCTTAGTCGACAAAAACACCACAGGGGTTTTAGTTCGACCACTGGGGTTGTTCCTATCTGACATTTCATAAGGGACACGGAAAACAAAATACACCCAACATTTGAGTTTAAGCCAAAGGTTGTGACAAAATCTAAAAAAATGTTTTTTGGGCTTAAACCAACGGAAAACATTAGAAAATTGAGTAAACATGCGTTTTTGGCCTAAACTTGAGCGTTTGGCACTAAAATTGGGACAGGGCTTTAGGACCCTATTGATCATATTTTGCATTTGTATATCGTGTGGCAGTTACGATGATACTCTATGCCCTGGGAGTCGTGAAAATTTCCAACCCGTAATTTTATATTCTTTGAATAGCACTCACGATTTGTTTGCGGAAAAATCTGAAAATTATTCAAAACCAATGAAACAGTCATTCAAGTCATCGTGCAAAAGTTTGGGTTCACCTGAACTTACTTAATACACGAAAAATCTATGAAATCTCAAACCAATCATGTATGCGCCATTATTTGCGTTTGAAAAAGCTATGAATTATTAAAATCGGTTGAAAAATGGAAGAGATATTGACAAAAATGATTTTCGTGCGGCTCAGGTAAACCCAAACTTTTGCACGATTTGCATCATACTGAGGGGTTTTCGTGAGCGACCTTCGAAGAATATAAGATTACGATTCTAATGACAGCTTGTTTTAAAATTTTGGTCGATCAAATGCTGAGAAAATTCGTCATGTTTTTTGAAAAATGTCACAACTTTAAGTAAAAAATTAGTGTACAAAATTCAAAAAATGTTTTTTGGAAATACATACGAAGTAAGAATAATTCTTTGCCTTTCGAATTCAGCTTAGAGAGTTTCAATTGGACGTGTAATCCCAGAGATATGGACTGAACACTAGACTTTTGCAAATTTTGAAGTTTTTGCTCCCCTATGCTTAAACGATGTCAATTATGATGAAAATGATCCTCCCAAAATTTGAAATGATTCGGAAGAAATTTTGGTTGTGCACACGTTATTTGAAGTTTATATGGAAATTACTATGAAATTTGCAAACCTGTTGTGTTCAGTCCTCTAACTGCTCTTCATAATAATCTATGGAAAAGTAAACACACTCATCTCATAGGAAAACTTCCCAGCTACAACTTTGCCGAAGACCACATTTCGACGAGACGTAAGGATAATTTGTTATTATTGATAACAAAGTCTGAATCATGCTGAGATGATCATTCAATTACTTTCAGAACAACACTGCTTTTTTGCTGTGGAACAGCCTGGATTACTTTGATCTATTCTTCCCGCCAGGAGCACCACTGTTGCCTGCCGAACAGTTAGTGAAGCATGCGACATGCAAACCAACTTTATTATGATGAATAACAATTTATTCTGAGGTCCAATCAAAAAGTGGTCTTCGGCAAAGTTGTAGCTGGGAGGATTTCACATTAGAAGAATATGTTCACTTTTACATAAAATATTATGACGACGAGGTAGAGGGCTGAGCACAAAGGATTGGCGTTTTCCATAGTAATCTCCATATAAACTTCAAATGGCGTGTGCACAGTCAAATTTCTTCCGAATCACTTCAAACTTTGGGAGGATGCTTTTTACCATAATTAAAATCGTTTAAGTATAGGGGAGCAAACATTTCAAAATTTGCATCACTCTACTGAACACTTTAGTATGTTTTTTAGGGGGTGAATCACGGGATGTTTGAATTGTAATTGTTTGCAAAATGATATGTACAACAGATTCTAAAATATGCTTTTTGTAATACTAAGGAAAAATGATTATAATCAGATCCTGTATTTAAAGTGTTAGTAATAATGTTTTGCCAATTCTAGATATATATTTTTTAAAGACAATTTTTTTGGTCTTTTGGCACAGTGCTACACTTACTGGTGGTATTTTATGAATATAAATGCACGTGATACCTACGTAAAACAATATTCACAGTCTAAGGTGTTTTAAACCTGTTTTGAATTTGGTCTGAATGCATCTAGCATATCAGGGTCGTTCGTTCATCGCTAACCCATCTGCCTATTAGGGGAAAGCGGGGCAGTTTGGCCACCTTAAGGAAAAGTCGATAAAAGTGGATGTTTGCATGATTTTCAACAATTTTTAGAACAATACACTAGGTCCGAATGATTTCCGTTGTCTCATAAAGTTCACGAATAAATGAATGATTTTTAAAAATTTGCCATTTTTCGAGTCGATTTTTTACCGATGGGGTGATATGAGCACCCTATTTTTGGTTGTAAAATTATCTCCTATAATCTAAATTCAATTTTTTTCACTACTTTCACATGAAAGTTATTAGTACTTATAATAACTCCGTGCAAAAAGATTAAATTTCAAAGAACATTCTAATAGTCAAACATCATCAATCTTGAAAGATGAAATATGAAAGAGCCATTCGGGGCAATATGGGCAGTTATTTCGAATTTAATTTATTTATTTTTCTTTGAGTTTTGAACATTGACTTATAACATGCTTACTGCTTAATTTCCTTGTCAGCTTTGGGGTTGCTTGTTTTTTTAGTTGAAATTTTAAGAATTTATGGATTTTTCAAGGGGTGCTCATTCCACCCCATTGGCCAAACCGCCACGACTACCCCTACCTATCTATCGAGCTATGGAAATTTTTTAAATCAACCGTAAAACAACACTCTGATAAGATCTATAGACTGACTGGCTAAATGTTCATTGCTCTCTGCATCCATCAAAAGCACATCCTCCATCAAACACGCTTCACGACGTCACTTCGGAAAGCGATAGTATTCGTATAGGTGAATTAACTTGCCGTTAGCTGCATACTGCTTCTCGAAATGAGCTGAATAATACGGCTTATTTACGGCAGATGCAAGCGAAAGGTTGAACGAATATGTACAATTCACACATGGTATCAAACTGTTTACACAATGCCCATTGTGTTGTTACAATTTCTCTAAATTTTTATAATTCTTCAAGGTCTGGGAACCTTCTTCTGCGCTTTAATAAATTGTGCTCGTGCATGGGTTCAAACCAACCGCATGCTTGCTGTAGGAATGGAAGTTTCGTTTCTGGGCACACGAGGAGGAAAGTAAAAACAATTTTATAGTAATGGGATAATTAACTAATTATCTCAGCTGTTCAACTTTTCACTTTCATTAAGATGCATCTCGTTTGTACTTCACATGCAGGGTTGTACATTTAGCAAACTCAAGATTGTATTATGATAACAAAAGTGTACGGAAGACATTCAACATGACATAATTGTTCAGGTCTGAATGTTGACCATACTGCCGGTGTAAATGGTAGCTACATACTACGTAATGAGCTTCGATTAAGTATTCCAGTTCCTTTCATTTTTCTGCGTTAGATGTAGGTGTATCCACATTAGAACACTACTTTCTAGCTTTTGGACTAAGCCCAAGAAGTTTGTTCATTTTGGATTACTTTTTCATTTACTGTTATGTTCCTGATTGCAACTGCATCGTAGGACATACAGCCAACTCTCCCTAACTCGATACAGTCGAATTTCGTTAGTTGCACTATTTTTAGGTGGGCTTTGCTTTTATGGATCGTTGAAGGTCATTCATTGTAAGTGTTTCAAAAATGCTGGAATCTCATCGATTCTTAATATTCGAATATAAGGCTTCAAATGCTATCGATTCCAATAGATCTGACATGAAGTGTCATACTAAAACTCTTTACTTTTGCATTCGTTTTGCTTAACTGATTAACTGTCACGCTACTGGGGATTTTTTTTTATTTTCGTACGGGTTTGGGCCGAAGAGTCTCAGATTTTCATGAAACATTTTCCACAGGCAGGGCTCATCAAATATATGAATAACAAAAATGTAGAAAAATTCAGGGTCGCTTATTTTTCCGGAAAACTCAGTTGGAATTTTTTTGTTTTCCTCTGACACTACTTACTTTGAAAAATCATAACTCAAGAAAAAAGCATCGTAGAAACAAAGTTTTTTTATGAAAATGAAAGCAAATTTTCTCAGGAATAAAAAAAAATATTAACTGGAAAAAGTTTTCCACAAAATTTTCCACCGTTGAGAAAATTCTAAAGAAAAGACGGAAAAACTATGCTCCAACTCGTGGAAAATTTTCAAAAAAATATTTTTGAGAAGATAATTTCATAAGCTATAATCGCTGAAATTTTTGAAATGTACTTTTTTTTCGTTTTTGAGTTATGGCCAATTTGGTAAAAAATGTGTAAATGTGCCATTTTGAGCCTTTTCTTTGAAAAATCATAGCTCAAGAAAGAAGCATCGTAGAAACAAAGTTTTTTTATGAAAATGAAAGCAAATTTTCTAAGGAATAGAAAAAAAATGTTAACTGGAAAAAGTTTTCAACTAAATTTTCCACCGTTGAGAAAATTCGTAAAGAAAAGCCGGGAAAACTATGTTCCAACTCGTGTAAGATTTTCAAAGAAATATTTTTGAGAACAGAATTTTATCAATTTCAATCACTGAAGTTTGTAAGATGTACTACTTTTTAATTTCTGCGTTTGGTCATAGTTTTGTGAAAATGCCCAGATTTCTCGTACAAGTGAGAAAGTGCAAGTGTTGTCAGCTGTATATTACTCGTTATTACCGAAGCTGTTGAAATGGACAAAGTTCAATACTACAAATACTATTCGCTATGCTGTAACCCCTTCGGACTGGACGGCCACAAATCAGTAAGGACAAATTTATGCTCGATTAGCCATGGTCTCATGACCAAGTTTCATTCGAATGGAGTTCGGTGGATTACGGAAAAGATGAAAATCTGCATGAAGTGCATGATTATGATTAACCAGAAACGAAGATCTTCTGGTGTTAGCAACCAAAGACAATCTTCCCGGTTGAAAAAATAGATAGTATTAAGACGAAAATGTAAGTTATATACTGAATAATTGAATGATTAAATTTAAAAAATAATAATAATAATCTTATTTGTTCTATAGAAAAGAAAGAATCCCTTTTCAGTGTAATGAAAAATTGAGGCAGAAACAGTTTTTTTCAGTTTTTCTTAGCGGTGTAATTTTTCATGAAAAATATCATCCATTCCGACTTATACTACATTAAAACCAATCCCATATCTTTTTTTCAGATGTTTTAGAATTTGCAATTGCTTTGATAAAAAATCTTTGTTTTTCCGATGCTTCGATTGAAATATAGGTCTTAAAATAAAAGGCTTATATGGTCATTTTCCACAAAATTGGCCATAATTCAAAAACGAAAAATAAAAGTACATTTCAAAAATTTCAGCGATTAAAGCTTATGAAATTACCTTTTCCAAATTTTTTTTTTTAAGTTTTCCACTAATTGGAACATAGTTTTTCCGGCTTTTCTTTACGAATTTTCTCAACGGTGAAAAATTTTGTGAAAAACTGTTTCCAGTTAATATTTTTTTTTATTCCTGAGAAAATTTGCTTTCATTTTCATAAAAAAACTTTGTTTCTACCATGCTTCTTTCTTGAGTTATGATTTTTCAAAAAAAAAGGCTCAAAATGGCACATTTGCACACTTTTTACAAAATTGGCCATAACTCAAAAACGAAAAAAAAGTACATTTCAAAAATTTCAGCGATTAAAGCTTATGAAATTATCTTCTCAAAAATATTTTTTTGAAAATTTTCCACGAGTTGGAGCATAGTTTTTCCGGCTTTTCTTTACGAATTTTCTCAACGGTGGAAAATTTTGTGGAAAACTTTTTCCAGTTAATTTTTTTTTATTCCTGAGAAAATTTGCTTTCATTTTCATAAAAAAAACTTTGTTTCTACGATGCTTCTTTCTTGATCTATGATTTTTCAAAGTAAGTAGTGTCAGAGGAAAACAAAAAAAATCCAACTGAGTTTTCCGGGAAAATAAGCGACCCTGATTTTTTCTTATTTTTTTTATTCATATATTGATGAGCCCTGCCTGTGGAAAAAGTTTCATGAAAATCTGAGACCCTTCGGCCCACTTTGTACGGAAATAAAAAAAAATCCCCTACTGTGAGAAATAGCGTTACACGGACTTTTAAAAAAATCATAACTCTACGAATATTTGTCCAAATGCTGAAAGTTTTTCACTAACGAAAACATTGTGGTCAAACGCTTAGAGAAAAATAACACATATGGTCGTAGCAAGGTAGACGGTCCGTAGGGGGATGTGTATTTTGAATCATGTTTTTTTTTCAGTGTAGAAAATGATTTTTTATTTTTTCAATATTTTTTCCTAAAATTTCAGGAAATTTCACGACAGTCCCCCATACAACACTTTTTTGTAGGTCTTACCGTTTTCGAGTTATACGGGTTTATACAAAAAAAGTAAAAAAAAAACATTGACCCTTTCCAAATGTTAGTCTAGATCGATTTTGAAAAAACAAAATATGCAAAGTATCTTAGTTTCACATAGTCTTCACACCCAGAAAGTTTCATTAAATTCTGAAGGGGTGCTGCCAATCCCTTTGTCGAGTTGGCGTGAAATCCGTCTACGTCAAACCTAGTCCAATACACATTTTTTTTTTACCCGCCACTATCCCCCACACCAAAAAGCTCACGTGTAGCTTCCTGGTAGTGGACGCAACTATCTCAGCTCACTCTGTGCAGCACGTGAACAAAAAAACTAATGAAAAAACTAGCAAAACATGAGCTGAGATTGAAATTAACGTTAAACTGAATTTTAATTAATTTAAATAGAATGATATGGCGTGATGTCCCAGTGGAACAAATGTTCCTTTTAAGGGACCCACTTATGATATAATTACTAATTAACTTTAAACAAAAAAAAAGAAAGATATTTAAGAAAAAGAGAATTTAATTAAGCTATGATTGGTTTCTGGTAGTTGACATATTGCTCAAAATACGAATACTATTTTTTATCCAAGAATGTCGTGAAGATTTAGTTTTAAGTATTGCTTTAGCTTTTGTTTGAAACTATTGCGATCGCTTATTTGTTTCAAGTAATCCGGTAATTGATTGTACAGCTTAGGACCAATGATTGAAATTCTTTTTTGACCAAGCATTGTAAGTGCTCTATTTTGATGCAAATTATGTGTACGTCTTGTACGATAGCCATGGGATATTGAAGGTAGTTGAATATTATGATGAAAAAGATTATTGTGCAGAGTGTCATGAACAAATATTAGAGTCTGCATTTTACAGAGACTGTGAATTGGAAGGATATTGTGAGAGACATCAGAGTAAAGTTGAAGAGTGGGAAATAAAAACGGTTTGCTAAATATCGCTTTTAAACATCTATTCTGGAGAGTTTGAAGCTTTTTTAAAGAAGACTTAGAGGCACGACCCCATGCTATAATTAGATAGCTCAGGCGTGAGTGAATATGAGCAAAATAGAAGTTTAGAAGTATTCTGCGCGATACAAAATGACTTACTCTTCGCATAATTCCACATAGCGATGATACCTTTTTTTCTACATTTTTAATGTGATTTGCCCAGCTTAGGGTAGAATCCAGCATCAAACCTAAGTATATAAATGATGATACTTGTTAAATACAGGAAGAATTGAGTAAGACTTGGTTTCGTTGTTGAAAAATCTTTCTAGATGAGTGAAACATCATATATTTGGTTTTCAATACATTTAAAGAAAGTAAATTAGAAGAAAAATATTGCGACAGAATACTCAAATCTTCGGTCATATGCTCCACTATCGCATCTACATCTAAGTGCGGATAGAACAGAGCTGTGTCATCAGCAAATAAACGTGGTGTTCCCTTTAATTGCAACCTATTTAGGTCGTTCACGCACAACAGAAACAATAATGGACCAATATTACTACCTTGAGGTACACCCACCCCTAAGGACTTTAACGAACTCTGTGAGTCACCAATTGTGACGAACTGTTTTCTATCTTGCAAATAGCTGCGCACAATTTCATTTGCTATACCTCTAATTCCGTAGGCCTCCAATTTATCTAAGAGTATTGCATGGTTCAATGTGTCGAAAGCCTTGCGTAAATTTAAGAAGAGTGCACCGACGATTTGCTTTTCATCAATCCCCTTTATTATATCGTCAAGCAATTCAACAGTCGCCGTAGCAGTACTGCTGCCTTGACGAAAACCATATTGAAAACTGTACAACACGTTGTGCTGTTTGAGAAAAGGAATAAACCTGTTAATAAGCAATTTTTCTAATATTTTATTAAATATGGATAGTGTTGAGATCGGTCGGTAGTTGCTTGTATCACAAACATTACCAGATTTTAAAATAGGAATGACTCTAGCAATTTTTAAACAGTTGGGATATGAGCCAGTTTCAATAATTCTTTTGAAACAATCAGATAGTATTCTAGAAAAGTGATCAGAATTGCTTTTGATGAGATCAACATTGATTTTATCGGGCCCCGGACTTTTTTTACGCTCCAAATCATTAATAATCATTGTCACTTCATTAGCTGTAGCTGGATTCAAAAATATAGAACTAGACACACGTCTTACATTTGAAAGTGGGTTCACTCCAGCATCCACCTGAATGCTATCGGCTAATTTTTGGCCTATGCTCGAAAAATAATTGTTGAATATTTCACTAATTTGTTGATCATCAGTGATTTTTGCACCATCTTCAACTAGGGTAATTTTATCAGTTTTAGTATCTTTCCCAAAAATGTTGTTTATGTGTTTCCACAACTTCGAGTGTGGTGTATTGTTTAAAATGTTGTCGAAATACAATTTCTTGCATTGCTTCTTCGCTATGATAACTTTGTTCGAGACGTGTTTTAGGAGATCTTTTAGATGTATGTCTTGTGGGTTCCTTTTAACTCTTTTGATGTAGTTATTTTTAAGCTTTATTAACGACCACACATTGAAATTCATCCAAGGACAAAAACTGTTTTTCGTGCTTACATTCTTGGTAATAGTTTTGGAATATTTCACAAGTAAATTCTTATAAGTAGATACGCTATTTTCAAAACAAAGATTGACATCTGTTACTTCACAAACACTACCCAGAAAATTATTAAATTCGACAGCAATTTTTCGATGGTCTACAATTGTTTTTGAAATAGTTATTTTTTCTCTTTTATCAGCTAATTTAAAGGAAGCGATGATCATAGAATGATCACTTTCACAGGTCGAGATTGTGTCATTCCTTGAATTCTGAATGTCAATCTACAAACTACATGATCAAGAATGTTCATGCTGATCGGTCTGGTAGGCATTGTATTTGTGCAAGCAAATCCATACGACTCGAGCAAGAACATGTATTTGACAACCACGTTATTATTTTTTGCATTAATAGGTATATTAACGTCACCAACAAAGAAACAAGAGCGGTTATGATTTGAATTATCAAGACAATCTTCTAATTTATTCATAAAAACATTGACATCAAATGACGGAGGACGATAGAACCATGGACATCATACATACGGCCATTGATTGCAAGCTCGACAGAGATATGGTGAAATCCATCTGAATGAACGTTACGCACTGGAGTGAAGGTGATATCGGTCCTGATGAACATAGCCAATCCACCATTGGAGTTATCTCTGCATGAAAATACAGAATTAAAGCCTGTAGAGAATTTATGCTTGTAGAGAAATAATCAAAGCAATAATATTTTGTTCTGTTTTTTTTTAACATCATATTGATTATAGAAGCTAAGTAAATATGTTTAAGAAGCAATGAAAATTTTTATTACAATCAAAATTTATTTCACATAAGAAACTAAGAAAACCCCTCAATCATGAGCTCGTTTGCCTGTAAATCATAATTCAAAGCGATGACATTTATTTTTTTTTTCATAATGAATTTACTAATAGAAGTTATATTGACATATTTGAGCTTAGAATATAATTTTTGATTCCACTCAAAATTTATGATACTTGGAAAAACTATGAATAATCAAATTTCAAATTTTATGCCTCTAAATCAAAATCAAAGGCGATAATATGTAGTTTTTTTATTTATATTAAATTGATTGTAGGAGTCAAGTTAAAATTACTGAGTAAAAATTGAAATTTTTGATCACACTCAAAATTATATTATCTAAGAAGATACGAACAGCAATATTTCGTAAGACTGATTGCCTGTACATAGAAATTCAAAGCGATGACATTAAGTTTTTTCAAGATAAATTTCTTTAAAGCAGTGTTTAAGAGAAAAACAATCGATCACACACATGAACTATTTTACTCAACAACTATGAATATCACAGTTTAAAGAAATGTTGAGTGCAATCGAACATTTTATATCTACTCAAACATGCTCACTTGGTTTCTACAATCAATTCAATGTCAAAAAACTGCATTGCTTATTGATTTAGATTTTAATGTCAGGGTAAGGCACAAAATTGGGATTTTCGTAATATTTTAGTAAAATAATTGTTAAGTGTATTTAAATAACATATTTTTTCCTCAAATATGTTTACTTAAGGCTAAGTAGCCCGTCATTTGTTTTGGCAGTCATGTTGACATTGCAACTCGCAATTTCAAATCGCTTTGAATTTTTAATCACATGCATATAGGTGCAAGAATTAGAGTTTTACGTAGTTTCTTGAGTAAATAAATTTTGTGGGTAAAAATTCTATATTCCTACTTTAACTTGTTCTCTAAACATCTCTTAGTAAATTTATTTCAAAAAAGCTACGTGCCATCGCTTTGAATTTAGATTTTTAGGCAAACGAGCTCATGAAATTGAGTTTTTTGTGTTTTTTTAGATTAAATAAATTTGAAGTGTTATAAGAAAACTTCCTTTTCCTAAAAATTCCAGGTAACAATAGTAGCTGAATAACAGCTTATTCAGCTGAAAAGAGACTGTATAAACAGCATTTTAGCTGCATAAGCTGTTATTCAGCTACCAATGTTACTTGGGATATCATCGCTTTGAATTTCGATTTATAGGTAGATGAGACCAAGAGTGTAATCAAACATTTTATATCTACTCAAACATGCTCACTTGGTTTTTACAATCACTAAAATGTCAAAAAACTACATATTGATTTAGATTTTAATTTCAGGTTAAGGCACAACATTGGGATTTTTGAAATATTTAAGTAAAATAATGTTTAACGTTCAACGCTCCGTCATCGTGATCATCGTCGAAACTTTAAAAGCAGTTTTTCTGTTCAAAACTGATAATTATTCGATGAAAATGTGTTCACTTTGTTTCGGTTGGAGAATATAATACAGTGAACACATTCTCCTGTAAATTTTCTTGATTTTGAACGAAAAAACTGCCTTTGAAAATCCCGAAATCAATGACGGATCCCTTAAGTGTATTTAACTGCTGTTTGATTAACTTTCCTGCACTGAGGTATGCAGTGCGGGAATAGTCATTACGCAACTGAAACCAGTGCTGTAATGATTCATTACGCAACTGTTTAGAGTTGCATAATTAATCATAACACAACAATTTTCCAGAAACTGTAAAATAATGGTGAATGCATTCCGATATAATTTGTGATACCCTCAAGTGGTCTTCTACGAAATTGCAAAAAATGTTGTACGTAACTCGTTTTACAGCACTCGTCGTAGGGTAAGTGATCCATTAGTTGTGGGTGTTTTTACCCAGCAAACACACGATCGTATATGATAGGGTATAAGAGTACAAAGGGGGAGGCAATATACGTACATTTTGCATGCAGCCTTATGGCGCATGTACGTATATCACCTCCACAATTGTACTTTTATACGCTGTCGTGTACGAGTTTGTGTTTACTGGGTATAGTTGCGGTAGTTCCATTTACACTGATTTAATTGAATTAGCAACAGATCCGACACCGCCAATCCACGTATTGGCTTATTGATTCACGAAATAGCTGGAAACATCGTTCAAATTGCTTCAAAATTGATGAAATATCATCAAAACAGCTTAAACTTTCCTCACTTGTACCAATAGTTGCGGTAAAGTGTTCCTATAATGGAAGATCCCATAAGAAAACAACGGATACCGCAACTAGGGCAAGTGTACCATTAGTGGCGCACCTAAGAGAAAACTGCTAAAACATGATGATAAAACCATGAAATATATGATTTTAATGTATCATTCGATAGATCTCAATTCTATCACTCAAATGTATACAAATCACGATTTATTTTAAATTTCCCTGCAAAAAGCCTTGAACCAATAATAGGAACACTGTTCCTTTAGTGGAGGTATATTTTAAGAATGGTTCCTTTAGTGGCGCAAACCATTGATTTCTTATGGGACCCTCCACTATGGGTACTGATTCACCACTATAGGTGCAAAGAAGCAAAAAAAAATAAGCAAAATAATTGTTTTAAATAGTTTTACGGTTGAAATTTATGAATATTATTCGATTACTTGTATCATTATTGCATCGTGCATCATAGAAAAATATCACATAATCATTTATTAGTACGAAACATGCCTCCACTAAGGGAGCGTTTGCCCTATAGGAACACAAATTAAAAATTTACCTCAACTAAAGGAACAGTGTATCAATAGTGGAGGTACCGTTTTGTCTCAAATTCCGAACAGACTCATATTCCGAACACTCAGTTTTTGTATGGCGATTTGGTTGAAATGTTTCGTTGAAATATGTCACCAAATAACAAGGAAATGGCAGTCAATTGCAATTCAATTTAACCGTCTCCAATATAATTTATACCGCCGTAGTAGTAATGATTCTCTAGTTTGAGACCAGTAGAACAAGCTCAGATAAATGTATTTGCGAAATTATTCATTTGAATACGATTTATTCGTGCTGTTCGGAATTTGAATCAAGGTGTTCGGAATATGAGACAGAATTATCACAGTGTTCGGCATTTGAATCAAAATGTTGTTCCATTCTTTTGCGTAAAAACAATACTGAAACTAATTTAATCAAAATTATTATCGGTACATCCAACAGCTAAGAGTTAGACTTTGCGAAGAAATTAAAATTTACACAAATATTTGCTAATTTTTGCCAGACAGATGCATTTGAAGTCACTGTTGGCCTTAAGTGTTTGGAATATGAGACAAAACGGTATTATTTTTCACTGACACTGACTGCGATGAAATCAATTTTCTCCAATCGAGGGGTCGTTACTTCCCGTTACAACAATAATATGTACCGTAATCCGGGGTAACATTGATCATTTTTTTTATATTTCTTGAATATTTCGTATAAAAATGCAAATGTTGCAAATTTTATATTGTTAAAACAATTACTGCCACCTATAGCCCGTGACTAGTGAAGTTTTAAGCGATATTCTGATTTAGCTGGTATGGGGTAACATTGATCACTTATGTAAACAACGTTCGGTAATATTGAAAATGTCGTTACATACTTAAATCATGGCCCCTGAAGCCGAATATGAAGGCCAAACGCTTACAAGTCATTTACATTTTGAGTTAATTTAAAATTAAAAACACTTCGAACCACGGAATACGCCTAAAGGTAGGCAATTTCGTAAGGGAAATATACATTCTTAACAGTAATTCGGTAATGTTGCCTAATTGAACATACCTATGAAAGTTTTGACTACGGATTTGTTTTTAGTAAGAACCGCGTTTTCCTTGCTCATATGGTTAACAGAACTTATGTGAGACATGAATGTTTGGTAGTGTCATCCTTAACCATTAAAACCATTATTTCGAAAAGTTGCCAAATTTACGTATAAGGTAGACGCAATTTTCGCAAAAACCTTCACTTTTATTAGCTCATGAATATAAGAAAGGGAAGCACCATTCATGGTTTGGAAATCTTCCATCAATAAATGATAATACGAACTTTTTACGAGATGAGTCATTCCGATCAATGTTACCCCGCTGATCAATGATACCCCGGATTACGGTACATTAATTACGGTACTTGAATTTTGAGGAGTTGATGAAGATGAACTGTGCTTAGTACCTCCACTATTGGAACATTTACCTTAATTATCCTACTCGGCAAGCCTCGTAGTATAAATTCACGTCTCGTGCTGTAAAAATCATCATTCTGTAACTTGTTTCGTAAACTACTATTAACAGTGTTTACGTTGTGTCTTGAGTAAAATTATGTTTTGGTATAATCAAACATTTGTATTACTTCTCAAACATATTTACTTAACTTCTATACACAATTTAATGTTGAAAAAATCGCTTTGAATTTTTAATCACATGCATAGGGCGAGATCCCCCAGTACCGGACAATATCCAATACCGGATAAAGTCGAAAAATTGAGAAATCAAGATCGCCCATTAGAAGAAATGAAAGCTATTATGAAGAGTAATGTTTGCGTAGAATAACTCATCCTTAAAATATGCAAATTGACGTAGGGTGCCGGT
Organism: Aedes aegypti; assembly: GCF_002204515.2. NCBI lineage: Eukaryota > Metazoa > Arthropoda > Insecta > Diptera > Culicidae > Aedes > Aedes aegypti. The sequence goes on along the minus strand of NC_035107.1, from coordinate 156,575,360 downwards.
GCCATTAGTGGACTACCTAAGCTATAAAAAATCATAACATAATAACGAAAAGCCTTAACAGAGATCTTTTGGCGTCAACATAAAGATTTCAACCTCTACTATATGGGAAAAATATAAAAAGAGTGATAAAACTATTTTTTTTAAACATAAAATCACTTGAGCCACTATTGGTACACGTGTTCCAGTAGTTGCGCTAGTACTCCAGTAGTAGACGTTCGGGAATAATACAAGGAATTTTAATCAAAATGGTAATTTTTTAAATAGGTTCAACATTTCTCCCTCGAAACAGTAACTAATATCGTTTGAATGATGCATAAAGATCATCTCTGGGACTTTTCTTCATTTTTATACATCCATTTTAAAAACTGCTTTAATCCGTTGATCCACTACTGGAACACGACGGCAACTATTGGTGCAAGGGAGCAAATTTTTTGCGTAAATTGATTATTTATATGACTTTTTGATACAATAAAAAGATGAAATTTGGCAAATCGACTAAACTAGAGGCGATCTATCCACCAAAAATAACACATGTCGTTTTTATCGAAAAATGTACGTTTTATTCCATAGTCCAATCTACTGGTACATTACAACCATTGGTACCGGCCCCTATAGCCATAAATTTGAGCATATTTAGAGATTATTATAAAAATTGTAAAATAGTTTGAATCACGCAAGCATGATCGAATACAATAATAATTTGAAAGTAAGAATATATTTTGTACCACATCAACATAGTAAAATGTGTTACTTCTCCTCATATATGAAAGAGGTTTTTGATGGACATCTTGCAAACTAAGTAAAACTCAAATTGTTATTGTAAATGTTGAAAATGCATTGAATTGGTTATGAAATAGGGGTAGTCGGGGCGGTTTGGCCAATGGGGTGGAATGAGCACCCCTTGAAAACTGCATAAAATCTTGATATTTCATCTGAAATAACATGCAACCCCAAAGCTTATGAGGAAATGAAGCAATAGGCATGTTATAAGTCAGTGTTCAAAACTCAAAGAAAAATAAATAAATGATGTTCGAAAAAAAACTGCCCAGATTGCCCCGAAAGGCTCTTTTAAATTTCATCATTTCAGAATTATGAAGTTTGACTGTTAGAATGTTCTTAAAAAAATATGTCTTATTGCACGGAGTGTTTATAAATACTAATCACTATCAAGCGTAATAACAGCATAATTGATTTTTTAAATTATATGAGATTATTTTGCAATCAAAAATGGGGTGCTCATATCACCCCATCAGTAGAAAATCGACTCGAAAAATGACAAATTTTGAAAAATCAATCATTCATCCGTGAACTTTATAAGACAAAGGAAATCATGCGGATCTAGTGTATTTATCTAAAAATTGTTGGAAATAATGCCAATATTCGAAAAATTCATAATATTTTCAGCACTTTTATCGACTTTTCCTTAAGGTGGTAATAATAATATTTATCATAAATGGATAACAAGATCACATAAAACCAATATTTTTTTAAATTATGAATTTAGTGGCTTAGGTGTCCGCATTGGCGTAAATAGCGGGGGCCAGGGGGGCCTGGACCCCCCGAAACTTGGACTTGGTCCCCCGAAAAAAAATTGGAAAAGTAATGACAATATAGTCAAAACTAGCATTTAATATCAAACTATGAAAAGCGATAAATGCATAGTGAATATAAATTCCTGGATGATCTTTTTTTGACAGGCAATAGCAATATGTAGTTTTGAAACGTCGCATACTGCCATACTGTATACTTTTTGTTTTTGTTTTAGCGTTCCCGATATTGAGATTCACCGAAACTCGTTTAGAATGGGTAGAACTGGTTTGATCCATTTATAGTGGTATTGTTAATTACAAAATCATAGTCTCTTCGGCTATTATGTATGATTTCAAATTTTAAAACAAGCGCGATATTTTGTGAATAATTGATCTTGAACAAATTGTTGTTACTGGGAAATGCTTGTGTTTAAGAGTTACTGCAAAGTTTTACAAAAAAATATTTCGAAAACATAAATAATGATGCAGCAAGTGAAGTGTTTTGAACACTTTCTTCGTGAACGTTTGAATGTGAATATTATTTAATTTATCAGTCATGTCTCTGAGACGTCGGGAACATAAACGAACTGGTGGTAAGTATCAATATTACAGCAAAACTGTGAAAATTGAAATCCCTCTATGTACAGCGAGATAGCGGCGGGTTTATACAATAAAACTACATCAAACCACCTTAGGTCGTATAAGTCGTAACGATTTTTAAATGTTATATTGACACAAATTCTTTGAAGTTTCTAGAAGTTGTAGTCAAAGTTTAAAAACATGAGAATAAAAGTATTGGTTGTCAGTAAAAATACATTTAACACTATCAACAAATGATAATGTTTTCCCACAAAAGTTATTATAAAAGTTTTTGGTAATACAGAAATTAATACGATTTTTAAGTCGACAGCTTTATTGAAAAAACTTTCAGTTCTTCAATTTGATGATAGCCAAGCATTTGTAGCATATAAAGTCTTTAACCCTAACAAAAAAATGTATTATTCCAATTTTGGTAAATTTTATTGTTTTTCTGTGGCACCTTCTGTACCTTTCGAGAAGTTTAGAGAAATGAATCGCTCGCTACTGAAATTCTGAGAAACAATAACTTTCAAACTTGCAATTGTTTTTAGGCTTTGAAGGGTCGGATTTTTTTTATTACTTTGCTAAAATTCTAGTTCATACAGAATTGGAAAAGTAAATTTGTTTCCTGATTTTAGTCTCCTTTTTGATCTTTGTATATCATTCTAGATCTATGTGGTTGGGTTAAAAATGCCAAAATAAAACGAAAAAAAATTAAATGTGTTTACTTGTTTCTCATAAAAGTGATATTTGGTATCAAAGAAAGTTGATCAATCGATTTTGGACGATTTTCAGGTTTTGATCTACCTCTGTATAAAAGTGCGCAACTCTAATCGGTTCACAAATATTATCGAAAGCATTGTAAAATTATCTTAATCCTTTACGCCTTTTACCTCTCATGAGAAGGGGCCGTGGCCCCCCTCAAGTCTGATGGCTATTTACGACTATGGGTGTCCGGTACTGGGGGATCTCCCCCTATAGGTTCATAAACAAACATTCCAAAAAGGAGCCCCCATTCTCCATTTGCCTTCCCTGCGATGCTGGTCTCTGAACCATTGTAACGCTGTTTTTAAGGAAGACACACTTCCCTTAAGAATCTTTGTTCCTTGCTACGACTATGTAGAATATTTTTATTTATTAGTTGGAGAGTCAAGCTTTTTGACTGTGAAAGAAGATTTGAAGTCGAATGACTAGTTTTAGAGTAATGGCTGTTAAAAAATCTGTGTAACGCTAGTTTTTAGCACCCTTTCGTGACAGATAACAGATATTATCATTGGCGTAGTTAGGATTTTTGTGGAGGGGGCCAAGGGGGGGGGGGGTCTAGCGGTCTTCCACTGGATATCATTTATGTTGTCCGAGTCAGTGTTCTAATAAACGTATGGACTGTTTAACATAAAATTGCGAAAAAAATAAACAGCCACCATTGATTTAAATTTGTGTTTTTTTTTGTCGATTCTATATTGAACCTTAAGGACAGGAGATCAAATCACCTCAATCTTCCCTACTAAATTGAGCGCGCGGCATCGCCATGAACTAATTCTTGGTATAAATAACGTTTGTTTGAATTTTCTTGACTTAGTGTCCACCGTACACGCAAAAAAAAAATGTGCGGTAAAAATTACCATTCTACGGGGTTAACCAGGCCCATGGCACGGGACGACTTTTAGCGTAGTCAACATCTCCATGTGTTTATTCATTTTCGTATAATTTGAATCGAGAGTGCAATCAGAATGCGAAGTTTTGTTTAATGTTTATGATCCATAATCGAGCAAGTGTCGCAATCAAATCACTGATTGCTTGCTTGGAGGCTTGCAGGATGCCTTTTTTTGTTTGCTCTCCTTCCAAAACCATCGATATGTTGAATGTGCTTCAACTTTTCGGCACATTATTAACTGATTTAACAATATCAAAAAATGATAATCAAACCATAGCAAACAATTAAACAAAACAATGGTCTTTATTTTCACAGCTCTTACAATTGACAGTGGGCGATATTCACTTATCGCCCGGGACATCCTGGCTACGAAGAACACTGTGTATCGATATATGATTGTCATGGGCCTGGGGTTAACTTAAGCGCCCTCACCGACAATTTTCAGCAGACCAGAAATGCGCTTGATTTTATCATATCTGTAGTCAAAACCATATCGATGAAAATGAATTAAAAAAAGTGTTCTGAAATTCCATGGTAGATTCAATAATGGGCGTAGTGTTCTAAAATAGTAATTTTTACCACTGTATTTTAATATATCATTATCGACAGTGTAGCATAGTCGATATCTTGATGTGTTTACCCATTTTTGAGTAAATTGAAACAAAGCGAATCGAAAAAGCGTCGCAATAAAACAACTGATTGCATGCTTAGAGGCTTGCAGGATGTCTTTAAATGTTTGCTCTCTTTCCAAAACCATCGTTATATTAAATGTGTTTTATCTTTGTGGTACATTATTGGCTGATTGAACGATATAAAAATTGATAACCAAACATTTAACAAAACGATGGTCTTTATTTTCATCGCCCGCTGTCAGTTGTCACAACTGACAGTGGGTGATATTCACTTATCGCCCGGGACATCCTGGCTACGAAGAACACTGTGTGTTGATATATGGTTGTCTATGGCCTGGTGTGCACCATTTTAATTATCTTTTCGGTACAATTATGAGTAGAATTGCATTAAACACAACTATTTGCATGAAATATTTGATGACGTGCTGTTCGCATTTTACTTAAAATCTGTCAGTACATTACAGGTCACATGCTTGTCAAATAAGTAATTGTTTCATTATTTTTAGATATCTTGATGTAGGAACAGGTGTTCATCAATGACTCCATCCGAGCTCGTACAATTGTTCACACAAAAGATCAAATATTCATAAGTCGTTTGAGACAAACGATGTGCTTGTAAATGTTCAATTATATATATATTTTTGACACTTTCATGCTATCCAGTGTAAATCGGTCGAAGCGATGAAATCCCCTGCTCAAGCTCAAAACCGTGTCCGTGGCACAAAAGGAAAAACGTTTGGATATGCTGCTAAATGAATAGAAGGACCAACAGTTTGTCTATTTACTCTGAGACATGCTGCCATGCCCTGAATTGTGACCAGTATTGGAGAGATAGAGCCAAGATTTACCAATGACTAAAATTCGTTAGTGACTTGGTCCAGCTGCTGTGAAGCTAACTGCAGCCTCAGCCCCAACCGAAGCAAAACTCCGCATGGTCGCATTGAACTACTTTGTACCTATGTTCAAAAAGATAAAAAAATAGTATGGTGCAAAGCTTTCAAGGAGATGGAAAAGACATACCACCACACTTTTAAAACAGAGATTTGTTAATGACTAGCTAGGTCGCTTTGTTATTATAGGGGAGATCGGAACGAAGAATGTAGGTACCGAATGGCGGCGTCGTCGTCGTCGACAGAACACAACGCACAACACACCCACCTGTTATTTATCTATATCTGTTGATTCTACCATCATAGCAGGCACGGGATATAGCCAAACAGCATGGGCTAAGTGTGCACTACTGGTGTGCACTGTGCATTCATGCTTCGTTTTCAATATTTTTCATACGGTTTAGCTGCAGCCGCACTTCGCCTACTGTGTGCGAACATGAAATATTTCTGTAAGCATTACATAACTAATAACACGTAATATATTTCGATTCAATACATACATAAATCTATTGGGCAATATATAAATCTCACCTTTTCCTATGTGCACAATTAATTGGCAACTCGACGTGTGTGTAAAAAAGAGGTATATGCGTTTCAGTAGCTGTTGGTCGATACGTCGTTCATTGTATAGTTTTCTCGGTTGCTGCAGTTTTTAGCACGTTTTGGATTTTCGATTTTACCATTTCTCATCACAAAACACATTTTTGATACTTGTTATCATTTTCTAGCTATCAATGCAGTTGTCGTGGCTTGATGAATTGCATTTGAAACACTATAAACACTATTTGATCGGACGGCAAACGGTTTGTTTTCATTAGAAGCTTCGCGACAACGAGCCGACAACGACGGGAATATACGCGCAGCGCCACATTACCTATGGAGGTTCACGTGTTGAGCGCGGCAAGCTTTACCGAATACTGTCTTGCGGGTGCGCAAACAAAACCTCGCAAACGAGTTTTTCGTGCTGCACGAGAAATCCCCACCAGCGATCTGACGACTATTGCGGGCGGTTTGATCGGCTAGACCAGTGCCAGTGGTGTCTAGAGCAGTGGATCTCAACTGTAGTTTGTTTGGTCTTCCCCGCGCTATCTAGGATGCTAATGACGTCAATGTCGATCGAAGTATTTGATTGTTTTCCACAGAACTGCAATGCACCATTTTCAAAACTTGCAGCCCGTTTGAATTGCGAGTTTAGATGTAATATGTTTTTGTACTCAACAGGCATACGCATCTCATACTTGATAGCTATTTTATTTATCTATAGGAATTCATTATATTGTAGTTTATGAAGCGATTCATGTAGGCGTTATTTTACTGCTGCTTTACATTCAAAGTGTTTCTCAGAAGCAATCGAGCAGATTCACGTGAGTCGTCTGTAGTCACTAAAGATGTAAGCATACCAGCATACCTATTTCAGAAGTCGCCCGTCGACTCCCATAGTAATCTAGTCACATAAAGTGACAACAGTCGAAAAACTAGAATCGAATCGAGAGCATTTCCGAGTCGACCGTATCTCCAGATAGACTTGACTTTTATAACATGCCCCTAATTGTTAACGTTATTTATTCATGGCCATGACCCGTGATCCATTGATTGGGAAATGCCGGTGGAACATACAAAACAACCGCCCCAACTCAGTGGATCGTATACTACATTGTACATTCACCAGAATATACGTACAAAAGGTTGGAACCGAAATCGGTTTATCGTTGTCCAAAAATAAAAAAAATCGCAAACAGTTCGATCACAGATACAAAAATATCCAAACAAACTTTTTCACTAGCATCGAAGTAGTCCGAGCTAAAATTCGAAGAGAATGTCGCGCGATTCAACTTTGCTTTCTGCTATATTGGCTTTCGTATCAACAAGCCAACATTCCGCGGGTCTATAGAATAGTTTCAGATATCGACCTACACCTAGTAGCAGTTGCAAAAAAACTGTATACCGTTTTGACTCATATTCCGAACACTTAAGGCAATCGGTGACTTCAAATGCATCTGATAGGCACAAATTAGCTGATATTTGTGAAAATTTTAATTTCTTCGCAAAGTCTAATCGTTAGCTGTTGGGAGTGCTGATAAAATTGTTTGTTTGAACTTCTTTAATATTGTTTTCACGTAAAAGTATGAAACAACATTTTGATTCAAATGCCGAACACTGTGTTCATTCTGTCTCATATTCCGAACACCTTGATTCAAATTCCGAACAGCAGGAATAAATCGTATTCAAATGAATAATTTCGCAAATCAATTTATCTGAGCTGGTTTTACTGGTCTCGAACTAGAGAATGATCGCTATTCTCGAGATATAAAATAGATTGAAAGACGTTTAAATTGAATTATAATTGTCTGACATTTCCTGGTAATTTGATGAAATATTTCAGCGAAATATTTCAACCAAATAGCCATACAAAAACCGAGTGTTCGGAATATGAGTCTGTTCGGAATTTGAGACAAAACGGTATATGTATTTACATACCACGAGGATTAGTGCTACCTTTAACACACCCATAACCCATAGTGGGGCTTGGTGCCGCCGTCGCTAAAAGAATTTCAACGCTGCATAGAAACCGAACCGCCTTTGCTGTGGTTTATACTTTTCCATGGCTTGCTTTGATATACCAAGGGATGCAATTAACTATCATTTAAGAGTTTGGCGCTGTTCATGCTATAGTTGGTAGCTGTGATACATATAGATCGTGAGGGTGCGGTCGCTTTGGTCAAAATATGCGTTGCCCTCTGTTTCTCTGTAGCTCAATGCTATTTCGCTGGATGCTGTCGGCATATACCAAGCAAGTAAATATCTGTCGGTAAATATTCTTATATGTACTCTATAACAGCACCAGACCGCTCCTAAAACAGTTTTATCCATGGCGGTGTAATTAAGAATGAACTGAGACTTCGATAAATATTTTCAGTAGTGTTCATAGTTTTCGAGAGGACCATGATTTAATAAGAATGCTTTCACTTTCAGAATGCTCTAACTTTGAATCACTTTCTCCATATGATCGATTTCAGATATCGTAAAAACCTTTTTTATCTCTGAAGACTCGTCTAAAACTGTTTCGTCTTGCTTGAAAGAATGTAGCGAGAGCATTTCGCATTTTATTCCAAAACATTTTAGGACAAAATTTAACACAAATAATCTGCAGTAATAATATAATAGATGTGCAATTATTATTTCAATACGCTTATACAACAAGAAATCAAATTATTGTATGCATTAAAAGAACCCGGAACTGTTTAATATTTCGGCGTAGATAAATAGTTATGACTTTCAACTTGATTTTCATGAATCACAAATCTGAAATCAATCAAAAATAATAATAATTAACGAATAAATCGAATTAGGAACTTAGGTCATTCTTTGACCAATGAGAAAAAAAAAATGAAATTATCTGTAATCCTAGGAAAACCACTCTAATATTTAAATTAAAAAAAAATGTCTGGCTATCATCTTGATGTAATAATTGTGTCATTATAAACTTTTTCGATATGTCTTGAAGTCCAACAAAACTGCAGGCTTCTGACAAAAATCTTCTTATAAGGTACGACGGGGTTAAAGGATACAGAAAAAACCAATATATAACTTTATCTTGTTGTACAGCTCATGTGAATAATGCAAATTGAACTTTTTTCAATGGTTGATAAATATGGAACTAACATACTTCAAATCGGAATTTGTAGCGATTTTTCTGATTTTATTACACTTAGTATGCAAGACATGGAAATTTGCTCCAAATTGTCCAATTGCCTATCATGGTGGGATAAGTGGATCACCAGTAAAAACTTTATCTAATCTTACATAAAATGTGGTGAAATAATGTATAACACGAATGATATCACTCTTAGTCTTGTTATTAGTTCTATGCTGCACAAGTATGGAAAAAAATCAACTCTAGCGACAAACAACACAAAACGGTTTTGGGCCGTTTTTCTTGTGGAAGCATGATCTCAATACTTCACGCGTCTAACTCATCATACAAATATGAATGATCCGATGTATTGGTTGTCGCGGGACAAACCAAAAAAAAAAAGTGCTTCGAGAGCTCTATGAGAATTCCTCCAGAAACTTTACAAGGTGTTCAGCACATTTTTCCGAAGATTTCTTCATAAACTAATCGACGAAATTCCTCAGAAATGTTCCAAAGATTCTTTTAAGAGATAGATGATTCTCTACGAAGAATTTGTTCCTCCAACTACAATCCAATGATTCCTCCGTAAACGATCTCTTATTCTTCCTGAAATGTATTCAGGAATTTACTCAACAATGATAGCAAGAACTCCTAAAGAGACAATTTCAGGAATTCCGTCAAAGTTTTTGTTTTTAGTTTCGAATCACATTAATGAATTTTTGGAAAATTACTCTCAGAATTATTATCTTGTGATTGCACAACTCCTGAATTCTATGAAACATAAAAGTAAAACAAGTATGAAATAACATTTTCTGAAAAGGCCAAATCCTGAAAAAAAATTGGCGCAATCTGAGTGCGAATATTTGGGCACAGTGATGCATTTTTTTTACCTCGACCGTTAAACCCCGTGTGGCTTTCCCTAGCGCTGTGTTGAACAACTGGCACAAAGGTCCATCATTTTGCCTTAGCGCCTGCGGGATTAGGAATGGTGGCTATTGTTGAGAACTGGCCAATGGACTTAAAATTCATACAAATGCGTTTGAAAAGAAAGCTACTGGATTTGCAGCGTGGAATTATTGACACGGTGTTATTGTCTACATTCAATATTTATTTAGCTTGGCATTCCTCCGACATGCGACCGACATACCCAGCCCACCGTAGTCTGCCGGAAATTGTTGTGCTTGCGGCAAACTTTGTTCCACCAACTCTACACATTTACACTCTGATGAAAACGAGTGTATATGCATGAGTTGTGACTACATGTCTACCGTTTTCTGATACGAATTCCCATAGCTGTCAGGTTCCAATGAAATTGATAGACTCAAGTACCGTCAAGTCACCAGTCATCGTGCGGTTTCTATTCACCGTGCACAACACATACAGATTCTTACAGAATATTTATACAATTTTCCCAAATTATTGTTTTGTTGGCAAAATAAGATAAATTCGATGAAATTAAATAGTGCTTGTCACAATGTATTTTGAAAAACTTTTTTTATGTAGTCAAAATCATGTGAACTCTGTTTAACAATGAAATTTTCCAACACTCTTGTTGATGTTTTCAACAAATTTTCGCTGTAGATACTACTAGTTAGATGTATTTCATTGTATGAGCCTCGAAATTTTATGCAAATTAGTTTTTTTTATTTTGTTTCAGTCGAAGCACAAATGCACGGTGAATGAATTCTTTTTAATATGTATGGTTCCGATTACCGTGCATCAGTATAAAAGGCATGAAATTATTGGGTTATGTTGAATTTAATGTTATGTCATGATTTAACTGATTCATATTTCTTTTTTGAGCGAATCTGAAATGGTTTGGACAACACAGTTAAACCTCCTATGACTATTTTAATGAAAAAAATAATTATTTAGCCATTTTTCAGCTTTCTATGGCTTTTATTGCAAAATAAAATTTGAATACCCTTAAAAATGAGTGCACACACTACACAACATAATTGCTTCGCCAACAACGTTTTTTAAAAATAAGAAATTAAATCATGATGAAAACTAGACGCATGGTAAATGGTGCACTAGTGTGCACGTTAAATGGTTACATAGAACGGTACGAGGCGCATGACATTTGTAAACACAATTTTCAAGTAGTATTTTGTCATGTATCACTATTTTTCCTGAATTATGGTATAATTGCACGCTTCGTAGTGATAATCTAGTTTGCCTTAAATTATTTGGAGAAATTATATAATTTTTTGAAGTGCAGGGCTATACAATGAAGTAGGCTGTTATACAATGTAATGACTAAAATAAGTAAATAATGCTGTTCTGGGAAATTCAGATTGTACACCCCGGGATATAAAATTTGACATCCCGAGAATCCCGGGATTCCCGAAAAAACGTAACATTTGATGAAAACCACTAACAAGGACTTTTTTCTCAGACACAGGATGTATTGGGCAATTAAAAGCATTATAAAGGAAAGATAATATAGATAATATACCTTCATAGAAAAACTAAATCACTGCATAAGTAAAAAATACTTCCGATAGTCTAGTTACAAAGTTTATTTGTTGCGATTCTTTCCAAAATTAGCCGTTTTCATAACTCTAGACTGAGAAAGTCAATCTGAAAGTACATCAAAGTTCCTTATTACAGTCGACTATCTACATCTCGATATCGAAGGGACCATCGAGATAGAGAGAGATCGCCCCCTAGAACATTTCTTTAATGAAACTAGATCGAAAAACACTCCGTTACCAGGGACATTAAAAACAAACAGACGTCATTTCACCTTTGCAAATTGTTTGAATCCCTGAAATCTGGTCTAGTTTAGCTTTGATATTGAGCTTATCGACAGAGAAAATCAGGAATAAAAATCATATAGAGATAAGGAGGATATCGAGATATGGAATAAAAATCACATCGGGATAAGAAGGATATCGAGATATGGAGAGTGAAAATGTATGCAGAACGAAGGGACCGAAAAAATCATCGACATAGTACGATCCACTACAGTACCTTGAATGATTTTGAAACGTCTTTTTTGTTCTTCTAAATTTTAATGCTGTTTTCAATTTTTTTGAACTAATTGTTTCAATATTATGACATATATTTATCATATTTCCATTTATATCATACAAAATTTGTGAAATTACCCAATATGCCCGTAATGAGTCAAGATGAGCTTTGATTTTTGTTTAATTATCTTATTAGAATAAAAAAATACATGCATAGTAAAATATGTTATAATTTATATTTATTTTTACTTTTTACCTTGTTACAAAAAATCTATTTAAATTTAATTGAGATTCAATTGAGTTTTTTCTCAACGAAATTACTAGTTTTGAATAAAATACATGAAATTTTGACAGAGACCTAGAATTTTAATTTTAAATTAACCTAATCAATTTTAATCCCACAAAATTTGAAACTTATAAAAGCACCGGCTAAAAAGTTAAACATAAAGTGAAATTTCTCAAAATACAGTGTACTAGTAGTTTGTTTTTTTTTTGTTCAGCGACACTTAACCCTGTAATACCCAAATTTTTATTTTCGATCTAAATATCATTTTTAGTTAACTAAAATCGTTCCAAACACGTTTTGGGCAATGATTTATTTTTATTCGCAAATCTATGAATTTTGGTTTTTGATTTTTATAATTTTTTTTTTGTAAACACCCCTTTTTCATTTTTTTTTTTGTTGAAGCCTCTTCTACGAAAAAATACACAAAATTCCAAAGTGTACCCCGTCTAAAGGCGGGGTTGGGTATTAGAGGGTTAAAAAAATATTGTTTATACACACAGCGTAACAAAAATGACATTTTTGCGTGTTTCAAGGATCAAATTATGTGTCTCTAGTAGGTTAAGGGTTGCTGAATCTGATGCCGATTTAAGAAATATCCCAGCACGTCACAATTTTTAGCTACAGATCGCCAAAGTTGTATAAAACACTGGTTTAATTGATGTTCACATGAAATTTGGAGCAGGGCAGGCAATCGTCAGATTCGTCACAGTGCGATGACGAAATAAAAAAGACACCAAAAAATAACTTTTGAGCATCGATAGTATTATGAACTTTGCTGATAAGTATTGTTATAACTTACTGTAAAGTTTGAATTTTGAGGCAAATTAGGCAAATAAATTGTCTTACAAGCTGGAAAACTTGTATGCAAGTTGGCTGATGTAGTCAAATTTTGCATTTTCAACAGACAATATCTCAAAAACTAGACGTGCTATGATATTTTTGAAAACGGCAATGGATGCAGCAACTCTTAATTAAGTAAATAGCGATATTTTGATGCTTGAGACAAAAACGTGTTCCGCAGTGACATTGGTGAAAGTTGTTGAAACGATGAGAAAAGACAAATTTTAAAACTCGGAGTGCAGCAGATATGTAAGTTTTTAAAACTACTATTATTTTGAGATTTTACTTGGTGCTTAACTGTTGAATCGGTGCTCCTAATTTTGTGATCCAAAGATTGGCAAAGCGCTTGCCGCAAGATTGACAGTTTCCCTTTAACTTGCTGATACTCAACCGCTGTGATAATCGGAAACAAAAAATGATAATCATTGGAACCAGCTTGAGTTTTTTACAATCCGCTTCGAGAAGTTGTAATTTTTACACGAAGCACACTAAAGACACGTCAGTATAATCGATTCAGTGCATCGGATCGTTCGGATCGGATCGGAATTAATATGAACCTCATTGATAATCAGTTTTCTAAAACTGACACTTTTCTGGTTTTGTTAATCAAAACACACCAACGACAAACGGTCATCGTTGTTTGTTTTCTTCATCTACTTTTGTGTCATCTACGATTGTACCATATTGGTGGTGGTGCGGTTACTTTGACGGTGGCATAAATGACAATGAATTGAGTATAGTGAGCATGATTGTTTTCGTCCCTAACGCCGATTGCTCATAGGGAAACAAAGTTACATAATGAATTTTGAATTCATGATTTTGCAGAATTTCTTTTCGTTCTATATATAGTTAAACATGTGGAACATAGATAAGGCACAATAATACATGTATATCCCAAATATGGTTTTTAACATGCGTAGGTATATTTTTTTTAATTGAGATAAGACTTCAATCGATTGTAAAACTATATTACTACATTTTACACAAACTTAATGTATATGACACTTAAAATATAATTACCGTATAACATAATATTGAAACGACTGGCTTTTCGTGCACAAGATGCTTAACAATGCCGTTGCTGATGTTTGGCATGTTTATGGCAACTCAAAACGCCCAAATGGAGAGAAGCGTTCCAAGCTAGGTGTCAAATATATAGTCTCGAAAAGGCTTTGAAAGTTATATAATCCTCTCATGAAATCCATTATTATAAATTGCATTGCTAAGTGCATAAAAGCAAATAAATGTACGAGATTATGGTTGATTATGTGTCTTTATCATGTTTTCGACATGAGATTAAATCCCGTACTTTTATTCGCAAGCAACTCCGCACTTATAATTCGCGTAAGACGATATATATTACACTAAGAACAGCGTTTTAGTGAAAAATAGTTCATCACTGCTAAAGACATTCTTGCACATTTTCGAAGAGCATCACTTTTCGGGTAAAAATTGCCCAATCTTAATGGGTTTTTCCACGAAAGTAATTTCCCGAATGCCAGTTCGGCAGTTCCCCGACTGCCAGTCACCCGAATATCTCGTTTCCCCGAATAGTTTATTTGTTCGAAAAGTTTTCGGCACACATAATTGTCGTAACTTAACACATTTCAAGGTGATCGCATCAATTGTGTACCCTTCTTTATTTGATTGACGGTTCAAGAATTGTGTATAGTATACACGTTTAATCGAGCAACACACGAAAGAACTGCGTAACTTTTCGAGAAAATGGATCATTCGGAGAACTGGCACTCGAGGGAACGAGTCATTCGGGGAACTGGCGTTCGAGGAAGTTACATTCTGAGAAACGACATTCAGGAAAAAAATACCACAATCGTATTGGTGATGTATGTATTGTTTTGTTACGAAATATTCAAGGTTTACCTTCTATTTTATATGTATGTGATGATATATCTATATTAAGATAGTTCACGATACGAAAAACATGTAGTGATTTTTTAATATCTTATTAGTGAATTGGAACGTGTAAAACGGGTCAAAAGCAAGATAGAACAATATGTACATTTTAACTCCAGTCACTTTCCATCGTCCGCCATTTCAACGGTAGATATGAATATTCGTTTGATGACCAAATTAACCATTCGGGGTGCTTAAATCGTTTTAGTTTTGGGCGATCATTTATTCTACGTTCATTACACGATTTGAAATAATATATTTATTATATTATTTTAGAAATAGAGTAAGGTGGGGCAAAAGTTCGACCTTAGTGGAATAATCAAAGTTTCCAGACATAAAATATTGAAAAAGATTTTATCTTAAATTGGTTCCATGCAACGAAAGTTTGACCAAAAATTACAATATTCACGTCGAAAAACAACAAATAGCCATAACTTTTCCAAATCTCAATTGAGTTTTATGATATTTGGAGTGAAAGTCTCTTACTTGAATAGCATTCGAATCACCATGACATTTATAAGTTTTGTTTTGAATTGAGTTAGAAAGCTTAAAAAGAAACTCTTGCCTGACTCGAACTTTTACCCCACTTAACTCTACCCAGGGAAAAGTTACCAATATTGCTATTTTTTTTTTTTTTTTGAGCTGACGGAAATAATGATTCTGCTCGAGAAACAAAATGTGTACCGTCAAACGGGGTATCTTGCAACAGGGGTGAAACTTGCAACACTTCGACAAGTAACCGAATAGACGTTTTGTTCAGCATTGAGTTAAATTATTATGATTTATTCCGCCGTTTATTGACCTTAGGTATACAACAGAAGGTTTTGACAATGGTTTGGGTATCGTTTATTTTTTGGTGAGTTTGCTGGAGGTGAAAATCATATTAAAATTTGGATTGTATAAAACAAATGTTGAAAAACGTTCTTCGTACCACACAAACGGTAGAAATATGTCATTCGAGGCATTTGCTATCAGTTACAGTACTTAGTAGTGTACAAATTGACAACATAAAAGTTTTGATATTTTTTTGCTTAAACACTATAAAAATTCAAAAACGATTTTGACTACCCTTGTGGGGTAACTTGCAACAGCAATTTCGATCTCAATTGTTTGATATTTCCTGCCGTTTGTCATCGAAAACACATGAAAAAGCAAAATTGAATATATATTTGTACAGTAACATTGAAATGTTTGTACCTCAATCAATTTAATACACTTTTTGTATTAATTTTTGGACAATTTGAATAAATCGTATTATTATTAGATTTAGTCTTATTTTCTTCATGAAAATGAAGAATAATTTAGAAAATCTGCATAAAAATTAACTTACAGATCAGTCATTGGGAACTCTCTGCATGAAATGTGATGGAAGTTATGCCAAAACCCAACAGGGACCATTTTAAAACATACATATCAATATGTTATACGTCGCTTTGATATAAATATGTCTAAAAAATTATGTATGTGAAGTAAAACCTAAAATACCATTGTATTTGTAGAAAAGTTGCATTAAAACGTTTTGATGGCTTTCCAATAACTGTCAAGACTTATGATATGCTAGAATTTTCCAGTGTGGACACCCTATGCAATGCCAACGAAGTTTTCAATCAAATTGGTTCAATACTCATAATTCAATCAATAATATTTAGTTTTCTAAAGGAAAACTAGCCTGTTTCTGATAATTGTCATGCTTTTACTGTAGAAAATTATTGAATGACCATAATAACACGATAAAGGATACATTTTAATAGTGTACTTTAGGTAGCACTGTGTGTTGCATGTTACCCCACATCAGGGGTAGCATTAAAAATGCATATTTTTCGTCTCTCCTGATTCCAGAAAACTAAATACTGATAAAATTAATACCGCGTGGTATTCTTTACGTAGCGATTAGGGTACCAGATGGTTTTTGTCTCATCTGAATTCTCAATTTTTTCATCCATATTGCTTTGAAGTTGAAAATTGTTGCAAGTTACCCCGTTTGACGGTATCAATTATGTTTGAAACGGAATATCATGGATGTTATCCACATTTTACTGCTTGCCCCATTCAAAGTACCAACCAACAATTTTAAAACATTGTCTATACATTAATCATGATTATTAACCTATGTAATGTTGTTATGTTTACAATTTAATACTTTTTTGGGACATCGAAGCTTCATGCATGTTTAATTTTTTTTCCACGAAATTGCCTAACGTTAGGAGGAAACCATACCCTTGCAGAGAAGGTGAATAATTTTCAAATTTTATTTTTATTTTATTTAATTTTCAACAAAATGCAATAAAATTAAAAAATATGGATGAAAAAATAAGATAAAAATGTCAGAAAATCAACTTTATTGATAGAAGAGCGGTGCATTTCAAACTACTACGCAACTGATTTAGTAGAAAAAGTAGATATTTCACGCTCTTTTCTGGGAATTCCGTGAAATAAATTATTAAATTCGCTGCGAGATTAAATCGCTGCCTACCGTTTTGTGTTGGAAAAGTTTGATTAAACATGCATTTTGTCACCTTCATTCACGAAATAAATGATTGGTACTTACGCCCTTATTCTAGCACACGCTTGAAGTGTGCTATTCAACCGCGTGATGTGACAAGGTATAACAATTATTTAAATTTAATTGATTTCCCAGATGAAATGAATTAATATCCTAGTTGTCAAGCATGATATATATGCATTTAGATTGTTGCAAGGCATTTTTTGTGTAACCCCTCTACCGACAGCATCATTTTTACCACAAAAATATTCAAATCGTTTTTTCAGATATATTTTTTACTATTTAAAATTTAAAAAAATTAAAATATGGCATCATGTTGTAATTTTCAGATTCTCAACCCTTTTGTATAATTTTTAGAGAAGCTTCTTAATATCTGACTTTGTATAGCCGGTACAAGAAATGTTCTTACAAGTTAATATTTTCTATTAAAAATATTTTTTTTTCAAATTTGCGATAACAATAATCAAAAATCAAAAAAGTAATAGCGATTTCAATATTTTTGTGAAAAATTCAAACCGAAACACAGTAAAAACTGTTTCTTTGCAAATAATTCAGTTTCGAATCGGATGATTGCCTTCAATCTTTCGGTACCATCGATGGGGGTGACAATGGGTCTAGGGGGTGAGATTGGGTCAAAACGGAAAAATATGTTTTGTGAAATATTTCAGCTAATAACGCTGATATTACTAAAATTAATAATTCATATGTTAGGGAACATATTATTACACTTAATTCATAACAATAAACATTTTTAGAAATAGTAGTTTTTGTGTACTACATCAATGAACTTGCATGTTGAAACTAGATAAAATTTACAACATAAAATTTCTCCTGTACAAAGTATCACACTAGAGTACATTAGCCTCTATTGTTGTTTAGTAGAATGTTGAAAGCCTTTTCATTACACATCACAGGTATTTTCCGGAATCTATTTGATTTTCCCACAAAAAAATCATTTTTTTCGGTACGATGTCTAAAACATTGAAAATGGGGGTGAGATTGGGTCAAGCAAGAACGATAGTAATTGAAATTCCAAGTCCACTTTTTTGACATTTTACGGTGCCGGGTGTTCTCTTTTTTAATTAAGATGTGTTTATTCTGTCTAAATACTGCATCTCTGAAACATCAAACAAGTCTACTTGAGTATTTCGTGCATTGAATAACAATACAACGCATTTTGACAACTTCTCAAACCAGCAACTGTGTTTCGTGCTCAGCAACATCGTAAATTTTTATCAAAAGGGTGTTTTTTCTAAATTTAATTATTTATCAGTATTTTCATATTATAGAAACATCTCACGGAAGTACAAATGAGTTTCATTGCTGAAATACTGGGATTATGACGTCAACTTCTGCCTGAAATTTATTGATCGTGGAATGTCGCACCGAAATTTAACTATTTGCGAAGGTTTAAAATAATCACTGTTTCAGTACACCTTTGGGGAAACTGAATGGGCTTCATAGCAATGGGGATGAGACTTTGAAGACAATTTGAGGGAAAAACCAAGAAAATTTATGTAAACTTGACGATAAATGTTGGGTTTACATATTTTTTCTCATAGCTCTTCAATTTTCAATACAATCTTTCTTTTAAGTGGGTTTATCATACTTGTGAAACATCTTAGATATCTTTTTGTCTTGTTTGCATCGTTTTTTGTCAATATTTTTCAGTTGTGAATGGTTATGAAATCATATTCTCAAAAACAAGTTATTTCAATTACAGTGACCCAATGTCACCCCCTCTATGGGGTGAGATTGGGACATTTTTCATTCACTTGTGGTGCCGCTGTGAATAAATATTTCTCTTTAATTTTTTGAACATTTGTTAATGTGCCATCAAGGTACATACACACCAAATTTGAAGTTTATTGGAGTTAAATTGCGATAGTTATTCAAAAAATAAATCGCACATATCCGTTTTTGACCCATTGTCACCCCCGACGACGGTATTAATAACGACATCTCTGATTAGCAACTATTAAATAGATTCCTAAAATAGAGTTAACTTCTCGTTTTTTGGGACAGATAAGTTACATGCATCTTTTATGGCAAAGCCCAAACGTATTCTTAACCTCTAACAGGCAGCATATTTTTTACTAAAAAAAATATCTAGGGTGATATGGGGCAAGAGTGCCATCTTCAATTTCATATAGTTCAAATCAATTTCCCAATGTTTCACCCAGGGTCAGTATGAATTAAGTTCTAATTGATGTTTGTGTAAAAACTACGTTGGAAAACAATTACTATGAAATTTTTTAAAAATGTCTTTAACTCGCCAACGCGAAAATGGCGAAATATTATAAGAATGGAAGACTGGACAATAAGGTTTGACTTCCATTTCCCCCAAAACATAATGATTTTTTCGCACAGTACTAATGGTTTACGATTGTTCAATACAGCTGTGGAGAAAATTTTCCAAGAAAAGTTATTTTGACATCACATCTTAAGGGGCAAGAAGGATACCAAAATTTATTCATATAAAATCAAATTAAATTTTGTTTTTATGGTCTTATATTACATCAAATAAATGTTTCCTAATAGTTAAAACCAAAATAAAACACTTATGACATTCAAAAAGGTTTCTAAATATTTTTTCTATTATTCCGGTAGCCAAATAGGATGACAAATAAACTGTTTTCGTCAAATTACGGTTTCTCTCTAAAGTCAACTTCTATCCCACAGTTGTTATCAGTACTTACTGTAGAATGTACAGTTTTGGTGAGGAAATCATAATATAAAAGATTTGTTGCATTTTACAATGGTAGTCTTCTTGCCCCGTGCCCGTTGAAAAACCTCATAAGAGACATTTTAAAAATCTCATACCAATATGTATTTCTTATTATTCAAAATCTATTCGATTGTGATTATTATATCATTTAGAACAAAAGGTGGGCTTGTGTGATCACTGGAGTAATCTTTTGAGATTGTGCTAATCAGCTGAGATTTCAACCTATTTATCATAAGGTGTCCTTCTTGGTCCCAGCCACCCTAAATCGCAATCACTTTTTTTTTTTGTTTTTCAAAATATGGCTGCACCTGTCTTTATAAGTTCAAAAATGCTTCTATTTTTAAAATCTGTGTTTCTTATGTTCAATGGTCATCTGGTTACGGAAATATTCCAATAATTTCTTTGTAGATCGACCCGTAGTCACCTTCTTCTTGTTTCTGACACACGTTAAAACTGGGACAAAGCCTGCTTCTCAGCTTAGTGTTCTTATGAGCACTTCCACAATTAACTGAGAACTTTTTTTTTAATGAGTGATCATGTTTGCATGTGTATATCGTGTGGCAGGCAAGAATATGCTTTATGTTCTGGGAAGACGAGAAAATTTCCTTTACGAAAAGATCATCGACCTGGAGTTGTATAATCTATATTGATTTTTTTTTTTTGTTTTTTTTTTTTTATTTAGAGAGACTTTATCCAGAAGTCCCTATATTTAATTATTTTGATCTCTATATTTAATTATTTTGATAAATTGACTAAAAGAAAAACAGCTGTCAAAAATTATTTGGAAATTGTCCGTCCCACAAGGAACATCGGAATATCTTCAAAACCAGGTAACCAATGATCAAAATCGACACAGATTAAAAAAAAAGAAGTTTTTCGAAATTTTGTGGAAAAATGGTGAATGAAAAGAAAAGTTATCGTGTTTTGAATAGTTTTTCGTTGTAACAAAATTATGCTGCCGGTAGAGGGGTTGAGGTTGGCAATATAGAAAATTTGGAGGCATAGAAGATTAGTTAAGAAAAAAAACTTGATCATACATTCACAGTAGCACTGTTGATTGATCTTTATGATAATTTGTTTTCATTTGACAAATCCTTATTTACTTAAGCACAATCAGTGACATCCGCAGCTTTTGACCACCATGTTTTTATACTTCTTCAAATTTACATTAGATTCATCTATGTGGTATAGCACCGAGATTGGTATCAGCTTTGTAGGAGCGCAGCACGGTTTAGGCACCTAAAAACAAAGATATTAGAATGGGATTAAGGAGATTCAATTGAATTTTTAATAAATAACTAGATGGCAATCGCCCACACATGAAAAGTTTCATTATATTTTATGAAAAAAAAGTTATGTTTAAATCATGGAAAATAACAAAGAGTTGTATTTTTGTTTGAACTATATTAAATTATATTTTTGTTTAAATTGTAAAATATTTTATTTCAATTTTAATTTATTGTGAGAAAATTTTGTTGTTTTGTTTTGTGCAAAAAAAAGTTACTTTGTCGTATTGGCCTCAATTTCAAATGAACGTATTTCGATTTTTCTGCAGTTTTGAAAAGAAAATATAATTGAATTTTAATAGAAATATATAAGACAAAATCAAAAGGGATTTTTAGCTTAGCTTAGCTTACAAGGGAAGGTCACGATGGTGTTACACGGGGTTTTCAACTGTACTATTTTTGTTAGATTCTACATGTCGAAATATGAAAAACCCCAAAGCCTTTCGGGTGATAGACCAGTGGTGCAGCCAGGAGGGGCTATAAAAGGGAAAATTGTGTACGTATATTATTTTATTAGGCTAATGGGAAATTCGACAAAAATATTTTTTTAGTATTTATTGTGATGGTAGAGAACAGAATTGACATTAATGTATGTTTAAAATGTATTTTTTCCATGCAACAGGCGCAATCGGGATGGGTTTCTTATAGGTAAACTATTCTAATAAAACCAAATTTGTTTTGGTGTCCATATTCCATGTTAGTTACGCCAATGGCATAAAAATACATTATAAACATACATTAATGTCAGTTCTGTTCATTACTATCGTACTAAATACTGAGAAAAAACGTTTTTGGCAAATTTTCAATCGACTCAATAATATTATATTCGTACAAAATCGACCCTTTCAGAGCCTCTCCTGGCTACACCATTGGTCCATCACCCGAAAGGCTTTGGGGTTTTTCATTTTTCGACATGTAGAATCTAACAAAAATAGTCCGGTTCAAAACCCCGTGTAACACCATCGTGACCTTCCCTTGTTAGCTTAGACTGACTACACATATCAATGGTTGCTATTCCGTGATTGACCGAAGTCAGTGAAAATGCACATAGAATCAACTAGAAGTTCGGCTGGGATTAGCCATAATCTTCTTCAGTGTGCATAATTCAGTGCCTCTATTTATACAGGGTCAATAACGGCGCCGGCCACGTCCTTGCAGTCAGGTGGGATTGGAGGAAGGAATAATAGTGTGTAACCTTTGCTATTTGGAGACCGTGTTTGCCTCTGCATCTCTACAAAGGTTACTGGGAGGGATGTTTGTTAATGGGGAGGATCGTTGGGTCACAGGATTCACTTTGATAAGCGATTAGACCATGATAAATAATTTGACGCGAGCAAAGGATCAAACACTACTAGGCAGCATCCATTTATTACGTAACGCTAAAATTGCAAATTTTTGAAACCCTCCCCCCCTCCGTAACGCTTTTTGTATGAAAATTTTTAAATTTTTGTATGAGCCGTAACGCTTGAGCCTAGTCCCCCCTCCCCTAGAGCGTTACGTAATTTGTGGATGCCGCCCTACCTGCTTCGCGATCCGCGCCACTAATAAATCATGCCACGCGAGCGACGCGCAAAACGATTGTTCCTGCTCACATCACCCGCCCTCGCAGGAGCAAGTGACGCGAGCAAAGGATCAAACACTACTACCTGCTTCGCGATCCGCGCCACTAATAAATCATGCCACGCGAGCGACGCGCAAAACGATTGTTCCTGCTCACATCACCCGCCTCCGCAGGAGCAAGTAACGCGAGCATATGATCAAACACTACTCTACTCAAGACAAAATCAAAGGGGGTTATTGAGCAAAAAGGTCCAAAAATAGTGAACTTTTGAAACTTCAGACATTTAGAAACAGTTCTATATAGAATTATACTGTCTGCGGTGAAGATTTGCAACATATAAAGGGTCACTATATTACACATTGGTTAGTCGAAAATTTCATGTCGCTAGCTAAAAAAATAATGCTTTGCTGATTCCCCTAAACGACTATGACGTTTTGTAACAAGATTTTAGGATGGTTCAACATTCTAATGATTTCCGATTCAAAAGTTAACAACGTTTGAAAATCCAACCTCCCATATCTTCCTTACCTTCCTTACCATAAAAAATAGTGTTCTGTGAAATTTTCAGCTTTCTAGGTGGTGATTTGAAGGTGGCCCAAAGACGATGTAGGTTTGTATGGCAATTATTATGGAGAAACTTTGAAAAATGTTCCAATCACGTTAGTACTGTAATGTACGTACCGTAAAACGGGGTATCTTTGATAATGCGGGTAACTTTGATAGTGCGTAACCCACCACATATTAAACGGCATATCAAAATTTCTGTTAATCAGTTAAGGCTTAACGAATTAAGCAAAACGAATGCAAAACTAAAAAATATTAGCATGACACTTCATGTAAGAGCGGTTTTCACTTGAATCAAGAACATTTGAGGCTTTTTATACGAATATTAAAAATTGACACAATTTTAGCATTTTTGAAACGCTTACAAACAATCTGTTCTAAGATCACTATTTGATGTAGTTTTGAATAGTTGGCCACTTATCTTTGACAGCCTAGTTATCATAGAACTTGAATACGGTCTCAAATCTCTTAGCGAAAAGCATTTTCACAAACTAGAACCATTTTTGTAATCTAAGTCAGTAATTTCCATATAACGTAAAACGCCCAGAATTATGCAATGCCCTACAAATGTTTGGTATTCGTTCAATTTTGTTCGACTCATATTCCATTATCAAAGTTACCCCAAAACAGAAAACCAACTTTCGATTATATGAAAAATTATACATCCATTCAAAATAAATCTTTTGGTAATAATCTATCGACTGCAATCGATAGCTAGGATGCCAGTACTTGTTTTAAAAATATAAATTTTAATTCTTTGAAACAGCATGCTCAAATATTAAAGTTTTCTTCGAAAAAACTATCAAAGTTACCCCGTTTTACGGTACAAACTTATCATCCCATAGTGAAAACTCATTCTTCAAATCTACACGAAGGATGTTGCTGAAGGAACAAATCCATTATGAGCTATTTTTATATGGGATTGGTGAAGCCAAAATCAATCAGCCGCTGTTCATCAGTGCGCATCGTACCTTCGTGCTGTGCGTACACGAATTCTCTCTGCTCTTGGAAGTTTTCTTAAAAACTACCTAAAGCAATAAAACAGTACTTTTCAGTGCTACACAAACAGTACTTTTCAGTGCTAAAATTAAAAACGGTACTTTTCAGTGCTACTAAAACAGTACTTTTCAGTACTATTTTTTCTACTATTGATCCCTTTACGATCCTTGTTTGGACCCGTGCCTTCGATTTTTCGTTGGACCCGTTGGCGAAAGCTAGCGGTGGTAATCCTTCTTGGACACCGTCTAGGGAAAAAACCTCTCGAAGGTCACGTCTCTCTCTTTTATTAATTAAACATGGTATCAACAACTAACAAAAGGAAGGGTGAATCTCTGAATTCACTACTTCCTTCCAAAAAAGTGGGTTTTAAAACTGTCACTACACGTGGCAAGAATGGAAGAAAGGACGCTTCCCCGGAATGCG
This sequence comes from Aedes aegypti, assembly GCF_002204515.2. Lineage (NCBI taxonomy): Eukaryota > Metazoa > Arthropoda > Insecta > Diptera > Culicidae > Aedes > Aedes aegypti. The sequence goes on along the minus strand of NC_035107.1, from coordinate 156,550,363 downwards.
AAGTTTCTTCCAAGGGTGAAATGAATAATTGTATCGAAATGAGCAATCAGTTCGATGCTCTAGACAAATTTTCCGAACACCAAATCGAAGCAGCCTCTAGCCCAGGCTCTTTGATTCAAGTGAGGAAGCAAAGAGTGCCGCCTATCGTGGTCAGTTGTTCCGAATTTGGAGGATTTAGGCAGGAGATCTTGAACTCCATTAGGGGAATCAAGGTTTCCTTCCAAATCGCAAAGAAAGGAGACTGTCGCGTTTTGCCGGAAACTATTAAAGATCGTGAACTTCTTCTCAGATATCTTGAAGAGAAGAAGCACAAATTTTTTACTTATGACGACAAAACTGAACGTTTGTTCAAAGTCGTCTTGAAAGGTCTCTCAAGTGACTATAAATCACCTGAAGAGATCAAAAATGGAATAAATGATTTACTTTACACAAATTTTCAATCGACTCAATAATATTATATTCGTACAAAATCGACCCTTTCAGAGCCTCTCCTGGCTACACCATTGGTCCATCACCCGAAAGGCTTTGGGGTTTTTCATTTTTCGACATGTAGAATCTAACAAAAATAGTCCGGTTCAAAACCCCGTGTAACACCATCGTGACCTTCCCTTGTTAGCTTAGACTGACTACACATATCAATGGTTGCTATTCCGTGATTGACCGAAGTCAGTGAAAATGCACATAGAATCAACTAGAAGTTCGGCTGGGATTAGCCATAATCTTCTTCAGTGTGCATAATTCAGTGCCTCTATTTATACAGGGTCAATAACGGCGCCGGCCACGTCCTTGCAGTCAGGTGGGATTGGAGGAAGGAATAATAGTGTGTAACCTTTGCTATTTGGAGACCGTGTTTGCCTCTGCATCTCTACAAAGGTTACTGGGAGGGATGTTTGTTAATGGGGAGGATCGTTGGGTCACAGGATTCACTTTGATAAGCGATTAGACCATGATAAATAATTTGACGCGAGCAAAGGATCAAACACTACTAGGCAGCATCCATTTATTACGTAACGCTAAAATTGCAAATTTTTGAAACCCTCCCCCCCTCCGTAACGCTTTTTGTATGAAAATTTTTAAATTTTTGTATGAGCCGTAACGCTTGAGCCTAGTCCCCCCTCCCCTAGAGCGTTACGTAATTTGTGGATGCCGCCCTACCTGCTTCGCGATCCGCGCCACTAATAAATCATGCCACGCGAGCGACGCGCAAAACGATTGTTCCTGCTCACATCACCCGCCCTCGCAGGAGCAAGTGACGCGAGCAAAGGATCAAACACTACTACCTGCTTCGCGATCCGCGCCACTAATAAATCATGCCACGCGAGCGACGCGCAAAACGATTGTTCCTGCTCACATCACCCGCCTCCGCAGGAGCAAGTAACGCGAGCATATGATCAAACACTACTCTACTCAAGACAAAATCAAAGGGGGTTATTGAGCAAAAAGGTCCAAAAATAGTGAACTTTTGAAACTTCAGACATTTAGAAACAGTTCTATATAGAATTATACTGTCTGCGGTGAAGATTTGCAACATATAAAGGGTCACTATATTACACATTGGTTAGTCGAAAATTTCATGTCGCTAGCTAAAAAAATAATGCTTTGCTGATTCCCCTAAACGACTATGACGTTTTGTAACAAGATTTTAGGATGGTTCAACATTCTAATGATTTCCGATTCAAAAGTTAACAACGTTTGAAAATCCAACCTCCCATATCTTCCTTACCTTCCTTACCATAAAAAATAGTGTTCTGTGAAATTTTCAGCTTTCTAGGTGGTGATTTGAAGGTGGCCCAAAGACGATGTAGGTTTGTATGGCAATTATTATGGAGAAACTTTGAAAAATGTTCCAATCACGTTAGTACTGTAATGTACGTACCGTAAAACGGGGTATCTTTGATAATGCGGGTAACTTTGATAGTGCGTAACCCACCACATATTAAACGGCATATCAAAATTTCTGTTAATCAGTTAAGGCTTAACGAATTAAGCAAAACGAATGCAAAACTAAAAAATATTAGCATGACACTTCATGTAAGAGCGGTTTTCACTTGAATCAAGAACATTTGAGGCTTTTTATACGAATATTAAAAATTGACACAATTTTAGCATTTTTGAAACGCTTACAAACAATCTGTTCTAAGATCACTATTTGATGTAGTTTTGAATAGTTGGCCACTTATCTTTGACAGCCTAGTTATCATAGAACTTGAATACGGTCTCAAATCTCTTAGCGAAAAGCATTTTCACAAACTAGAACCATTTTTGTAATCTAAGTCAGTAATTTCCATATAACGTAAAACGCCCAGAATTATGCAATGCCCTACAAATGTTTGGTATTCGTTCAATTTTGTTCGACTCATATTCCATTATCAAAGTTACCCCAAAACAGAAAACCAACTTTCGATTATATGAAAAATTATACATCCATTCAAAATAAATCTTTTGGTAATAATCTATCGACTGCAATCGATAGCTAGGATGCCAGTACTTGTTTTAAAAATATAAATTTTAATTCTTTGAAACAGCATGCTCAAATATTAAAGTTTTCTTCGAAAAAACTATCAAAGTTACCCCGTTTTACGGTACAAACTTATCATCCCATAGTGAAAACTCATTCTTCAAATCTACACGAAGGATGTTGCTGAAGGAACAAATCCATTATGAGCTATTTTTATATGGGATTGGTGAAGCCAAAATCAATCAGCCGCTGTTCATCAGTGCGCATCGTACCTTCGTGCTGTGCGTACACGAATTCTCTCTGCTCTTGGAAGTTTTCTTAAAAACTACCTAAAGCAATAAAACAGTACTTTTCAGTGCTACACAAACAGTACTTTTCAGTGCTAAAATTAAAAACGGTACTTTTCAGTGCTACTAAAACAGTACTTTTCAGTACTATTTTTTCTACTATTGATCCCTTTACGATCCTTGTTTGGACCCGTGCCTTCGATTTTTCGTTGGACCCGTTGGCGAAAGCTAGCGGTGGTAATCCTTCTTGGACACCGTCTAGGGAAAAAACCTCTCGAAGGTCACGTCTCTCTCTTTTATTAATTAAACATGGTATCAACAACTAACAAAAGGAAGGGTGAATCTCTGAATTCACTACTTCCTTCCAAAAAAGTGGGTTTTAAAACTGTCACTACACGTGGCAAGAATGGAAGAAAGGACGCTTCCCCGGAATGCGAAGTTTCTTCCAAGGGTGAAATGAATAATTGTATCGAAATGAGCAATCAGTTCGATGCTCTAGACAAATTTTCCGAACACCAAATCGAAGCAGCCTCTAGCCCAGGCTCTTTGATTCAAGTGAGGAAGCAAAGAGTGCCGCCTATCGTGGTCAGTTGTTCCGAATTTGGAGGATTTAGGCAGGAGATCTTGAACTCCATTAGGGGAATCAAGGTTTCCTTCCAAATCGCAAAGAAAGGAGACTGTCGCGTTTTGCCGGAAACTATTAAAGATCGTGAACTTCTTCTCAGATATCTTGAAGAGAAGAAGCACAAATTTTTTACTTATGACGACAAAACTGAACGTTTGTTCAAAGTCGTCTTGAAAGGTCTCTCAAGTGACTATAAATCACCTGAAGAGATCAAAAATGGAATAAATGATTTACTTGGATTTTCCCCAGTCCAAGTAATCATTATGAAAAAGAGAACCCAATCTGGCATTGTTCGGAAAGGGCTTTCTCAAGAATTTTATTTAGTTCACTTTAACAAAAAAGAACTAAATAATATTAAAGCTTTGGAAAAAGCAAAACTTATGTTCGATGTCCGTGTGACATGGGAACATTTCCAGAAACCTGGAGGAAATTACCAGAACCCCACTCAGTGCCGTCGGTGTCAAAAGTGGGGTCATGGTACAAAAAATTGTCGCATGGATGCTAAATGCATGATTTGCGGAGGTTCTTCTCACGCTAAGGACGACTGTCCAGTGAAGGAAGATACCACCAAATTCATATGCTGTAATTGCGGGGCTAACCATAAGTCCAATTTTTGGAATTGTCCTTCACGCAAAAGGGTCATTGAGGCTCGTGCCAGGCAGATGAAAGATAATATCCGTTACGATAACGGTCGTTTCCGGAATTTGCCTGGTAGAGTATCGAACAATGCTCATTTTTCAGTTAACGATCGCTTGATCATGAATCATACCCATCAGGAAGATCATAATCATGCTCATTCACAAACAAATTTTAATCCGTCGGGTAGCCGTTCGAATCTTTCAATTTCGAATGTATCTACCCACGGTAAATCCTTTGCCGATATCGTAGCAGGAAATTCGAACTCCTCCCCTGTTCGATCCATGGGTACCCATTCTACTTGTTTCAAATCAAATGGAAAAAACCCTACCGCCACAGGTAACTCCGCTTCTTCGTCTACCGGAAATTCCAATGGGAAATCACATGACATGTCTGCCTCTGATTTTAATTTTCTAACTGAACAATTGAATCTAATGATTGATGCAATGTTCAAAGCCACCACTATGACTGAAGCAGTCCAAGTAGGTGTAAAATTTACAAATCAAATTGTTATTGGATTACGTTTTTCTAATGGATCCAAATAATAATTTAAATATTTTAAATTGGAATGCTCGTTCTCTGAATGGTAAAGAGGACGAGCTGTTTAATTTTCTTATGGTTAATAACGTGCATATAGCAATTATTACCGAAACGTATTTAAAACCTGGATCTAAACTCAAAAGAGATCCTAACTTTTTTGTTTATCGTAATGATCGACTTGATGGGGCATGTGGGGGAGTTGCAATCATCATTCACAGGCGAATAAAACATCAACTGTTTTCATCATTTGAAACTAAAGTTTTTGAAACTTTAGGTGTTTCTGTTGAAACACAGTTTGGTAAATATACTTTCATAGCTGCCTATTTGCCTTTTCAATGCTCTGGGCAGCAAGTTAATTTGCTCCAAACTGACTTGCGAAAATTGACGCGCAATAAGTCAAAATTTTTTGTCATTGGTGACTTTAATGCCAAACATCGGTCATGGAATAATTCTCAAAGTAATTCCAACGGCAGAATTTTATTTGATGAGTGCTCTTCAGGATATTTCTCAATTCAATACCCTGATAGCCCCACATGTTTTTCCTCTTCTAGAAATCCATCTACGATTGATTTGGTCTTAACCGACTCTAGTCATCTTTGTAGCCAACTGATTACTCATGCTGATTTTGATTCTGATCATGTCCCTGTTACATTTCAAATATCCCAAGAAGCGATTCTCAATCCTATCAGCTCCACTTTCAATTATTTACGAGCCGACTGGAATATATATAAAACGTATGTTGACTCTAATCTTGATGTTAACATTTCTTTAGAAACTAAACGTGATATTGACAATGCTCTTGAAACTTTAACAAATTCCATTGTTGAAGCCCGGAGCATTGCAATTCCAAAATGTGAAGTAAAATTTGAATCCGTGATTATAGACGATGATCTTAAACTCTTGATCCGTCTTAAAAACGTGAGGAGAAGGCAATTTCAACGCACTCGCGATCCTGCAATGAAAATTATATGGCAGGATTTGCAAAAAGAAATCAAGAAACGTTTTGCTCAATTAAGAAACAAAAATTTTGAAAATAAAATTTCGCAATTGGACCCTGGCTCTAAGCCCTTTTGGAAATTATCTAAAATCTTGAAAAAACCTCAGAAGCCAATACCGGCATTGAAAGAGGAAAACAAATTATTACTAACTAATTGCGAAAAAGCTCAAAAACTTGCTATGCAGTTTGAAAGTGCGCACAATTTTAATTTAGGACTTACTAGTCCAATTGAAAATGAAGTTACTCAGGAGTTCGAAAATATTCTCAATCAAGAGAACGTTTTCGAAAATGCCTGTGAGACTGATTTGGAAGAAGTGAGAACTATTATTAAAAAATTCAAAAACATGAAAGCTCCTGGCGATGATGGAATTTTCTACATCCTCATCAAGAAACTTCCAGAAAGTAGCTTATCATTTTTAGTTGATATATTTAACAAATGTTTTCAATTAGCATATTTTCCTGACAAATGGAAAAATGCTAAGGTTGTTCCAATTTTAAAACCAGACAAAAATCCTGCAGAAGCTTCTAGCTATCGTCCAATCAGTTTGCTTTCCTCCATCAGTAAACTTTTTGAAAAGGTTATTTTGAACAGAATGATGGCCCACATCAACGAAAATTCAATTTTTGCCAATGAACAGTTCGGATTCCGCCATGGACATTCGACCACTCATCAACTTTTGCGTGTAACAAATTTGATCCGTTCCAACAAATCTGAAGGCTATTCTACTGGTCTTGCTCTTCTAGACATAGAAAAAGCATTCGACAGTGTTTGGCATGAAGGTTTGATTGTAAAATTAAAAAACTTTAATTTTCCAACATACATTGTTAGAATAATTCAAAGTTATCTGTCAAATCGTACACTTCAGGTTAATTATCAGAACTCCAGATCTGAAAGACTTCCTGTAAGAGCTGGTGTTCCTCAAGGCAGCATTTTGGGACCAATATTATACAATATTTTCACATCTGACTTACCTGAGCTACCTCAGGGATGTCAAAAATCTTTATTTGCGGATGACACAGGCCTCTCCGCCAAAGGACGAAGCCTGCGTGTCATCTGTAGTCGATTGCAAAAAAGTTTGGATATTTTTTCTTCATACTTGCAAAAATGGAAGATTTCCCCTAATGCTTCCAAAACTCAACTAATAATATTCCCACATAAACCAAAAGCTCTTTATTTGAAACCTTCAAGTAGACATGTTGTCACGATGAGAGGGGTTCCAATAAATTGGTCAGATGAAGTTAAGTATCTAGGGCTCATGCTAGATAAGAATTTAACTTTCAAAAATCACATTGAGGGCATTCAAGCCAAATGTAATAAATATGTAAAATGTCTCTATCCCCTTATTAATAGAAAATCAAAACTTTGTCTTAAGAACAAGCTGTTGATATTCAAACAAATTTTCAGGCCAGCCATGTTGTATGCTGTACCAATATGGACTAGCTGTTGTAATACCAGGAAGAAAGCTCTGCAGAGAATTCAAAATAAAATTTTGAAAATGATTCTGAGACTTCCTCCCTGGTATAGTACCAATGAGTTACATAGAATATCCAATGTTGAAACATTGGAACAAATGTCAAATACAATCATTAATAATTTCAGGCAAAAATCGTTACAATCTTCTATTGCCACGATTAATGCGTTATATGTTTAGGTTAAGTTAGGTTAAGTATATTAAAAACGTTTTTTTTTCTCTTATAAGCAGGTGAAATCAACTCAGCTGTAAAAAAAAAACTGAACTGCTACGGCAAATGAAATGTAATATGTTATTAACAAAATGTTAATAAAATCTTAAATTTGTTTTACCAAATTAGGATGATAGTGTTGCCTTATAACACCTAGATATAAGAAATGAATGTAATGTTTGGAATAATACTAATAAAGAAATTAAAAAAAAAAAAAAAAAAAAATCAGCCGCTGTTGCCCGACCGACGGGAATCGTGTGTGACCAGATGCGTTCCACATCTACCGTAGGTAGTGGTCTTTTTCTGTTACACGCATTTGGTCAGTCCGTCCCACTTGTTCATGTTCGTTTTTGTGATACCTATATGTATGCAATGTGATGGATTTTACTAAGGTGGCGCAGATGATTGAAGCGTGCCACTAGTTCTCTCTTTCATTCTCCCACTGTTCTTATGCAGCGCAAATAGTGACGTCACTATTTGCGCTGCATAAGAACAGCGGCAGAATAAAAGAGAGGACTAGTGACACGCATCAATCATCTGCGCCACCTTAGTAAAATCCATCACATTGATATGTATGTACATTCCCTTGCGATCGCTTCTCGATCGCCAGCCAGCCAGCAATCAGCTGGCAGTTGTAAATATACCGTCGCGATCTGTACATCGCCGTTCGGCCGTGTTAGACGGCAATAAATCAGTTTTGTGTTCGCGTCAAATAAATTGTAGTTCTGTTCTTCGTTTTAATAAACTGTTTAAGTGTTTAAATGTTAAAAACGAGTACTTTAGTGCAGTGTCCGAAAGACCGTAAAGTGCGCGCGAACATTTGGTCCTTCGAGCCGGATCAGACGGTTAACTTTCGGACTCGGAACATTGACTCTGGACTGTGAAGTGAACCGCGAAAATCTGCCGAAACGGCAAACAGTGTGTGCACTTTTCTCCCCACGGTGGCTTGCGCTGAAGAGCAATTGTGGGTCGCAGAAAGTGCCAAAGTGCGTGAAGAAATCACTTAATAAATCGTGCCAAAAAATTGGTTTGTGATTGTGCGTTGCCGTGATATTCTCCGTGGCCATCTTCCCCCTGGGGATATTGTTAGAAAAGCGTCATTGAGCGTTAATTCCCGCGCCGCCGTGGGTAGCGCCATCGTTTTTTCACCATCGCCATCGAGCCAACGGTAGGACCCAACGATAGGACGGCTGATTGGAGAAGGACAGGGAAGTACTGTGCATGATTTTGCGACAAAATGCATGTGGCTAAATATAAAATAAATGCGTGATTTGCATGCGAGTTTTTCATTATTGGCAAGTAGCCCTGTGTCTGTCTAAAAATTTGGTGGTCTGATTGGGTTCGTTGAATTTTCGGCTCATTTAAATTATTTTTGGTTGTTTCCCTTCGCTGCTATCACCTGTTGGGTTGCAAGTCATTCCGCTGTTGTTTCGCGGTTTCGAGTCAGTGGAACGTCGAGTTGATCGGGAGTGAAAGTGCATTAGTGAATTTGGTGGCAGTGTTTGAATTCGAACAGGATCGAATAACCCGACCAGAATCACATAACAAAATTAGAACAAATTCCTATCAGCAGCAGTTAAAAATAACAGAAGTTGATAAAATTTTGTTATCAAGATGGCTTTGTTCTCAACTTGTTATATTTTTAGTAACACATTTAAAACATCATTTGTTATATTTTTGACATCGCATTTATAAGTTTGTTGCAAAAAACATCCGATGTCATAAACAGTAACATAGTTTGCAAAAATTTTGTTATTTTGTAACATCATTGCAACACATTCTGTAATAGTTTTGATATAATTGTAACAGGGATTGTTATATTTTAGTTTGATTTGGTTCAAATTTTGTTAGAATTTTTGTTATTTTAACTACTAACGGTTCATGTTTTATAACAACTGGTGATATAAAAAAAATCATATCAGGGGAACACATTCTGTTATAATCTTGTTTCTTACATCTGGTCGGGAAGATCGATGCTGATCACAGTGGAGTGAAGTGGATAGATTTTTTGCCATACTGTGAAAGTGCTGATGTACTCCAAGATGACGAGCAATTTGCGCGGTCTACAGAAACGGGAACGGCAACTATTCAACACGCTGGATGGCACAGAGCGGTTCTTGATGAACTACAATCCGGAGAAACAGGCCCAAGTTCGGATGCAGGTTCTAGATGCGGCGTACAGTGAGTTCTTTGAAGTGCGCCAGAAAATCGACCTTCTTCTGGATGAGCTCGCAGTGGATGAAGAACCAGACGTGAAGGCAGAAGAAACTCAACAGGCGAAGAATTTGGAGACGCTGAGCAACTTTGAAGATCGTTACTTCATCGCCAAGGTGGAAATCCTGAAGTTGTTGGAGAAGAATGCGGTTCAAGTGCCAGTGGAAGCCGGGGCAGCTGCTCAGGTTGCGACATTTCCGAGGGTGAAGTTACCGGAAATCAAACTGCCAACTTTCAGTGGGAAGGTTCGTGACTGGATCACTTTCCGGGACAGTTTCCTGAGCCTGATCGACAGCAACACCCAGCTGATGGAAATGGACAAATTCAGTTATCTGCGGTCGTCCCTATCTGGTGAAGCGTTACAGGAGATCAGTTCGGTGGAACTCTCCGCTGCAAATTACGCCGTAGCGTGGCAGGCACTGCAATTGCGCTGCGAAAACAAGAAGCTGATCGTGAAAGCCCACATTGACGCTCTCTTCGCCGTGGAAGGACTAAAAAAGGAGAGCTATGACGGACTCAACCACTTGATACGTGAGTTTGAGAAGAATCTCCAAATGCTCGACAAAAATGGCGAGAAAACGGCAAACTGGAGTACTATTCTGGTGCATATGGTGTGCAGTCGATTAGATCCTGCCACTTTGCGGAACTGGGAGACGCACCAAAACTCCAAAAATGTCCCGACTTACCAGAATCTCATCGCCTTTCTTCGGAACCACTGTGAAGTTCTTCAATCGGTAGCTCCGCCGACGTCCAGCTATGGAGATCAGCACCAACGATCGTCTAAGCCGACCGTTTGCCAAACTATTGTCAGGTCTTCCGGCAGATGCATTTTCTGCAACGAGTCCTGGCATTCTGCTTTTCAGTGTGCGAAGTTCCAGAGGATGAAGGTAGCTGAACGGAACGAAGTAGTTGCAAGAGCGCGGTTGTGTCGGAATTGCCTCAAACCCGGACATTTAGCTAGGACATGCGAGCGAGGAGAATGCCGACATTGTCACCAAAAGCACCACTCCATGTTGCATGGTGGAGAAATGCGATCCTCCGTTCCACACTCGCAGTCAATACCGCCGGTGCAATCCCAACAGCTACAACAGCCACAATCCAGTTCAGCGACAACAAACCAACATACACATAACACCAACACAGCTACCTCTGCCAACTCGCAGTACATGCACACACGATCAACCACAGAACAAACTCCAACCTCAAGTCAAAATCTCGTTTCACTGCCTGTAATTCCCACACAAAACATACTCCTGTATACGGCACTTGTCAAGATCCACAATCGCTATGGCAAGCCTATTATAGCACGAGCGTTGCTGGACTCTTGTTCCCAGCATTGCTTAATGGCCAAGAGCTTCTCGAACAAGATGAGCTTCCGAGAAAGTCCTTCGTATCTGTCGGTCCAGGGAATCGGACCCTCGCAGTCGGTGTCCTCGAAGTCAGTTACAGCGTTGGTTTGTCCACGATCCACTACTGTTTCGGAGTACGCAGAGGAGATGCAGTTCCATGTATTGCCGAAGCTGACTGTTTCGCTACCAATTACCGCTGTCGATTCATCAAGATGGAACTTGCCCAAACATATGATTCTGGCGGATCCACGTTTCCATGAGCCGGGCCCAATCGGAGCCGAGTACTATATGGACCTGCTTTGCGACGAGCGACTTAAGGTGACGATAGATTGTCCAACTCTTCAGAGAACAGTGTTTGGGTGGATAGTTTCCGGCCGTGTTCCGGGAAATTCAGTGCAGAGTCCAGTTTCCCTAGCCCACGTGTGCTCCACAGCTGAAATCCAGGACCAGCTAACTAAATTCTGGGAGCTAGAGACCTGCAGAATCATCAGCACCCATTCAACGGAGGAGACAGCTTGTGAAGAGATCTTCGACAAGACTACGGTTCGGGATGAAGATGGACGATTTGTTGTTGCTCTCCCGAAGAAAGAACACCTTATCAGCCAACTCGGTGAATCAAGATCAGTCGCTATTCGAAGCTTCATGGGGATGGAACGTCGATTTGCAGCGAACCCTCAGTTGAAGGAGGAGTATGTAAAGTTCATTCGAGAATTCGAAGATCTGGGACATATGGAGGAGATTACTGGCCATCCACCGGAAGACAAGGAGTATAACCTGCCACACCACGCGGTTCTGAAACCTGACAGCACAACTACTAAGCTGCGAGTAGTGTTTGATGCGTCCTGCCGTACATCAAGTGGAGTTTCACTCAACGAAGCTTTGATGATTGGACCGGTAGTCCAAGACGACATCCAGGATATCTCACTTCGTTTTCGTCTGCATCGTTACGCGCTTGTTGGTGACGTTGCAAAAATGTATCGGATGATCCTGCATCACAAAGATGATCGACGTTTCCTGAAGTTCGTGTGGAGAAATCAGACAAGTGAACCGATCCGTACGTACCAGCTAAAAACGGTCACGTATGGTACAGCGTCTGCGCCATATCTGGCCACAAAATGTTTGCAACGTTTGTCGGAAGAAGGAGAAGCAGCATACCCCGTAGCCGCCAAGGTCGTCAGGAAAAGCTTTTACGTGGATGATATGCTCTCCGGTGCAGACAATATCGAGGAAGGAAAGGTTCTGATCCAACAGATGATATCGCTGCTTCAATCCGCTGGATTCACACTACGGAAGTGGAATTCCAACTCCAGTGAACTTTTAGAAATCGTACCAGAAGATTTGAGAGATGGTCGAACGATTTTGGAGCTGGAATCTGGACATGCTACCGTCAAAACGTTGGGTCTGATGTGGGAGACCGATTCGGACCAATTCAAGTTCAGTACCCCGGAGTGGAACTCTTCGCCTGTCATTTCCAAGCGGTCTGTGCTGTCGGACATCTCCCGTCTTTTCGATCCACTCGGCCTTGTAGGTCCTGTGGTTGTGCAAGCAAAACTCTTTATTCAAGACCTGTGGAAAAATCAAAGCGGATGGGATGACCCCCTAGATAACAGTCTCCAAGAGCAGTGGCAGGAATACAAGCGGAATCTCACCAGTCTCGATACCCTGACGATTCCTCGTTGGGTCGGCTACAGTAGGAATGTCGTCGCAGTTGAGTATCATGGATTCTGCGACGCGTCCAACAAGGCCTACGGCGCTTGTATCTACCTGCGTTCTATCTCGGAAACGGGTGGAGTTTCGGTGCATCTACTGTCGGCTAAATCCCGAGTAGCTCCACTACACAACCCGAAAAAAGTGGAGAAGACCGAAAACATTCCTCGGCTAGAACTATCGTCGGCCTTGTTACTCGCGCATCTGTACGAAAAGGTCAGAAATGCTCTGAACCTAGATGCTCGATCGTTTTTCTGGACCGACTCTATGATTGTGAAGTGCTGGCTATCATCGTCACCTTCTAGGTGGAAGCAGTTTGTCTCCAACCGAGTTTCTGAGATCCAACACATCACGATGGGGGGAGTTTGGAATCACGTCCCTGGAATTGAGAACCCAGCAGACATTATATCACGAGGCATGACCGCAGCACAGCTGCAGTATGAGAAATCTTGGTTCCACGGTCCGTGCTGGCTACAGCTAGAACAGAAACACTGGCCGAACGATCGAGGTGTGGAGGAAGACGAAATTCGAAAGGAAGTTCTGGAAGAAAAAAGCGTAACGGTTGCGCTTCCCACTGCTACCTCTAGCGAAGTCTTTAGCTGGAAATCTTCGTTGACGGATCTCGTTCGTATCGTCGTGTTCATCGACCGGTTCCGCTCGAACGCGAGACAGGAAAACCGGAACAATCGACGAGTTGGTGCAATTACGTCGCAGGAGATGGACGTTGCGCTGAAGAAGTTAGTTCGCATTTCCCAGAAGGAAAGTTTCCCGCAGGAAATCGCTGAGCTGACTAGAAAACGGGAAGTTCCAGAATCGTCGAAGATAACGCGGTTACATCCAGTGCTGAATGATGGCATAATTTGCGTTGGCGGCCGGCTCAAGCACGCCGAAATATCAGCAAGTCGCAAGCATCCGTACGTTATCGATCACCGACACCCGTTCGCCAGACTCATCGTAGTGCACTACCACCGGAAGCATCTTCATGCGGGACAGCAACTTCTGATCGCTGCAATGAGAGAGCTATTTTGGATCACGAGTATCCGGAACCTAGTCCGCTCTGTGCTGCACGAATGCGTTCCGTGTTTTCGAGTGCGTCCTAAAGTCCATGAGCAGCTAATGGCAGATCTACCTCCGGAACGAGTCACTCCCTGCCTTCCCTTCCTGTTGGAGTTGACTACTGCGGACCGTTTTCAGTTAGGTACCCACAACGTCGTGCGCAACCGGTAAAATGTTTCGTCGCAATCTATGTTTGCTTGGTGACAAAGGCAGTTCACTTAGAACTGGCAGCGGATCTGTCAACTCAAGGATTCCTGACAACATTCAAGCGTTTCATAGCTCGTCGAGGCAAGCCGCAGATCATCATGTGCGACAATGCGAAAAACTTCATTGGTGCGAGACGAGAGATCGCCGAAGTTCATAATCTCGTTAAGTCGAAGGATTTTCAGAACTGCGTCGTCCAACGTGCCGCAGAAGACCAGATCGACTTCAAGTTCATCCCCGCACGATCGCCGAATTTCAGAGGGTTGTGGGAATCGGCGGTTAAATCCTTCAAGACGTTGCTGAAGCGGAGCATCGGAGTGCAAGTGCTCACGTACGATGAAATGCAGACGATGATCGTGCAAATAGAGGCCGTACTTAATTCCAGACCGCTAACACCCCTCAGCAACGATCCAGACGATTTCGAAGCGTTGACACCCGGACACTTCCTCATTCAACGACCTCTAACAGCGTTACCCGAACCTGACCTGGATGGAGTTCCAGAAAATCGAATTTCGACGTTGCAACGGATTGAGCAGATCATGCAGCGTTTGTGGCAGAAGTGGTCTACCCAGTATCTGTCAGACCTGCATAACCGAACGAAGTGGACAAAACGGAGAGACAACATCACTGTTGGAACAATGGTGGTTCTCAAAGAGGACAACCTTCCTCCACTGAAGTGGCCACTAGCGCGTGTGACCGAAATTCATGCTGGCGCAGATGGGAATATTCGTGTCGTGACTGTCCAAACCAAGGACGGTAATTATCGCAGAGCAATTTCCAAAATTTGCATTCTACCGATCCGAGACAACCTTTCAACACCAGACGAGGAGAACTAGGACTCCTCCAACGGCGGGGGCCAACCGGCCTCCGCATACCAGTTAAGTTATGTATTGTTTAAACTTGCAAAAAGTTAATCCAAATTCTTTTTCGCAGTCACGACCCCCCATTTCCCCTCTCAGCACGAAACGCTGAATCTCGAGTTGTCTCTGAGCCTATGAGGTAATCTGTTTTGTCCGGTGGTGGTTCCTTGTTGCATGAGCAATCAATTCCTGTTCCTGTCTGGCTTTTCTGGAAGCCACAGTGGCGCCTAGCGCCCGCACTGCGCGGCAGTGCTCTGTCAGTACATCGTACTCATTCCAGTTCTGTTTGAACTTCTCGAGGTACTCTCCGCAATAACTGCAATACGGGGAAGGAGTGTACAATCCAACCCCTGGCCCAAGTAGTAGTCGTCAACGAGCTTGGCCAGTTCGTCCATCGATTACAACATCGTTCAGCCATTCGGAGCAGTGAAGGAGAAAGTCTACCGTCGGAATGTAATCGTTTGCGGAAGTTCATCGACGCCAGAGGGCGTCCGCGGAGGCCACGAGGGCCTCCGTTCCAGGCAAGTTGTTTTTTGTAACATAAATTCAATCTAATTAGCACCCGCTCATCTGATTCCAGAGAAGCCACCACCAGTCGAACATCTGTTCGACCGTTCCGTCAGCCTTAGCCGCAGAGGCAGCTGAAACCTCCGATCGTTCGATTCCGTCAGTCAGTCCGGCCACAAAGGCAACTGAAAATTTGCACCCAATCGAACCACTCCGTCAGTCGTGCCGCAGAGGGAACTGAAATCTCCGTTCTATCGAAGCACATTGTCAGCCCTGCCGCCGAGGCAGCTGAAATCATCATCCGCAGAAAATACCATCCGTTTGTCATGCTACAAAACCACCGTTCAGCATCTCCGTGTCATCAACATCGTTTGAAGCATCGTCGAAGTACTGGACAGCCCTGACAGACAGACTATTGAGGAAATTATCATTAGGCAGCCAAAAAGGTCTGCCAGGTAAGTTGTTCCGGTTTTATACTGCACTTCTCCACGATACTATATCTCCGATTTTCACCATCCCGAGGAAAACCGTTACCGATGAAATACGCTACGAGCCAACTACCACCAGCAGCAGCATCCAAGTCAGCTGATCGATGTAGGTCATGGTCAGCCCGTCCCAGCATCAGCGGCAGCACAATAGCAGCCCAGATGACCGAACCCAGTCATCCAGTCGGTCGACTGCAGAACAATATGTTACTTAAAAGTGTGTTATTTTCATATCTAGTATATAAGTCAGTAGTAGTTTAGCAGAAAAGTCGATAGCTAGAGGCAGGTTGTGATTGAAATTGGGGCATTTCAAGGCGGCCGGCAAATGGTGAAGCCAAAATCAATCAGCCGCTGTTGCCCGACCGACGGGAATCGTGTGTGACCAGATGCGTTCCACATCTACCGTAGGTAGTGGTCTTTTTCTGTTACACGCATTTGGTCAGTCCGTCCCACTTGTTCATGTTCGTTTTTGTGATACCTATATGTATGTACATTCCCTTGCGATCGCTTCTCGATCGCCAGCCAGCCAACAATCAGCTGGCAGTTGTAAATGCCTGCCAGAACGTTTACCGAACGTATCCTATGGCCTTACCCTTCTCATTAACACTGCACAATAGAGATGGGCGACTCACTCACGAATCGATCGAAAGAGTCGACTCTCAAAAATGAGTGAACGAATAACGATTCTTTTCAAAAGAGTCACGATTCACAGGAAATGCAATTTCCGGAAGAGAGTACCAGGAATAAGCAACATTTTTAAAGCTGGTTTATCATGATCAAGTGCACTAGACATGTAAACATATTTGAAGTAGCTTCATATATTAAATATGATATCATTCAGAAATGGTCATGTTATGTTTTTTTATGTTCATGATTAATTTAATGAATCACTGAATCGATCAAAAGAATCGATTCACTTTTGTGAGTAAGTCACCAACGATTCGCTCGCAAAATCGGACCAAATTGCCCATCTCTAGCACAACATCCCGTAACACCTATGAGAGGTCGTAGAGTTTTCTGCATCTTTCTTAAGTAGGCGTTTAACTAACCACTCCTTCCTTTTCCCTAGCATTGGCAAGGTTGTGGGCAGGCTCTCGACTGTTGGAGGATGCGTCAATCTTGTCTAAGAGCCAGAGATTAGTACCAAATCTCTGGCTTTGGTAACGGACGGGAAGGAGGCAACCCTCATACAATGGTCTAGGACTGTACCACCTACGCATTTGTGCAAATTGCTTAATGCTAATGCTAATATTGGCTGAGCTGTAATCCCATATGAAGCAAATACCATTATTAAGGTTTGAAGAATGAGCTTTCTCTATGGGATGATAAGTTTGTATCGTAAAACGGGGTAACTTTGATAGTTTTTTCGAAGAAAACTTGAATATTTATGCATGCTGTTTCAAAGAATTATAATTTATATTTTTAAAACAAGTACTGGCATCCTAGCAGTCGATAGATTGCCAAAAGATTTATTTTAAATGGAGATATAATTTTTCATATAATCGAAAGTTGGTTTTCTGATTTGGGGTAACATTTATAATGGAATATGAATCGAACAAAGTTGAATAAATAACGAACATTTGTTGGGCATTGCATACCTCTAGGCGTTTAACGTTATATGGAAATTTCTGACTTAGATTACAAAAATGGTCCCAGTTTGTGAAAATGCTTTTCACTAAGAGATTTGAGACCCTATTCAAGTTCTATGATAACTAGGCTGTCAAATATAAGTGGCCAACTATTCATAAATACATCAAATAGTGATCGTAGAAATGGTTGTTTGTAAGTTGTTTACAAAATGCTAAAACTGTGTCAATTTTCAATATTCGTATAAAAAGCCTCAAATGTCCTTGATTCAAATGAAAACCACTCTTACATGAAGTGTCATACTAATATTCTTTAGTTTTGCATTCGTTTTGCTTAACTGATTAACAGAAATTATGATATTTCGTTTAGTATGTAGTGGGTTACGCACTATCACAGTTACCCGCATTATCAAAGATACCCCATTTTATTCCAGTACTGACGTGGTTGGAACATTTTTCAAAATTTCTTCATAGCAATTTCTATACAAAAAAAAATTGTCTTTGGGCCACCTTTAAATCACCGCCTAGAAAGCTGAAAATTTCACAGAACACTTTTTATAGTAAAAAAGATATGGGAAGTCGGATTTTATTTTTTTTTTGTTTATTTTGAACAGCCCTAACATATCAACATTCTGATAATTTGGAAGATTGATACCTTTTGTTCATTAGTCTAAAGGCTATACACTGCATGTTTGCTCAATTCAACAGTATACAACTAGGAGGCGCTAGTGAGCTACAAATAATTCAAACTCATATATCTCATGATGCAGAGTAGTTAGATAGAATAGAAATATTAGTAGTAGAACGCTAGTTGAGCTGTGGTCACAAAAATGAAATAATTTATAATTACCTTTAATTGTACTTTTTCATCGTTTGTTCATTGCCATGTTGTAGAGGATGATTTGTTATGTTTTTGAAAATTTATTGGACACTTCGATTCCCGGTACTCACACTGTCAGCGCGTGGTATACTAGATGTTGGTAACACGAACAGCAACGACATTAGCATTCTTAGGTTAATGCTTCTACTCTAGATAACCATAGTTGTTCGTTAGGATTAGGACTACTTGTTGTATGCTTCGTAAGTCCGATTTAAAATCAAAATTTAAACATTTACCGATGTAGTTTAACTTGAAAACTGGTGTTTTCGGCAAAGATGTTTGTAAGTTCAAGAGCTATACGCTGCCTGTCCACAGGGACGAAAATACTCATTCTACCTTCGCCTATATTGACGCTTGCTGGGTAGAATCTTTGTTGATTTTTATTTGTTTTTATCCTCACCTTGACAACACAACAAAGCTTGCTGATACTCAAGCGTGATAATCGGAAACAAAAAATGATTTTCATTCGAACCAACTTGACTTTTTTACAATCCGCTTCGGGAAGTTATAATTTTTGCACGAAGCACACTAAAGACGCGTCAATATCATCGTGCATTTGATCGTTCATTACCCGTATAGCAGCATATTTTTTAATTAATATGAACCTCATTGATAATCAATTTTCCTAAACTGACACACTTCTGGTTCTGATAATCAAAAACACCAACGACATACGGGCTTCGTTGTTTGTTTTCTTCATCTATTGTTGTGCCATCTTCATTGGTACAATCACATTGGTGGTGGTGCGGTTACTTTGATGGTGTCATAAATGTCAGTGAATTGATTATAGTGAGCATGATTTTTTTCCATCCCTGTGTCCAACAATATGTCCAACATTCTTCCGCTAGAAGGCGCTAGTGAGAAACAAATATTTCGTCGCATGTCTCACGATGCAGAACAGCTATAAAACAAATGTTTTCAGCAAAGTTATTCGTTTGGTTTAGCCTGTATGCTCGGTTACAGGAATGCTACCGACTCGGTATCGAAATGCTAATAACTTAGTTGAAGTATTTACGACAAAAATGTTCATTGCGTCTGAGGCTATCCGGCTCATGTTTAAATAGGTTCGCATTATGGGGCGATCCATTAATTCGGTAAGACAATTTTCGGGGTTTTTAAACCCCCCCTCCCCCTATGGTAAGATTTTTTGTATGAAAATTAAAAATAAATTGTATGGCGCGTAAGAAATCTCAAACCCCCCCACCCCCCATAAACCCTTACATAATTAATGGATAGCCCCTATGCCACATAGAAGAGAACGTTAAATATTTTCAGTCATATACCACGTCCATTCGATTTAGGCAACACGTTAAAAAATAAAGTTATTAAAAAGGAACCATTCAAAAATCGAAGGATTTATTGAACAACTTTGATGAAGTTATCATTCTTTGAAATCATCTGGAACTTTAGATATAGAATATCGTAACTAATTTATGAGCGTCATATAGGAACATTTTTTGAGCTAACGTCATCAGTCGGTGAAATTTGCAACAAATAAGTGTGTAATATATGTAGTGGCCCTTTTCTTGTTAGAACTCCTCACCAAGGAAAGTATAATTGTATATAAAACTGTTCCTGAAAAATAAACGTGTCTGAATTTCGCTATTTATTAACCATTTCCCACAATAACCCTTCTCCGGGATGAACCATCATACTTTCTAATTTTCATAATGTTTTAGCAAAAATCAATTAAATTTTATTCCAAACTGCAGAAAATCCAAAATTCGACCAGACTGCGCGATGATAACTCGATTTGAATTTGGGGTCAATATGACTTCAAGCTACAGACAACATATTTGTCAAAAAATTACTCTGAAAAACTTTTTCCAAGATATTTGAAAACTGAAGTTTAATAACTTGTTGATGGGTACTAAGAATCAGGCTTTATTCTGCTCATCTTGATCTGATAGATGAAGCGACCTCGTACGCTCACAACAATTATGAACCAGCATTCGCTGTTGGTTGAATAATCCGTGGCTGAGAGAGTGGAGAGAAACGTTGGCTCTATCCAAACGCACATCTTCCATTTGACAGCTCTAGCTTACTGCGAGGCTCTGCAAACACATCATCATTGCTTTTGGGATGAACTGAGGTTGGTTTCTCCGTCAACACAAGAGCATGATTTCGCTGTCCTCTTTGCCCTTTTGGGCAAAGAGCTACAAAGAGACAACGAAGAGCTGTCTGGAAATGCTCTTCCCCGAACTGAGAAATGGAAAAACAAGCTCTCCCCCTAACTGAGAAAGGGAGAAAATAATCTCCTTCTCTTTTAAGCACTGAGGTTGTCAAAACAAGCTCTTCACCACTGTGGGAATGAAAATAACAAAACACAAACGTGTGAACTCTTCATCCCGCAGAGCTCGTACGCTCAGTTTGTGTGTGGGTAAAATCGCTTCTCTTTTGTAGTTGATCATTGAAAGGGGGAGAAAGAGGATAAGCCAAGAGCAAGGAAGAAGCCTGCTAAGAATCGCTTCTTAAAGATCTTCGAAAATGCGCAGAATTAAGATGTTAGCTGCGCTGGATTACGGCACTTTACGATATCTTCGAATATTGAACATAAGGGCGGTCCATAAATGACGTAGTATTGTGTCAACAATTGGGCAAAAAAATGCTACGTAAGTTATGGACGATCTTTAATAATACTCACTTTACTTGGGTGCATTAAGTGTACGAGCGTCTGTACAATGGCATGGTTTGTCGCATTCATATGAGCATTTAGTGGGAAGTTGCACTCTCCACTGCAGAAGAATGCTCCATAACCCTCCGGTGCAATTATCCAGTCCTGCCAGTTCAAATCCTTGAAGCTTACATAGAGTGTTTTAATCTGGCAGCTCTTATGGTGATCTATGGGTAACTCGATCAACGGGTTTCGATTTTCC
This sequence comes from Aedes aegypti, assembly GCF_002204515.2. Taxonomy (NCBI): domain Eukaryota; kingdom Metazoa; phylum Arthropoda; class Insecta; order Diptera; family Culicidae; genus Aedes; species Aedes aegypti. Next base: position 156,529,413 of record NC_035107.1, on the reverse strand, counting down.
GACTTATTCTTGCGCTTTCTCTGTGTGTTTCTTTTGCTTCTTGAAAGACTATGCAAAACGGGCTTGACAATCTAAAATAAAAAATAAAAAATATTTACATTACACCATGGAAAGATTGACCATTTTCAATCTCCTCTCTCCTTTATGCCGGGGTTGAATTCTGAGAAAATTGAGAGTATCTCTCACTTATCACTCTCTGCAACAATCATAATCATGCTGAAATCTTGCTTGCTTTGAATTCAATTGAGAACAAATTCTGCAATGCCTGCAGAAATATTATGTGTGGATCGTCACGTTGCCCTAAACCATGTCCCCCTAAAAGGATGACGTAATTAATGGAGATCCCGTAAGCTATTACCTAAGCCTTCTATTTTATTTGCAGTTTTATTTAGAGTTGTTATTAATTATCCAGTACATACTTGATGCTGAAATTTTCTTAACTTCCTTGAGCACTACCCAATAAACATTCTATTGGAATAAGAGTTGAACAAACCACTCTGAAGATTATTTCAACTCAATTAACTGTTGTTCAGCTACTACTGTTACTTGGGTAAGTAATATGACATATATGACATACGAATGCGGAATATGGAAACTTTGACAAAGTAAACTCTCATTTGATAGACTCTGTCCAAGTAGGGGCGTAATGCCAAGAAAAAGCATATTCAGCTGCCAGCATACGAAGCAAACGTCCTTCGTTTAGCGAAATTCTCTCATTGATTTATTTTTGGAAACCTCTTCAACAAATCTGTTCAGTGGTAACGTCTGCGGCTATAAAACAAAGCCATCAGAAGGCCGACTCCCCACTAATTGGGAGATATGTGCCTGCTCCTGAATTTGCACTACTGTTTAATATTGACAATATCAAAGGAATAGTTTGAATTTAACGTTGCATGTAATGGTTTGAAAATAAAAAAAGGCAAAATAAACGTTTCCGCCCGACTTAGATTTGAATCTTCATCTCTGGAGCTCAAGTCTCGTAACTTACCTCGACGCCAGTTCGTATTAGTTAGATTTGGTTTGATTGAACGTAATATGCTACTACAATGAGCTGTCAATGATAACTTTTACACAAGTGACATGATGTTCAAAATCAAAGACGTTTCACTTTTAAGTCTAGTGCTAGAGGTAGTAGAGTTAATCCAAAGGCAAGTGTGCCATAGGGGCAAGTGTGCCAACCCTATTTTTTTTTTTAAATTTCATCTCATTTTCTCTTTGAGCATAACAATATGTTCCCTTATAGATTACAATACAATGATTTTTTTTTTGTAAAATTTAGTTTATTTGACCGTAGCGTAAAAAGTAATTACAATATAATTATTTATACACAATCAATTTCAAACTCTAGCGACAATACATCAATTGCATTATTACAATTCATAATAAAGATGATATATTCATGAAACATTTTGAGAATTCGAATTTTCTTCAGTTTTTCTATGCCTTGCAGTTGCGGGCGCAAGAGCTCTTCTATCGTCAGTCTGCGCCATCCATTGAGAACAGAATTAATTTTTTGTTGTAGCATCCGCCAAGCTGCGGCGACTCGTGCGCATCCACTTAGCTTGTGTTCTATCGTCTCACGTGCACCACCGCAATGCAGACAGATTTCGCTGTCGGCTCTGTTCATACGAAACATCAAAGAACGGTGCTCAAGTTTTGCGTTCACCACCAGGTAGAGAGAGCTTCGTTGATACGATGAAAGTTGTCTCAGCGAAATGTTCTGCCAAATTTGAGGCCAATTTGCTGCCGGATATTTTTGCGAAATTTTCGGTGGGTCTGTTCGCTCAAGGTACGTACTGTAGATGCTTCCAGCGCAGGGGGAATCTTGTAATACAGGCGGGAGTGATGGGAATTCGGTCAGGATAATTTTGAGACACGGGCAGTCTGCAGGTGGTTGAGGATTGGTTTGGGTAAAGAAGGATTTGTAGAACGGGAGGGAGTCGATTTCTTGCAAATGCCGGTTCAAAATCAGGGCTTTGAATTTCAATGCAGGCAAGTGTAAGTTCATTCCGCCTTCTTTCTTGATACGTGCTAGCTGCTGTATTGGAACTCTTGCTGTTATGCCTCGCCACAGAAACGTTCCGATCGTTGCAGTCAGTTTTGCCGTTTGAGCAGCTGATGCTGAGAGTACGGAAGCGAGATACCACAGTTTGGATGTGATGAACGTGTTGAGCAACGTTACTTTTTGGTGCAAAGTGAGTGTGCGCTGAGCATGGAGGTACACTAAACGAGCGAATTTACCAACAAGCTCATCCCAATTTAGTTTGCTCATAAGACGTACGGAATTCGCAAACGTGATTCCTAATATTCGCACAGTGTTTTCGTTCCGTAGCCACGGTACGGTGAGCGGCATGTCATCAGTGTACCCCACCGATATTGACGAGGATTTTTCTAAACTCAGCCTCGCACCAGAGACACGCTCGAAGCAACGAAAAGTCTCTCGCATCCGTTCGAGTCTTGCTCTGCAGGTTGAGATCACCGACACGTCATCAGCATATGCCACCACTAGATCAGGTCCTCCTATCTGTTCGAGTCGTTTGATTAGAGGATGGAGATAAAGCACGAACAGATGCATCGAGAGAGGGTCCCCTTGCCGAACCGATCTCTCGATAGGAAAAGCTTCAGACAGTCGCCCATTAACCAACAGGCGCGATGTAGACAACTCTCCAATTTTGTTGAGCAGTCTCACGAGATCCGAGTGGAAACCAAGTGAGCGCATGTTCCGCGAGAGGAACTCACGATCCACCAGATCAAAAGCATGTCGCAGATCGAATGAAGCAAGTAGACCACGTTGTTTTCGTTTTTTCAACTGCGCAATTCGGTCTTTTAAAGCAAGAGTTGCTTGAAATATATTGCGACCGAAATTGGAGCACTTTTGACCATCACTTATCACTTGATGAGCACGCATTACATTTTCCAGTCTCTGCTTCAAGATACGTGAAAATATTTTATAATCACAGTTGAGCAGTGAAATTGGCCGGTATGCGTGAGCAGTTTGGTCGTTCCCCTTCTTCTTTACGAGCACTATCACACCATTGACAAAATCTGCCGGAAAGTTTCCGGCAAGCGCATCATTCATCACCAAAGTGATCTCCCTCCAGATTATATCGAACGTTTTCAGATAGAACTCACGAGGAAGAGAGTCCCCGCCGGGGGATTTATTCGGGCTGCTGGACTTTATGGCGGAGAACACGTCCGCCGGGGTGATTTCGCTCATGCAGTGTTCGTTAGAGGGATCATTTTCAGGAATTACCCTCTCGCATTCGAATGTGTCTGCTACTTGTCGATCTGTTTGACCAGCAGCGTAAAGCGAACGGTAAAACACAAACATGTGTCTTTCGATCGCTTCAGGAGTGTTAATCAGATGGTCGTTGTCATCGCGCAGCTGGGTGATCGTTGTTCTTTTTCGCCGCCTATCGCCTAGCTGGAACGACGAGATTGGTTCTCCGGCAACGTATGATTCGTTTACTCGCATAAACGTTTGGGTAAAGTTACGCTGACGTGTCAACATTTGCGCCTTCACACGATTGATTGTCGACAGCATGGCAGGGTTTTGAAAATATCCATCGTACGCTTGCCGTAACTGCGTGTAGAGTCGCTGGTATTCACGCTGAAAATCATTGAAAGCGGCTTTCGATTTCCACCGAAAGAAGGAAGTTGTTTTTGGTTTGGCATACAACAGCCACCATTGCATCCATGAGTTGTAATTTCTTCTCTGGCGGGTCCAATACTGCCAGCGGCACTGGAACTCTTGGATGTTTTCCGTTGTCAACAAATGGGGTCGGAGAGACCAAAAGCCGCGACCCGGTTCTCGGCCAAGGTAGGGCAGGCATATACGTGCTGTGATGGCCTTGTGGTCAGAGAACGAGCAAACATGAATATCAATTGTTCGCAGGTGGCTACGCAGACTTTGGCTAACGTACACACGATCTAGGCGAGAAGAGGAGTTGTGCGTCATATACGTATAACCAGGCATGTTCGGGCATAGTTTTTCCCACACATCGACCAGCTGAAGTTGCTGTATGGTGGCAAGGAGAGCGGGACTGTGATTGTGGCCCGTCGCATCACGTTGCCGCAATACACAGTTGAAATCACCAGCTAATAATGTGTTATCCGTATTGTGACGAAGGTAGAAAGCGAGCGTGTTGCTGTAAAAACGCTCTCTCTCGGCACGCAGGGCCGTACCAGATGGAGCGTATACGTTGCATAGTGTTGTGTTTTGGATTCTCAGGGCAATTATTCGGCCATCTATACTCTTTTCGACGTTAGAGAACTGTATGTAGTCTTTCATAGCTATTGCCGTACCTCTCCTATTGTGGTCCACATTGCACACAACGCTAAAGCCGGGTATCTGAAGCTGCTCGTTCTCTACCTCCTGCAGAAACGCTATATCGATCTCCGACGAACGAAGGAAAGAACAGAGGGCATTAATTTTGGTCGGATTCGTGATAGTATTTATGTTGATAGAGGCAATGTTATAGCTGTTGAAGGCCATTGGATTAATCGTCCAACTCCGCATTCACATCGTCATCGTGGTTGTGTCGAAGCTTCTTGCCGGGCGGGCGGCCACATCGGCGTTTGCTGCTTGTTGATGCTGAAGAGATATCGGTTTCATTCCCATCGCTTGCTTGTCGAGTTGTCATACGGCTTGCTGTTTGCACGCTTTGCGGCGCGGCCGGTGGGGCCATGAGGCTGCCGCTTTTTTCGGCTACATTCGTTTTCGTCAACGGTGAGGAACTCGTCGTTTGATCGCTAGTGGTCGGCATAGTTTGCTTCGGAGCAGCAACTGCAGATTCGGCAGCAGTCATCTTCGTCGGTTGATTTTGGCTTTGTTGCTTGGTCTCTTTGGACTTCGATCTGAACAGCTTCGAAAACGGTGTCTTCTGCTTTGTAGCAGTGGGCTTTGCGGCACTGGGATTTGTCACAGTTTGCTTTGCGACATTAGCATAAGTCTTCTGTACCAGAAGTTTCTTATTTTGGACACAGGAGATCCCGTTGTGTACAAATTCGCTGCAATATTTGCACGTTTGTAGCTGCCCAAAAAATACCACGTTCGTGACTTGGCCATCGATTGTGACGTAGCTCTCTATGTTGCGCTTTAGCAACATTCGGGCAACACGAGTACCAGTTGGGAGACCAGCGAAGCGAAATTTGCTGTCCCATACTTGGTCGGTCACAGAGAGAACTTCTCCGTAGGCGCTGAGAAACTCAGCGATTCGCTCGTTCGATACATCCTCGGATAGGTCGGTTAGCTTTACCTCTACCGTCACGTCCTCGAGCGTAATCCGAAGCTTGTAGATTTTTCCATCCACCTCCGTTTCGTGCTTGTTATCGTGGTCTGCAACGATTTTTTGCGCCAGCTCCAGGTCGACGACCTTCACAAAGGCGCATCCAAGTGCCCTACTTGGCTGTAGACGAACCACTTGTTCGTATTGTAGGCCCAATGTGGAACCGACGAAATCATGAAGCTCTTCGAATGTTGGCTTCTTTGGCACGTTCGCGTAATCGATACGAAACGTGTTTTCGCGTCGAACGCTCATCGCGGCAGCACAACTCGCGACGAAAACGAAGCGCGAAACGAGATTTTGGATACAATCCGAAAGAAAAAAATAAACAATAGCTTGCGTGTGGCTTCCAGCAGAGAACACGACTGCTCAGCATGGAAGTTGAGCGCGAACTAATGATCAAAATATGATGAAAATTGTTCTACTTTTCACGTATTTACATCGACTTTTGTAAAAGAACCCAAATTTAAGTAAATTTTTATAAGATTTCGTTGTTTCCAAATATCATGGTAAAACGTAAATTAGTGACAGATTTTTCTAAAGTACTTTACATCGTGAAGCTATTGAAATGTGTAAGTTATTGTGACATTTGAATGAAAAAGTACGAAACCTAGTTTGGTTGAAATCTTTATTTATTGGGGCAAATGTTTGATTGAAATTTATAAAAATGTAAATATCATCAACAAAGCCGTAATAATAAAATAAGGCACCAGTAATGGTTTCTGAAGTATAGTAGGACATAGTTGAATTTTTAATCCCAAAGTGATTTTGTTCTCCAAATATTCAATAACAACATGATTTTCCACGTATCAAGTGCTGTTTCACTTATCTACATCAAGATTAAACCGTTATTTAGTGCTGATTTAGAGTAATATTATACATATCCGCCATAAAGGTGCCGGTAGTGCGCAAACGTCAAACTCGAATAAAACCTATACGAGCACCTCGAGTGAGCAGTTAGCACATTACCAATTATAATAGAGCGCATTTTGTTGTACGATGCAATAAATCCCAGTGTTATGTCTGTATATCTGTGTTATTAAGACTGGATGCCGACAGCGCAGAGGACGGGTGGATTAAATGGATTAATTTTGTCCTTGTATAAAAGCAATACCTGCCCAGACAACCAAAATGTACATACCGTAATCCGGGGTAACATTGATCATTTTTTTGAATATTTCTTAAATATTTCGTTTGAAAATGCAAATGTAACAAATTTTATATTTTTAAAACAAGTGCTGCCACCTATGGCTCGAGACTATATACTTCATTTTGTTTTTTGAACGATTTAAGAATGTTTAAAAAAATGTTTGAGGCGATTTTTTGATTTAGCTGGTAAGGGGTAACATTGATCACTTATGTAAACAACGTTCGGTAATATTGAAAATGTCGTTACTTACTTAAATCATGGCCCCTGAAGCCGAATATGAAGGCCAAACGCTTACAAGTCATTTACTTTTTGAGTTATTCTAAAATTAAAAACACCTCGGACCACGGAATACGCCTAAAGGTAGGCAATTTCCTAAGGGAAATTTACATTCTTAACAGTAATTCGGTAATGTTGCCTAATTGAACATAATTATGAAAGTTTTGACAACGGTATCGTTTTCGGCGATGCCGCTTTTAGTAAGAACCACATTTTCCATGCTCATATCGTTCACAGAACTTATGTGAGACATGAATGTTTGGAAGTGTCATCCTTAACCATTAAAATAATTGTTTCGAAAAGTTGCTAAATTTAAGTATATGGTAAACGCAATTTTCGCAAAAATCTTCACTTTTATTAGCTCATGAATATAAGAAAAGGAAGCACCATTCATGGTTTGGAAATGTTCCATCAATAAATGATAATGCGAACTTTTAACGAGATGAGTCATTCCGATCAATGTTACCCCGCTGATCAATGATACCCCGGATTACGGTATAACGAAATCACCTGGTATGTGCAACATTTCACTTATAAGATGTTGCGAAAAGGTCTTCTACGTACAAAAGTGGAGGCGATATGCGTGCATGTATTATGTGATGAATAATAACATACAATGCGAGTGTATAAATAATCTACCGAACTAACCTGTTATCTTATGCGACTTAGCTGGTGATGGTGATTTGACAGCTGCTACGAATTAATTCGACTTCCTTTGTACGAGTGTACGGGACGAAACAAAATGTACAAATTAACTCAGAAAAGAAGTGTTTTATGCGAGGAAGCTTATCAATCTGACGAGTTTATCCACGGTGTTTTGCGGGTTTGATGTAATTAGTATGAATAAACGAGTTATAACGTGAACTTTCATGCGATTTCTGATTGTGTGGGTGGTTACCTTGCCAATCCTGCTTTTTGTGGTCACATGACTAAACTCCAGCCCCTCTGCCGAATAACTTTTTTTTTATTTCCAGCTATATTTAGTCATATATTATAAACAAAGCAATTAGCAACTATCAAAAAGCTAAACATTACATATACTTTGCAATTGGATTAAATGGACAAAGTGATGTGAAGTTTTGCTAAAAAAATTTCCGAAAGAGGTGCACTTTGCGCGAAAAAGGACCACGTAATTATTGAGCTGAAATCGAATTCAGGTTAATTTCTGCGTCCATGAGTCCTCTCATGGCGTAGGGGTAACGCGCCCTAACTAGAGATCAGGGAGTCGTGAGTTCGATTCTCACTGAGAAGACGTGTAACTTTTTCGCAAAATTTCACATCAATTTGTCCATTTAATCCAATTGCAAAGTATATGTAATGTTTAGCTTTTCGGTAGTTGTTAAACTTTCACTCGGCTGGTTAGCCGTAAACCACGATTCATAATTAAAAACAAGTAAAGCAATTAGGTTCCTATGGAAAATATTTATTCTTTTACATACCTGAGGACTTCTGCAATAGGCAACCAGGAAAGGTTGATATTTATCGTCTCCTCTAGCATTTACCAAACCAATTTCATCCAGCTTAATTTCTCTATCTGAAATTATGGTGTTTATTTTTTTAAGTGGCATGGAATATTTCAATGTATTTACCTGGACGATTCTTCAGATATGCTCCTATATAGAATCCTTTGTTGGAACTTGCATCGGTTGTCCATTGCATGACAGTACTAGTGACATTTAGTTCAATCCATCCGTCATAGTGGGGTAGGTCTACTTCTGCAATTTTTGCAAGCTCTTTTTCACTGTAATATAAAAAGTACAATAAAAGCTCCCAGTACTATGGCTGATTTAAACCCTGTAACATCACCATCATCTAAAAATACACCGAATGCATAACTTTGACATGAATACCTCCAAGTTTTAATAATTTCTGAGTACAGCGGGGAATCGCTGATTGGAACACGGCTGCCTTCCTACTAGCGAATCCGACCCGTTAATTGGAATGACTCACGCATCTGGAGAGTAAGTCGTCACGAAACACACATATACAGTGAGAGGCAAAATAAAGTGCCCACCTTACCAGTTTTCGAATTTCTCTCATTGATTTGGTTCAAATTAAAGTTAACACACCTAAATCTTTTGTGATATTTTATTTTTGATATTCTTTTAAAGTTGCACTTACGAAATTTTGATAAAAAAAAGAATTTTACTTAAAGAAAAAGAAAATCAATTTGTATTGAAAAAAAAGTAGTGACAAAAATAAGTGCCCACTTCCTTCTTGACCCCAGAAAAGATGATTTAAGAAAAATAAAAAGCAATTTAATAGTTAATGTGTCCTCCTTTGGCCTTAAGGACTTGCTGGAGGCTCTTCGGCATGCTTTTCACCAGGTTTTGTAGGTGTTGTGGATCTAGTTCTTCCCAGGCGCGCTCCAAGGCTTCAAAATAATTATTTTTGTTGGTAACACCAGTTTTTTCAACCCTGGCATCGAGAATCGCCCACAAATTCTCGATGGGGTTGAGGTCTGGGCTTTGTGGAGGCCATTCCAGCGGTTTAATCCGACAAGACCGGAAAAAAGACTTGGTCTTCTTTCCAGTATGCTTCGGGTCGTTGTTCTAGAGAAATATGAATTTCTCTTCAAGGCCCGTCTGGATCAGCGAAACCTCCAGATTTTCCAGCAAGATGTTAATGTAGGAATCTGCCATCATTATTCCGTCGATTTTCACGAGGTTTTCTACTCCACTCCATGAAAAACACCCCCAGACCATCACATTTCCTCCTCCATGCTTCACCGTTCCTTGGATGTGGTGCTCTGCATCACACACGAGCCCGCCGCTCTCGGTTAGACAGCTCGAGCTTCAGGAGCGCCACATCCAAGGAACGGTGACGCATGGAAGTGTGATGTGATGAAATGTGATGGTCTGGGGGTGTTTTTCATGGAGTGGAGTAGGAAGCGTCGTGAAAATCGACGGAATAATGACGGCAGATTCCTACATTAACATCTTGCTGGAAAATCTGGAGGTTTCGCTGATCCAGACGGGCCTTGAAGAGAAATTCATATTTCTCTAGAACAACGACCCGAAGCATACTGGAAAGAAGACCAAGTCTTTTTTCCGGTCTTGTCGGATTAAACCGCTGGAATGGCCTCCACAAAGCCCAGACCTCAACCCCATCGAGAATTTGTGGGCGATTCTCGATGCCAGGGTTGAAAAAACTGGTGTTACCAACAAAAATAATTATTTTGAAGCCTTGGAGCGCGCCTGGGAAGAACTAGATCCACAACACCTACAAAACCTGGTGAAAAGCATGCCGAAGAGCCTCCAGCAAGTCCTTAAGGCCAAAGGAGGACACATTAACTATTAAATTGCTTTTTATTTTTCTTAAATCATCTTTTCTGGGGCCAAGAAGGAAGTGGGCACTTATTTTTGTCACTACTTTTTTTTCAATACAAATTGATTTTCTTTTTCTTTAAGTAAAATTCGTTTTTTTATCAAAATTTCGTAAGTGCAACTTTAAAAGAACATCAAAAATAAAATATCACAAAAGATTTAGGTGTGTTAACTTTAATTTGAACCAAATCAATGAGAGAAATTCGAAAACTGGTAAGGTGGGCACTTTATTTTGCCTCTCACTGTACATCCTCATTTGTTCTATATATAGTGGTTATCACGCTCAATTGTATGAGTAGCTTAGTGTAGAAGTGTTTGTGAAACTTAGAGGAAAACAATATGAGTTCTGTCTCGAAAAACACACAGAATCTGGATGTAAATATTTCAAATTGGGTAATATTTACATATGCATTTTGATTAGTATGGAAAGTGTGTGCAAGTTTCTTTGAGGAAAACAAAAACAAACTGTGTATGACGAGCGTATGCGAATGTTCGTGAGTTCAAATGTCACTAAGCTCTATGGGGACTTCAATGCGACGATGCTCAAACGAAAAAGCCAGTATGACATTTAATCTTGACATTCGAGTGCTTTTTAGTTGGATTTTTTCCAACCAGCGAACATCAAGCATGGCTAAGGAATTGTTTAAAAAAGCCTTGATACATGAAATTATCATGTAGAATTAGCGAAGAACCAAAAGAGGAGAGGTGCAGTCAAACTTCCATGAGTCGATATTTGAGGGAACCAGAAAATACTTGGAAAGCCGTTCGAGGGGACCATTATATAGTAACCAAAATTTTTTTAAATGTGTTCGAATCCTCTGCGCAGAATCTCAATAGAGAATCAAAAAAGTAGATTGGAGTACATTGTACCTTTCAATTCCGCCCTAATTGCTCATCTTTGACAGATACGCGTATTTAGACTACCACTTGTAGCCTTGTTCAGTGTCACTTACTCGTATCCACACAAGTATTTGTCGAATCTCGGTAACATTCGGCGAGATCTTGGTAATCTATTTTTTAGCCATTCGTTTTTTTTTTTATTTTTTAACTATTCGGTTTTTATTATTGAAAATCAAAACTATACCTACCCAAAGACCACCCGTTTATGTTGCAAATGTAAACCTTAATTATAAAACTCACCCATCCAAATTGATGATTGAATAGACAGCGACCGTAATATTAACCTCGTCAGTGCCATACTTGTTAAGCTCATGCCTTTGATACAATCTCAATTCAGCTAAAATCAGTTCAGCGTCATCTTCCATTTCGTTTACATCAAACCATAAGCGGCGTCCTTTCTCATGGCGCACTTCCGAAACATGGTGATCTAGAATAATATCAAGTTTTACAATATACAATGTCAATGTTAGCGCATGAATACACTTACTTTTATTCAAAAATGTCATAATGATATCACTCTGATCAATCGCCTTATTATCTGCTTCAGTAAATAAGACATCAACGTCATCAGCGCTTCGGACATGACGGTTATGGTTATTGCTGGTATCCGACGATAATTTATCATACACGTTCAATAGAAATTGTGGGGCTGATTTACTGAAAAAGACATTGAAACAGTGAAATTCTTTATATATGAAGAAAATGATCCGAAAAAAATCAAATCCCAGAAGAACTAGTTTTGTTATGAAAATTTCATTTAACGCTCATTTCATAAGTCACCATCACACCTACCACACGATATACGAATGTAAAAATTGCATCTTTTGTAATGAAAGCTCTTAGTTAGTAATAGTTCTCGTAGAACACTAAGCTGAGAAATGGGCTCTTTCTAGAAGTGCTATATGTGGCAGTCAACGACAGAAACGACGAGTGACGTTGCGATGATACCAAAGCCGTATCGAGTTCCACCTGATAACAGACTTCGTAATCGTCAAAACGGTGTCCTTTTGCAGTCACTACGCACCTTCAAGGTGGACAGCGGAGCAGTTTAGCCAGATGGTTGACCAGCCAACCAGTAAATTGATCGAACAAAGGTGTTCAATGCCTGTTTATGTGGATTTGGGCAACAGAGTGACCAGCGTAAGAGGATATATTCTGCAGGAAGCTCTAGTTTACGATTGAGTAATAGAAGCCTTCAGCACATTTCGGAGAAATGGAAGGAAATCCATCGCCAACGTCACGTTCTGCAGTGACGGCGAATATGAACTGGTGAGTTTGCGAAAAATACACTCAGAGCGGCCACAAGTCGACTCGCTTCCGCTTCGACCACCGAAACCATGTGGCAACAATCACGGTAAAAAATCAGCACGTTCGATTGAATAGATTGATCACTTGACTCAATTCAAAACACCAATCACCATGATTTGAAGAGTTTCAACTTTGGATTTGCTCTACTGTCTCTAGAACTAGACTCTGAAGTGAAAAGTCGTTGATTTTGAACATCATGTCTTTTGTATGAGAGCAATCATTGACAGCTCGTTGTAGAAAGTGATTGAGGTCAATTCAATTCCTTTCAACAGATGCGAGTTGGTGTCGAGGTAAGACACTAGACTTGCACTCCGAAGGTTGGTGGTTCAAATCTGGGTCAGGCGGAAATGTTTGTTTTAACTTTTTTTTATTTCAAATCAAAACATGCAACGTTGTGTTCAAGTGCTGTTACCTTGATTTTGTCAAGATTCAACAGTAGTGCAAATCCAAGTGCAGAACTATTGATAGCATGGTGCTTATTTTTTACCGTGATGGGAAGGATAGCTAGCGAGCTAAAGTGAAATACGAAAGCGTTTAACAAGGAACTGTTCGTTGAAGCAATTCCAGCGGACAGCGATGCTGAGAATATGGATGCTACCGAGTTAACAAGACGGTGACAGTATGCGACGCAATAATGCCGTAAAAACTAGAATTGATGAACAGAGGGCGTTCAGCTTACTGATGGAATGAGATGCTTAGCACGCTACGCTATCAGTGTTTGGATTCAAATATGTACGCCAAACGAACCACAGTCGAAGAATGTAACAGTTTATGAATCATAATTCCACATGAAAACATGAATTGAACTTCAATACTTCACTTCACTTTTGCTAAATAAAAAAGAAAATACTAAAAACCACTAATAAGGCGAACAAATACCTTTAACTCTAATATGTTGCTTATTTTCACAAATAGGCCTAGGATTCTTTCAAATATTACGTAACGCAATATTTGCCGATTTTAAACCCCCCCCCAACTCCCACGTAACAACTTTTGTATGGACAATTTTAAATTTTTGTATGGACCATAACACTATGTAAGACCCCCTCCCTCCCCCTGTTGCGTTACGTAATATTTGAACGATCCCCTATATCGTCTGCTTCTGCGAGGTCTAATCCGGGGTAGCATTGATCAGCGGGGTAACATTGATCGCAATGACCCTCCTCGTAAGAAAGTTCGAATCAACATTTATCGATGAAATATTTTCATTCTATGAATGGTGATTCTCCCCCTTCTATTCATGAGCTAATAAGCATTAAGCTTTTTGCTAAAATTTAGTTGTGCTAATGACTAAATTTTTCCAACTTTTGGAAATATTGATTTTCATGATTATGGATGACACGATATGAGCAAAAGAAATGCGGTTGTTACTGAAAATAGCACAGCCGAAAACGATTTCGTTGTCAAAACTTGTTTAAATATGTTCAGTTACAATAAAGAATGTAAAATTTACTTAGGAAATTGCCTACCTTTAGGCGTATTCAACAAATTCAAGGTGAATTTTATTTTGAAATAACTCAAAAAGTAAATGACTTATAAGAGTTTGGCCTTCAAATTCGGCTTCAGATACCATGAACGTTGTTGTCAGGTGGATTTTATTTTGAAATAACAAGGTCAAGGTGGATTTTATTTTGAAATAACTCAAAAAGTAAATGACTTGTAAGAGTTTGGCCTTCATATTCGGCTTCAGATACCATGAACGTTGTTGTCTTCTTCTTCTTCTTCTTTATGGCGTTACGTCTCCACTGGGACAGAGCCTGCTTCTCAGCTTAGTGTTCTTATGAGCACTTCCACAGTTATTAACTGAGAGCTTACTTTGCCAATGACCATTTTTGCATGTGTATATCGTGTGGCAGGTACGAAGATACTCTATGCCCTGGGAAGTCGAGAAAATTTCCAACCCGAAAAGATCCTCGACCGGTGGGATTCGAACCCACGACCCTCAGCATGGTCTTGCTGAATAGCTGCGCGTTTACCGCTACGGCTATTTGGGCCCCACGTTGTTGTCATGAGTGATCAATGTTACCCTATATCAGCTAAATAAAAAAATCACTTAAAACATTTTTTAAGCATTAAAGCATGCAGAAAACAAAATACGGTGTATAAACACCAACAATGGATGTCAGTACTTGTTTTAAAAATATAAATATTGCAAGATATGCATTTTCAAATGAATTTTTGAGAAATATCCCAAAAAAAAAGATCAATGTCTCCGGATCACGGTACTTTCGTTTCCCTCGATGAAACATTTTCAAAATCACGGAGAAGATACTACAAACCGTGTGGTTAGAGTCCGCGACTACAAAGCAAAGCCATGCTGAAAGTGTCTGGGTTCGATTCCCGGTCGGGCCAGGATCTTTTCGTACTGAAAATTTCTTTGACCTGGGCATAGAGTATCATCGTACCTGCCACACGATATACGAATGCAAAAATGGCAAGGAAAGCTCTCAGTCAATAACTGTGGAAGCAGTTAATAGCTGAGAAGCAGGCTCTGTCCCAGTGAGCACGTAATGCCAAGAAGAAGAAGATACTACGATACCATGGTGGGTGTAGAATTGATGATCTTTTTATTTTGTTCATAACGGTTTTAGACTCACCGTCACATTTGGTTAGGGTAGGGATACACAATATCTGAGGAAAGGACCCACAAGCTTTCCATTAGAAAATAGAGTTGACCTTTTTTCTTCGTAGACCCCATCTTACACCAGTAAACTATAATCGAAGTCGAATGAAATGTCATAAAGTTAAATATCCAGTTTTTGAGGAGTAGCTTTCTGAACGTATCCTTATATTATATTTTTTATTCCCAGGGGCAAAATGGGCCAATATTTATTTTATTAAAATGTATCTCTTAAAAGAAATTTGAAATATTCACTTTATTTTCTTTACTACCCTAATCTTAACATTGACTAAACAACCTTTCTATTGATTAAACAACAACACATTTAACTAGAACAACACAAATCGTACACTTCAGGTTGATTATCAGTACTTCAAGCCTGAAATACTTCCTGTAAAGAGCTGGTGTTCCTCAAGACAGTATTTTGGGACCAATATTATACACTATTTTTGCATCTGACTTACATCAGGGATGTTAAAAATCTTTGTTTGCGGATGACACAGGCCTCTCCGTCAAAGGACGAAGCCTGCGTGTCATCTGTAGTAGATTGCAAAAAAGTTTGGATATTTTTTCTTCAAATTGCAAAAATGGAAGATTTCTCCTAATGCTTCCAAAACTCAACTTATAATATTCCTACATAAATCAAAAGCTCTTTATTTGAAACCTTCAAGTAGACGATGAGAGGGGTTCCAATAAATTGGTCAGATGAAGTTAAGTATCTAGGGCTCATGCTACATAAAAATTTAACTTTCAAAAATTACGTTGAGGGTTTTCAAGTCAAATGTTACAAATATATAAAATGTCTGTATCCACCTATTAACAGAAAATAAACACTTTGTCTTAAGAACAAGCTTTTGATCTTAAAAAAATGTTGGGCCAGCCATGTTGTATGCTGTACCAATATGGATTAGCTGTTGTAATACCAGGAGGAAAGCTCTGCAAAGGATTCCAAATAAAATTTTGAAAATGATCCTGAAGCTTCCTCCCTGGTATAGTACCAATGAGTTACATAGAATATCCATTGTTGAAACATTGGAACAAATGTCAAATACAATTATTAATATATTTAGACCAAAATCGTTGAAATCTTCTATCGCCACAATTAATGCGTTATATATTTAGGTTAAGTAAATTATAAGCATTTTTTCTCTCTTCAGGTGAAATCAACTTACCTGTAAAAAATCTGCAGCGACAAATGAAATGTAGTATGTTGCCAACAAAATGTTAATAAAAGTTTAATCATCCAAAATAGAATGATAGTGTTGTCTAACACAGAACACCAAGACATAAGAAATGAATGTTATGTTTGAAATGTTACTAATAAACGAATAAAAAAACATGAACAACAATTCAATGTTATATTCAAAAAATCCTAAGAACCTACATAATAATTAAAAGCTATCAAATTGTTTCAATGATATACGTTACAGAATAGTTTTTCAGCAGGAAATAAAAGATTTCAAAAATATTACACAAATGGCTTCAAAAAACAAGGTGACCTAATATGACCCTTTTCGAATTATACGTCGATTATATGTAATGTATCGTTTAATGAACTTAGCGATATTACATAATTAAATTTTACAAGTAAGAAACGTTAAAGTAATAAAATTAAAACGTAGCTCAATTCAATAAAACCATCTATGCCACCGAAAAAGTATAAAATACGCTTTAAAATGACACTGACATATCTTACCCCATCTTACTTATTTTTGTCTCTGACTGTGTAACAGGTATACCGTAAGGACGCCATTCACCGCTCATGCTCCATTCACCGCTCATTGAATTATTTTAAAAAATCTGAACAAATTTTCGCAATAAAAGTCATCAACTTGTATTAGTATACCAGTATGGATTGTATCAGAATGAAATTCATATGATTTAATTTTATATACTATTTATAAAAAATAATTTTAGGCTGTTTAAGGTGATAAACACGAGTTGAACAATGATTTTATTATGGCAGATCGAAAAATGCTTCTTAGCTGCCACGCTTCAATATGTTGTTGTACTATAGTACAAAGATAACAACCAGCTAATGAAAGTAAATTAATTCCAACTAGTTGTGTATATAGAGCCTTATACTTAGGATGAGCGGTGAATGGCGCCCTACACATGTATCATTGACATACATGTTATTGGGTACCATTATACGTTGTTCACATTTCAACTTCTTTCCTACAAAAACAAATGTTTTGTCTTGCGTCTAGCGCAAAAAGTTGCGAAAAATATCGAAAAACCGATTTTTGACAGAATTTAATGTGTTGAAATGCTGTTAAATGAGCGGTAAATGGCGTCCTTACGGTATATTGATTTGACAAATTTATAAAACAACCTTTTTTTATTTTCTGTTAAAATCTTTTCTCTAACACCACAGCAAACAGGTATTCATCATTGTACACTACAATGTCGCTGTCACCCTTGTAGTACAATCCTTGCACAGGAAATAATTTTCAAATTTTAACAATAAAAAGCGAATAAATAAAACATTTCTGATATTAATATGTGTATATTACCTTATTGATGAGTGCAAGTGGCGTTTTCGAGGCCTCTCGGGAAGTCCAAGCAGCTCTAATATTTCATGTTCAATTTCGAGTTGGTCATCGGTACTCATCATTGTATCCATCACAGTTTGTCCGGCTCCATTATCCACATATAACCCAGACAATCCGCCGAGCACGCAGTAGATGAGATTCAGGACACAAAATGCGGAAATTATTGCAAAATTCATTCCGCTCTACTCCTTATCACAACGTTGCAGCATGGAAGTATATGCTTCTTTAAAATGTAATGGTTCTATTCGAATGGTCAAATATACTAGTGAACTAGTTTACAGCCTCCATAAAAATTAACTTTCAAAGGAGATCTTGCAATGGTTGGCTGTTTTAGAATGTGTACTTCAATCGCGTAACTATTGCACTTTCTACGATGTTTGCGAGATGAAATGTTAATATTTATACTAGAAATATTCCAGTGAAGTGGATTGTTGGATGTATGATCCAATCAATTTCGATACGAAAACGCAAAAGCACGTCTGCCTTCTTCAATGCAAGTATACACTTTCTCGCACTTTAAGCCATGTGTGCAGGTGCTTGATTTATCCCTGAAGGATGTGTGTGTAAAATCTAAAATCTTCGCTGTCTGCTTAAGATCTGTTTAAGTGTAAAGTGTGTATAAACAAAACGAGTCGGAGACTTAAACCGCATCGCTTCATCGCTTATGGCATTGGAAGAACGATAAAAACAGAACTAACACTACACCACCTGTGTGGGTAATCTAGAAGTTAAGCATACTTATACAAAAATCAAAATTCCAGGAGTGCATCGATGATTGTAGCCATACTTTTCTCCTTCATTCTTATTGATACCTATCCATTTCCTTACAGAACTTTTTCCTTATATATAGCCATTAAGCATTGCGATATTAATTTATTTGCAGACGATACGGTTATATTTATAGCAGAGAGAGATGAAAAGGTTGCAATAAGAAAAATTAGAGATGATATAAAATTATTAAACATGTGGTTGAAAGTAAAAAAGCTCAAATTGAACGTCCAGAAAACTAAATCGATGGTTATAAGTAACAAGAAGCAATTGGATTACACAGAACTGAAAATTCATATTGAAGGAGTTGAAGTAGAAAAAGTAGATGTCTTTAAATACCTTGGAGTCATAATTGACCAGAAATTGACATTCAGTGCACATATCGATAGCGTAATAAAAAAAAGTAGCAAGAAAGTATGGCATGCTAATTCGTTTGAAAAGTCAACTGACGTTTTGGAGCAAAATATTTTTGTATAAAACATTAGTGGCACCACATATTGACTATTGCTCTTCAGTTTTATTCTTAGCAAGTGAAACTCACCTAAAACGATTGCAGAGATTGCAAAATAAATTCACGAGATACATTTTGAACTGCGACAGATATACACCAATTAAAAACAAGTTAGAGGTGCTACAATGGCTTTCTGTGAAAGAGCGTATTATTTTCAATGTGCTGACAGTGATTTTTAAACTGACAAATGATCTCTTGCCGGAATACTTGACAAATATTATTTTACGAGGACGAAACATTCATAACCATTTTTTTTTGTTTTTGTTTTTTACAAGGGGGAAATCTGCAAACAGATCCCCTGAGAAGATAACTCAGGGAATGCGGGGATGACGCACCAACGACGACCCGCTAAAACCAGCCTATGCACTGTGCATGAGCAATTCATTTAGAATTGCTCAAGTGGTGAACAGTGCATCGACATGACCCTTGGACTCAGACCCTCATCTCCCCGGAACCACCTTACGGTATTTCTTCGGGAAGGGACCAGTGCATATAGCACAACACGTGTAGCAGAAGTAGCCTAGGCAAACTGCTTCTCCTAGCCGACTTAAACAATGTTACAAGGGACCAGCCTCGGCAGGGCTAATCCTCTGCAGCCAACTCTTGGTCGGCGCGCCATAGACGCTGCAATTCTAACATAATGTGAGTGACAGCCGTAGTTACTGCATTCCAGCACTCGGCATCCGCACACATTCTCTCTATAATATTGTCGGGGGACGTGTCCCCTCCGCATGTAGTGAGCATGCGACCTCTCACAACAATGAAACGGGGGCAATCGAACACGACATGCTCCGCTGTTTCCTCTACACCAGCACAATTGGGGCACGCAAGAGATTCTGAGTGCCCGAACCTATGCAGGTACTGTCTATAGCAACCATGTCCTGACAGAAACTGCGTCAGGTGGAAGTTCACTTCCCCATGGCTTCTACCATACCAATCTGACACATTTGGTATTAGTCGATGGGTCCATCTACCCTTAGTGGAGTTATCCCATTCCTGCTGCCAGCTTCTGAGCGTTTCCTCTTTACACGTGTCGCGGACTCCTCTGGTACCCCTTTGGTTGAAGCATTGAACATCTTCCTTGATGATGAGCCCGATGGGCGTCATCCCGGCTATGATGCACACGGCCTCTTTAGATACCGTCCGGTATGCACTTGCTACTCTTAAGCACATTATCCTGTACGTGCTTTCCAACCGCTTTAGGTTTCTGTTCGTTCTAAGCGCTTTTGACCAGATTGGTCCTCCATACCTTAGTATGGATAGCGCCACGCTTGCCAGCAGCTTGCGTTTGCTGGCAATTACAGCAGAGCTGTTAGACATCATCCTCGAAAGCGCCGCTATAGCCGTAGATGCCCTTTTACAGGCATATTCAACGTGGCTAGCGAAGCTCAGCTTGTCATCGATCATTACCCCAAGATGCCTAAGGGATCGCTTGGACTCTATGGTGCAATCACCTACCGAGATAAGCGCCCGTTGCTCGGACTTGCGGTTGTTGACCACCACCACCTCAGTCTTGTGACGGGCCAGTCCTAGTTTCCTAGACTTCATCCATTCCTCAACCAGGGAAATAGAGTGCGCTGCTGTCAACTCTACTTCCTCCATCGATTCACCATAGACCACTAGGGTGATATCGTCGGCGAAGCCAACAATCTTAACACCCGTCGGAAGGGGCAGCCTCAGTACGTCATCGTACATCGCATTCCATAACAGCGGGCCCAGGATTGAACCTTGAGGTACTCCCGCGGTAATTCGAACGCTTTTCTGCCCCTCCTCTGTGTCATACAGTAGAATCCTACCATCAAAATAGCTTTCTAGAAGCTTACACAACTGCACCGGTACCTTGAGGCGGTGAAGCGCGTGTGCTATTGCTTCCCAGCTTGCGCTGTTGAACGCATTCTTCACATCCAGAGTGACAACCGCGCATTCATAACCATAGAACTAGACGAAGTGATGATTTACGTGTTGTGCCGTTCACAATGACTAGTACTCAAAAATCTATGTATTATAATGGAATAAGAATTTTTAATGAATTACCAGCTGAAATCAAAAATGCAAGATGCGTCACTGAATTCAAAAGAAACTGCGCAACGTGGATTAAATTTAAGTATAGATAAGGAAAATCATAAAATTGTATGTATGAATTACTGTATATTATTGTCAAAAGATAAATAAATGGATTATTATTATAATATATATATTGTATATTGTTTGTGTTTATTAACCCGTTGAAGAAGATTTTTCAACATACATGTCACATATAGATTGAGGTTTCAGATGTATCAAGAAAGTTATAGAAAAAGCAAAATATGTTGATAGAGATTTTCTCTGAATGTTCCAGTAGTCCAGTAGGTCATCTACAAATCTCTAATCTATAAACATAAAGTATAGGTAAACAACTTCCGTCCTATCCGATGCATGTCTAAGAAGGCCAATTGAATTAAAAGCAAAAAAAAAACAATCAAGATATTGAAGGTTCTCCAAATTCTTTTGGCGTTTAAATCCCCCAATCTACCAGAACATCCACGATACGAAAGGTTTTCTATTTGTTAAAAATTCCTAGAAAAATTCCTAGTTAAAAATTCCTAGACATCAACTCTTTTTTCTTTAATTACAGTGGGCATCGTGGAGTTAAAAAAATGGCTAATGGCTAAAAAGAAGATAAAAAAAGATTGGAATTTGTTTAGGGGCGCAAGATGCCGGCAATCAACCATAGGGAGCTTCAGGAGAAATGACTTAAGTATCATCCAATAATACCGTCAACTCTACCTTACTCGATCTTATGTATCTCGATATTTCCGCTAAATCGATGGAATGCGCGGACCTCTGTAACTCGATGCTATCTGTTTCAGTTTGCCATGTAAGTTAACCTCTTTAACTCGATATTTTCATGAAAAGTTTCAAATGTCCTGCATCCGAGCAAAGTCCAACATCGAAAAGAAAACAAGTCGAAAACATTTTTTCAGCATCAATTTGATATCAATTTATCATTACTTTATTTGATATCATATTTTGTTTTCGTTCTGCTATCATTTTAAATTTTTGTTAAGGTTATAATTTTGATAAATTATAAATTTATTCGTGCTACATGCATCAACACTGACAGCAAAAACAGTTTTCAATTTGATTTTATGGGAACATTTTTCTGCTCTCAGTTTTGATATTTTAACCGTTAAAACGACCAAAATGACAACAAACTGAGTTATCGAAATTTCCGACATCACAACTAAATTACTAAATGTTACTAAATTTTATGAATTTGAATATTATGATTAGATTGAAAGTGAAATTATGTTTACCATCCATTTCAAGGTGATGAAATTTCCAATGTTTGCTGACCGTTAAAAAAGTGTCACAAAGGTAAATGAGTTAAAATTTTATTATTTTTTACGTTAAAATTAGTTTTTTAG